>NW_027529934.1:13958188-14034566 GCF_008692635.1 Crocuta crocuta
GATGAGCTGTTAATGTACTGTCAAGCTGGACGAATTTGGTTAGAAACCAGGAGGAATTGAGTGGCCAGGTTGAGAGACTTAGTAACTGTAGATATGTGGGGCTGGTAACGGCAAGGATTGATAAATCCCAAATCTTTGGAGCGGTGAGATCTATTTCATTCTATGATCTATTTCATTCCATGACCCATATAGCTGTTATATGCTGTATGTCGATAGACAACAATTAAGCTAATTAAGATTAATTTTGGCTGGTGAGTGTTTGAAGGGTTTTATAATAACTCTTGAGATCATTAGAGATGCTTTGGGATGTCACAAAAGGAGCATTTGGAATAACTGGGCTAGATGTTTAAACCAGAGATGTGCAGTGAAAGCCAGTAACAGAATGACGATTCTGTGGTTGAAAGAACACTGAAGCAGGAAGGAGGATTTGTGGGCTGTCCTCAGTATGCTGTTAAACTAGATCTCTGAAATCAACAGCAACCACCCTGCTTTGTAGCTTTTGGGGGTTTCTGTGTAAACCTTCTCACCAGGGTGGATTCCAGATTACCAATGGTTTAACTACTGGCTCACACAATTTCTGAATATTTAAGAATCGGCTCTTGGAAGCCCAGTACTTGGGAACTCCAGCAGACCATTGTAATCCTGAACAAATGTCCAGTTAGCTTTGGGTAAATCAGTTCACTTCTCAGGATCTTAGTTGTATCATCAATAAAGTGAAGTCATTAAAATAGCCTCGAGGTCCCTTCCAGAGTTAGCACTCCAGTAATGTAGCTGATGTTACAGGGCAGGACTACCATCATGTCATAAGCCAAAAGAGCTACATCAGATTTTCATGAATGCTACTGTGATGTACTGGAGCATATTATTTGATACTTGGATCTGTGTCATAATCAACCCTCTTCTGATTCCTGCTGTTAATGTGTATGTCTACATACACATACAATACTTCTCTAGTATTTCTTTTTAGGAGGGTTAAAAAATGGCAGTAACGGCCCATGGCTCACCAGTGGGGTAAGAAACCATTACCACAGTGAGAGAATTCTATACTAGTTAGTTGCCAGGCCCTAGGAGTTGGTTGAGGGTCTGAGACAAAATCATGTAGTTGAGGGTACACTGCCTTATGTGACCATGAGATCCACCCAAGTGTCTTCTCTAGACTAGTAACAACATGAGAAGTTAGCTGGCTCTTGCTTTTTGAAGTCAAGGCCTGTTTCCTTCATGGTTAAGTGTCTCAAGTCCTGACACATAGCAGGGCCTCAGCAAGTGTTTGTTGAAAGAAAAGAATAAGTGATTTGGGCCTTTTTAGGACAAATTCTGAAATATTTTCTTATCCCCCCCCAGCTTTATTGAGATATATTTGAAATATAACACCACGTAAGCTTAAGGTATATAACATGATGATTTGCTGAATTTTAAAATAGTAATTCACAAGTGGACATAAGTTTCTCTATATGTCCCTGAAGAAATGCATTTTTTGAACACAAAAAAATTGTTTTCTTTTTGTAATAGAAAACTTCTCAGTGCCTGCAATTCAATATCCGGCAATAAATTTGCCTTCCGTCTGACAACACAGGTGATACACAATCAGAACCCGAAAGGGAGGAACATGAATGAGAAAAACCCAGACCAGACAAGCCAGGCGTTTACTACCCACCAGTGAGTGTCTGGCTGACTCAACCAGTGGAATTAGCTTATTTTTTTAACTAAAAAATGTTTTTTTGTTTTTTTAATTTTGGAGAGAGAGTGAGAGCCCGCAAATGGGAGAAGGAGAGAGAGAGAGACTCTTAAGCAGGCTCCATGCTCAGCACGGAGCCCAACATGGGGCTTGATCCCACAATCCTAAGATCATGGCCTGAGTCAAAATCAAGAGTCGGACACTCAACCGACTGAGCCACCCAGGTGCCCCAGCTCATGTGTTTTGAAAGGAAAAGCTCACACTTATTTATAAAGCGTGTATACTTCCCTATCACGTGCCATTTTCCTAATCTTCGATCCTCATAACGACTCCCACAAGCTAAGTATGGTTTTTCCCCTTGTGGAGAGGAAGAAACTGGGACTTTGAGAGGTTGAGCATTAGCGCCTACAGTGGCAATGGCACGAGTCACCGCCCCAAAAGCAGTGCTCTTCTCACAGGCCAGGCCGCCTCAGGCTTCCTGGATTGCCTCTCCCTGCTTTCTCTGTTCCTTGTTTGCTCTGGGATTTGGATGTAAGTCAACCTGGCTCAGCCCATGACCAGGCAAACAGAAGCACCAGCCTCTGACAGGGTTTGGAGCAAATACACCAAGTCAGGCCTGTTCCAGATGCGGGTATCCGGGTTGTACTTTGCCCTAGTGAATCAGCTCCATGGAGGCCAGGCAGGTGCGACAGATAACTGACTGGCTGTAGACGTGAAGGCCAGGTAAGGCTTGGTAGATGTGGGGCCTGGACTTTGACATTCTGCAACAGGAGAGACACACTTGGGCCCGGAGAGCGCTGAAGGAAGCTGTGCTGTCGGAAGGTGGGAAGCGGTCTGAGCAGGTGTGTGGGGACCCTCGCTCCCTTGTTTTCCTTCTCTTGGCTGAGCTGTACTGTCAGATCAGGAAAGGCAAGATCACCTTTGCTGGGGGCAGGGGGAGTTACTTATATGAATGTGGAAGTGTGGCTTGTCACTGAAGACGTGATGCCTTCACTTGAGAATCTTAGGTGCCTTTCATTTGGTGTCCTTAATTATAATCTGAGGTCTAACCTATGGGAGTTGATACCTCAACAATAGAATGATGTGATTTCGGTGAAGAGATTGGGTTTTGTGCCTTTGTAGATGGAGAAGGGCTGTCTAGTGAAAACATCTGGGGACAAGGCCAGCAAAAGAGGCTTTATTCTTGTTGAGCTTACCTGTATCCAAATAGTTTTGAGTTCCTTGGACCTTCAGAAAAGACCCATGTGCCCTTTCACTGTATTGGGGCACTTGGCTGGGATTTGTTGGAAAAGGCTTTCATTGCACCTTACTTTTTTCAAAAGTCACTGACACTTCAAGAAGGAAGGTAGAAGTTTTTCTGAGCTGTGATTGATTTGAGGTGGAAGGCACTTCTGTGTCTTTGCTCTACTGGTATGTTCTGCTTATAGCTCTTGGCTCCGAGCTGTGGACCCTGGCTCCATGGCATTCAGTTAGAGTGATATCTTGATTTCAACATATACCCTTTGACCTTTTGTTCCGATATGACTTTTTATATTAGGCTGGGAGCTTCAGGAGTGGGAGCAAGTTAACTGTTTTTGGTCCAAATCTTTCAACCTAAAACAGTTCCCAAGAGAGAAAAAAATGACGTTTGACTGAGCCAATGTATCTTCCTGATATACGAGAATGTCACCAGTAAGACTGACACGTGCTTTTTCTTTGGAGGCAGCTGGGTGTGGGTTCTCCTCTGTGATACGGGGCGGAGGAACTTGGAAGGTGATATGTCTTCAGAGCTGTTTCTCATTTTGAAGAATAAGTGGGGAAAAACTAGTTTGATGCTAGGAGACCTCCAGATTTAAAAATCTCTAGGCAGGAAGATTACGGAGACATGGCTGTCTGGTTTGTCATGAGAGCAATCCCAAACTTGTCTCCTTGGAGGAAAGGCAGCCAGGACCATATCATTGGGCCCAGTTCTCCTAAGAGGTTAATTTAAGAGTTCAGAAAACATGTCTCTTGAGATCCATTTAAGCTTCTTTTTGCTTAGGAAATGTCTTCCTCCATTCATACTGCCCTAATCTTATCTCTGATAATACTAGCTACTTTTTAATTGAACAATTACTATATACCAGGCAGTGTGTTGGGTACTTTTCATAAGTTGTCACTGACTCTGATAGTAACAACTGCAAGCCAGTCATTATGGTCCCCACTCTATTTCTTTCTCAAGGAAACTGAAGCTTGAAAAAAATGAACTAGCTAACAGGTGGCAGAGTTAGGATTTAAACTCTGGCCTGTCTCTAAGCTCACCTATTTCTCTGATCACAGAGGGCCTCCACAGTAATTGTTGAATGAATAATTGCTGGTGAGATAAATGAACAAACATGTAGTTAATTGGGATACTTCGATGTTGTTTTGGAGCTTTATCTATGACTATTCTCTGTCTCCCATGCCTCCCACATCTATTGTTGCTCCAAGTATTCTTTTTAATTTTTAAATCAAGATCAATATAATTGTCTAGCCTGTTAATTATTTCATGTATCTGCTTGAGATCTTCTCCCAGATATCTCTATATCACTGCTTATGTGTTTTGTTTTCAAAAGTCCTCAAAATGATGTTTCAAATCATCATGTTTGGAGATAAGCCTAAAATGATCATTTTTTTTTTTTTGTCTGCAGGAAGATAAAATAATTACATAACTGAATAAAAACACAAGGGAAGTTCTGAGGGTCAGGGATGGAATTTTGGGCTCCCCAATGGCCACCTCAGCCACGGGGGAGGCCCACAGGACCCTCAAAGGATCCAGACAGAGGGCTTCAGAGAGATGGAAGCCATCGGCCCGTTCCTCACTCTCGGTACCATGGAGAGAGGTACCATCAATGGCAAGACACAAGCCAGAGCCCCCAGCCCCAGCAGGACCCCAGGACAGACCACCAGCAGCCCCATTATGCATCCAGGCCTGGGGAAAGGCATCAGCCTGTGTCAGGGGTTGACTATTATGAAGGTGGTTACCCCGGTCAGTTGTATTCAAGGTATGGTTCTCGGGCTTGGAGTTCATCCAACTCTCCTACGTTCTTCTGAATAGATTGTCCTTTTCCTTCTTCCTTTTCCTTTTATTCTTCCTCTTTTTCTTCTTTTTCCTTCTCCACCCTATTACATTGGCTTCACCGGACACTCCCCCCCCCCCCAACTGGATTTAGGGAACTGAAAATAGTATTTCCCTCCTTTTTTTCCCCTAGTGGGGCTTCTTAAAGAGGTGATCACAGTGTGACTGGGTGTTGGGGCCAGGGCAGAAAGTAGAAAGAATGGTGGATTCAAGATAGCAGATGAGGAGACCCTTTGACTTGGGATGGCAAAAGGCAATATTTGTAGATTACGGAAAAGTTTGTGCTTTTTAAAAAAAATTTTTAAAAATGTCTTATTTATTTTTGAGAGAGAGATAGAGACAGCGTGATCAAGGGAAGGTCAGAGAGAGAGGGAGTCACAGAATCCGAAGACAGGCTCCAGGCTCTGAGCTAGTTGTCAGCACAGAGCCCGACGCGGGGTTCGAACCCACGAACCGTGAGATCATGACCTGAGGCAAAGTCGGACGCTTAACCGACTGAGCCACGCAGGCGCTCCAAAGTTTGTGCTTTTGTAGAGATCCCTACAAAGCTTCTCAGTGTTGTTTGCATTGACACCACCAGCACCAAGAAGAGACTCAGTGCCCAGAGCAGTACTTAGGGTGTGACTGGCATACAGAAAAAATATGCATTGGATGAATAAATGGGAAAATTTAAAAAAAATGAAATTGACCAGAGAGCAAGCAAATATAAGCTTGTAGTCTCCAAATTCAGAGTGAAGAGGTCTCGGTGAGGTAATGCTAGGAGAATCTGGAATTTCTGTTCCTGAATTCTAATTGAGAGCACAGGATTTAATATTTTATGAAATATTGGAAGCCATGTATGTTTTACTTCAGCTTTTCCAGGTGGAGTGATATTTACCTGCCTACAGATTTCGGGTTGAAATTATTATTATTTTTTTAAATTTTTANGGGTTGAAATTATAACAATTACTATAAACCTTTACCCCTATGAAATACTGAAGAATTATTATTTAATAAAAAGACTAACAATATGACATTCCTTTCCTCAATCTGTTTCGTATTGTTGAATTCTCAAAGACGGTATGTTAAGCACAGAGGCAATAAAAGCAATCAGATTTAAGAGAGTCCAATGTGACTTCTTCATCTCATTTCCATCTGTAATATGCATGGAAATTACAATGGCATATTGGGTACCTACAGAGTCATCTCAGGAAGGAATATTCTTTTTTAGACCTTATTTATTTATTTTGAGAGAGAGAGACAGAGAGAGAGAGAGAGAGAGAGAGAGAGAGGGCGAGCACATGGGGGAGGGGCAGAGAGAGAGAGAATCCCAAGTAGGCTCTGCACTGACAGCACAGAGCCTTACATGGGGCTCGAACTCATGGACCACGATGAGGTTGTGACTTGAGCCAAAACCAAGAGTTGGAGGCTTCACGGACTGAGCCATCCAGGTGCCCCAGGAAGGGGTATTCTAAGATCAGGGCTGGGTTTTCTAAGATGACATCGTGTATTGTTGGATGTATGTATTTGAGAAGTAGGGGGAATCATGGGGAAAGAGAATGAGACACTGGGCTGTGGTTTTGCTATAAAAATCCCAGATCTGTTCTGAAATAAAGGCCTTACTCCTGCTGATCTAGAATTAACTGCAGTTTTAAAGCAGGTTCTAGACTGAGGTCACAGATTTGTCCTCTGAAGTTATCTGGTTTGTCAAGTCCAACATTGGTTTCTCTCTTTACACACTCATCCTTGAACAACTGGCCTTCTTCGTGATATTTTAGGCCAGGCATTGAGGATCCGTATCGGAGCTATCGTTCTCCAACCATGAGGGAAGAATATGCTTACGGAGATTATTACTACCACGGATACCCGCAGCAGCTACGGGAAGAAAGAGGTATGGAGTAATCTCCCAGGAGCCTTTGGGGTGGCGCTGCTGGTCTGGTAGACAGGCCGTGCTCAGAGCCTCACCTGGGCCGTCCTGCTTGGCTGACGTAGAGCCCCTGTCCACACCCGCTTCTTTCTTGGCCGGATGTGGCCACAGCAAAGACACTACTGCCAGGTGTCTTGAGGGGAAGAAACAGAAAGGAGTCATTCTCCTTTGTATGTGTCGGTGATAGCCCTGAAACTATTATGGGTAGTTTGTACTTCACCCCATTTTTTCTTCCACTCCTTGTTACAGCCAGGATTAACAGTCTCTGAGCAAGTAACAGTGAAGTCAGTTCTTTTTTTTTTTTTCTTAAATAGTTTATTGTCAAGTTGGTTTCCACATAACACCCAGTGCTCATCCCAACGAGTGCCNTTGGGGTTACTCCCAGTAACCGCACTGTGGAGCCCAGGAGCTCCTGTTTCTCTGATATCGGTAGACTGGGGAAGCCGAGGGAGGGCAATGCTTTTCCCTGTGGCACACAGGCCACCTGACACTGCCCACGCTGTGCAGCGGAAGTCTGCAGCGGAGAGCAGCTCACTCTGGCTGGCTTGCCCAGGACACCCCTCACCTGCTCCCGTCATTTTGCTGTAGATCCAAGAGTCGGAACCCTTATAAAGACAGTCCTGCTTCTAACACTGGACAGGAGAGACCTGGGGACCTATTTCCGCAGAGTCTGCTAACAGAAACCCAGAAGAACAAGGTAATCGGAAGTGACATGGGGGCTGGTGGACTGTGACAGTGCATCACACCCAACAATGAAATAGTGGGAAGGCAGGGCCCTTGGGAGTGGGGATGGCCAGTGGCCAGAGGTCTGAGTGGTGCCATTGTCCCCTCTCCATGAACCTCCACTCATACCTCCTCCTCCCTGCCTTCCTGGGGCCCTGACCTGGCCCTTAGGCTTTTATGTGTATGTGCGTGCGCGCGCGCATGTGTGTGTGTATGTATGTGTGTGTGTGTGTGTGTGTGTGTGTGGCTGGATCAGGAAATGTCACCCAAGTCATTCTGAGGTGTTGGGAAAGAGGAGAGGCTGTCACCGGTACCCCAGTGGATGGCAATTTGGTTTACCCAGCAAGTAGGGATTTGCTAGAATCTGAATTCTGGTCTGAAAAACAGAGCTTGAAACCTCTCTTGACTCTCCCAAGTCTCTTCTGAAACCTTACTGAGTGTACCAGCTGGACCACACAGTGAAGTTCTTACAGTTTTTAAAAATAAATTCTTAATTTTAGAATAATTTTAGATTTATGGAAAAGTTGCAAAGATGTTACAGAGACAAGCTATTGATTTTTAAATTTTTTTTTTTAACATTTATTCATTTTTGAGAGTGAGAGAGGCAGAGCATGAGTGGGGCAGGGGCAGAGAGAGGGGGAGACACAGAATCTGAAACAGGCTCCAGGCTCTGAGCTGTGAGCACAGAGCCTGACACGGGGCTCGAACTAATGGACCGTGAGATCATGACCTGAGCCAGTCGGACGCTTAACTGACTGAGCCTGCCAAGTGCCCCAAGTTACTGAATTTTGACTGTATTATATTACTTTTGTTTCCATGATTAGATATATATGATTTTTGAGAACATTTTCTCCTGTATACCTTAAGTCTTAACAGTGCAGACTACAGACTACAATATATACCCATAATATTAGAAACCACACACAAAAACAGCACTTTACAGTGTGTAAAGGGCTTTTGCATCTATTGTTTTACCCTCCCAGGCTAAATTCTGTGAATTTCTTGTACACCTTATCCCCAGGGAAAGCACAGCACCTGGAGCATAATAGGTACTTATTAAATAGTTAGTGAATGCATGAGTCTAAGTACTTGAACTATATAGGGCAGATATGATTATTTATATTACAGATGAGTGCACTGAGCTCAGAGAGCCTAAATCATTTGTCCAAATGATTATCACAGCAGCTAGGTATCGGTAAAACTGGGATTTGTAGATTTATTTATTCTTATTTTTATTTTTAAGTAATCTCTACACTGTGTAGAGCGGGGCTTGAACAACTCCAAGATCAGGAGTCTTTTGCTCTACCAGATGAACCAGCCAGGCAAAACTGAGATTTGAATTCAGGTCACATGGCCTCAGGGCCCACACTCTTTCCACTAAGCTTTAATTCTTTTTTTTTTTTTTTTTTAGCAAACACCTGTCAATAAAATGATCCCTTCTTTCCCTTTCAGCACATCCACATTCAATGTATTTATTTGAAAGTTTCAATTTTGTTGCTTTGAAGGAACACTCAAGAGGACCCTTTCTCTGAAAGTGCTTCTGATTCTTCCCATGGGTTTTCGTTATTTTTATCTCCCAGTCACCCCTGGCCAACGAGTCCAACCTTCTCCAGCAGCATGAGGCTGGTCTCAGCTCCAGCGCCTACGAGCTCAGTCAGTACATGCGAGATGACCCTGAACCATACGACCCCATGGCGTCAGCAGCTTGGACTCCAATTCAGGCCGGTGAGCACTGCAATGATCTAAGGAATTGGTTGGGTCTGGGGAGAAGAGGCCTGGGTGGCAACTTCTTGGAAAGTCACCCTTCCCCTGTACCTCTAAGAGTGGACAACTGCCTGCCTCATTTACTTATGTAGTTTCTCCTGAGGCCATTGTGGCTCCATTTCTCAGCTTTTCTCTTGTACTGGAGATTGCATCATAGCTGATTCTTGGAAGGGAGCAGGGCTTCTAACCTCAGGATCAGGCTGGGAGAGGAGCCACCCAGATGTACTTTTATATAACAGGTGAAGGAAGTGAAGGCAAGAGTCAGTTTGGTAAAGCAGGGGCAGGCCACAGAGAGTACTTGTTTTGTCTGGATGGAGGGTACATGCATGAGTATGGGAGCAATGAGAGCAGAGTCCTCAGCCTCTTGCCGTCACTGGGGATCTGGGCCTGGTGTTTTCCCATTTGGACCAAAGCAGTGGATCCTCGTTTTATATTCTGACATATTCTGAGAGACTTCAATCTGACTTGTAGCATGGGCTTAGTTTTTTGTTTTTTTAAAATAAATGTTTGTTCATTTCTGAGAGAGAGAGAGAGCATGAGCAGGGGAGGGGTAGAGAGAGAGAGAGACAGAGACAGACAGAAGATCCAAAGCAGGCTCTGTGCTGACAGCAGATAGCTTTATACAGGGCTCGAACTCATGACCCATGAGATCATGACCTGAGCTGAAGTCGGACACTCAACCGACTGAGCCACCCACGTGCCCCATCGTGGGCTTCTTCTAATTATGTCACCTACCCAGAGTCTTATCTTGGCTCAGGTGGAATTTGGATAGAAAGGTGTCTGTGGTGTACTTATAGAGTGAAGAAAAGCAGTGGCAGTAATGCTAACCGTGGCTAACTGTGTCTGTTGGTCAGAGGATGTCTCGGCAGCTGGTCCCAAGGCACCCATGAAGTTCTACATCTCTCATGTGCCTGTGAGTTTTGGGCCAGGAGGTCAGCTGGTGCGCGTGGGTCCCAGCTCTCCCAGTGACGGACAAACGGCCCTTGTTGAACTGCACAGCATGGAGGTAAACGAGATTCCGTGTCCCGGAAAGCTGGCACGCTGCCTTCTGCTTTCCTTTACGTGAGTCTGGACATCTCCAGGAATGGGGTGATCTTGTGGGGAACTGCATCAGGCATTCTGTGGTTTGCGGTATGTTTTGTGAAGGAACATTAGGGATCTTCTCTTAAAGAAACGATGCTAGATTTGTGTTTTTCCTGAGATGCTCTTGGCTCATTTTCAACAATTGGAGAACTCACTTTTGACCTGCTGTGTTCTCCACGAGGCACTGAGCCGCAGCCCAGGACCATAGCTATGGGTTCTGATGCTAGACTTGACTGACAGGGGCATTGGGTAGACATAGTCTTGGACACGAAATATGATATTTTTTTTTTGTTCCAGATTATTCTTAGTTACTCTGAGGAACAAGAAGAGATGAGGACTTTCTCAGGACCCCTGACCAGGTAACTCATCTTAAGAGCTGCCCAGTAAGGGCTTTTGAACCTACAAAATCTGCCTGCGCAGATCAGCATTTTGGGGATTTGTTCTTGGCTTCCTTGAAAGAAAATGTCTATCCCCCTTGGAATGGAATATTCTGTGCAACGAGATTGAGACAAATGTGCCCTGAGCCATTTTTACAAGCAATTTGATAGCTGAAGGACAGAAAGAAAAATTAAGATTAAAAATCTGAAAACAGTTCTATTTTGCAGGAGCTACGTGGTAGGAGGTTTTAACATTCTTAGCACTTAATAGGTACTGGTAGAAAAGTGGAGCACAGCCTGGGAAATCATAGACAAGTGGATCATAGTGGAAAAAAATTTTTGCCTTTCTCTAGAGAGAGGGATAGCATAGTCTGCGTTGTTATCGGACAGTGTGCAAGTCTGCCCTCTGCAGGACTGAGCTAGAACTGCTTTTAAATTCCTAAGTTTCGGATAAATTTTCAGGGCACTCTGGTAGAGAGAGTCCTGGCTGGAGTCAAAAGGAGCTGGGTCCTTGGCCCACGCATCCTACTAACTAGAGACCCCATGGCAGACAGGTGAGTTAGTCTTCTTTGAGCCTTAGTCTTCTCTTTTGGGAATGATGTAACACTGGTTATGTCTACTTTAAATGGTGGCTTTGAGACACAAGTGAGATAATGTATATGGAAGCCCTTTGTATTTCATCATCACTACTCTATAAACTTATCCTGAAGCTTCTCCCTCCAAGAAAAGCCCATAGCATTTTGACAGTTCCTTCAAGTAAAAGTGAGTGTCAAATCTATTTCTTACACACAGGTATACAGAAGGGGGCTAGAACCCCGAGCTGGCTGTGTGGACACTGAGGTGCTACTCCCAATTTGAGTGATTTTATTGAATGACCTTGAGCAAACAATGTTGCTCATTTATTGAGCCCTTAATATACATTGTTAATTCCTTTTATATGGAGGTATTTTTATAAGGTGAGAAGTGGCAGGCTAGATTGAAATGCAGGGTGGTCTGACTCCAAAGTCTGTGCTCTTGCAGTCACTGGGTCTCAGTTTACTCATCTATAAAATGGGGAGGGCATGTGAGAGAATCTCTGAGGTCCCTTCCTGTTCTGCAAGGAAACTATGGAGTCAGTACCCCAGCCCTGGGTGGTCAGGCTTCTATCTCAGTCTCCCCACCATCTGCTAGCACCCTCATCTGTACAAGGAGCTTGCAGTGCTGTGCAGGGAAAGAGTCTGCCCCTCACCCTTTGTTCCCTGAAATCTTTCCATAGGGAAGATGTACACAAGGTGGACATCATGACATTTTGCCAGCAGAAAGCAGCTCAGAACCGGAAATCTGAGACACAGAGGAGCAGAGACTCAGCTCTATTGTGGCAACTATTGGTTCTCCTTTGCCGGCAGAATGGGGTAAAGTATTATTACTCCAACGGGTGAGCAGGTGCAGGCTGGATTGAAATTTAAGTCTTCCTGGGACAGAGAGGATTTGGCTCATGGCATGATTATAAAAGATAATGTTAGGGGCGCCTGGGTGGCTTAGTCGCTTAAGCGTCCGACTTTCGCTTAGGTCATGATCTCCTGGTTCGTGGGTTCGAGCCCTGCGTCGGGCTCTGTGCTGACTGCCAGCTCAGAGCCTGGAGCCTGTTTCAGAGTCTGTGTCTCCCTCTCTCTCTGACCCTCCCCTGCTCATGCTGTCTCTCTCTCTCTCCCCTAGAAATAAATAAAACATTAAAAAAAAAAAAAGATAATGTTAAAGAAGCAACAAATGGCCCTAAGGGTCAAAAATTGCTCAGATGTCAGTTCGCTAATGATAATCTTTTCCCTGCCCTTCTCCACTGGCCTGGGGTCACTTTACCAACCACATAATCCACCTGTAAGAGTGTGTGTATTACTGGTAATCTTGGTGGCTCCGGACAGGCAGAAAATAACCATGGGAGAGTGAAGATGAAGTTTGAAATACAATAGCCCAAGGAAGGGCTGTCTTGTGTTTGCAAGCCAGCCTCCTTGGCAGACGGCAGTACTCTGGTGACTTCCTTATTCCGTGGGGGCTGCCGGCACGAGCACCATAGGATTCTCCCTCAGGATGACCCCCTTTGCCCTGCAGTCCATGGCGGGATCCGACATCGCGGAGCTGCTGATGCAAGACTGCAAGAAGCTGGAGAAGTACAAGAGGCAGCCGCCGGTGGCCAACCTCATCAACCTGACAGATGAGGACTGGCCGGTGCTGAGCTCAGGGACGCCGAACCTGCTCACCGGGGAGATTCCCCCCAGCGTGGAGACGCCTGCACAGATCGTAGAGAAATTCACTAAACTGCTCTACTACGGCAGGAAGAAGGCAAGTGTGGCCTTTCCGTGCTTGTTTTTAAAAAGTAACCACGCCCACATCACTCACCCCCTCCTCTGATTATATGAGAAATTTATACCCACGTTACAGCACCTAAGAAGTTCAGAAAGGTACAAAGAAAAAACATTATATAGTCTTTGCATTAAAAGATAACATCTAGGGGTGCCTGGGTGGCTCGGCTGGTTAACTGGTCGCCTTCAGCTTAGGGCATGATCTCACAGTTCATGAGTTCAAGCCCCACATCTGGCTGTCTGCTCTCAGCACAGGGCCTGCTTTGGATCCTCTGACCCCTTCTCTCCTTGCCCCTCCTTGCTAGCATTTTCTCTCTCTCTCTCAAAAATAAATAAACATTAAAAAAAGATAACATCTGTTAACATCTTGATATACTTACTTTTAGCATTATTCTATGCATATATATTATAAATTAAATTAAATTACAATACAATTATTTCTGTCTTTTCCGTTAAGATTACATGGTGTAATACTCCCATGATATTAAAATGCACCATTTTAACAAATGAACAGTATTCTATTACATGAATGTTTAATATTTTATTTATCTAATTCACTGTTTATGAATATATCGGCTCTCTACAACTTTGTCACCCATTCTAAATTACACAATTTGAACATCTTGTTATATAAATCTTTGGCTTATCTTCTTATTTTTTCTAGAATCGATTCCTAGAATGGAACGATGAGTTAAAGGGTACGCACTTTTAAAAGCTTCTTCACATATACACTAAATTAGTTTCCAGGAAGTTTGTTTTACAAATGTTATCCCCACCAGCTATATCTAAAGCATGCCTACCAATACTGCATACTTTAATTCAACAGATGAAGAGACACCTTTTTTTTGATATGTAAATTAGATGATTTTATTATTTATTCAAGAAATTTTTAATTGAGGTATATTTGATATAAGATATTTAAGGTGCACAATGTGATGATTTGATGTACAAATACATTGTGAAAGGATTTTCCTCACGGAGTTAATAACATTAGCCACCTCGTATACTTACCTATTTTTTTTTTTAACGTTTTATTTATTTCTGAGAGAGAGAGAAAGAGACAGGGTGAGCTAGGGGACGGTCAGAAAGAGAGGGAGACACAGAATCTGAAGCAGGCTCCAGGCTCTGAGCCAGCTGTCAGCACAGAGCCCGACGCGGGACTCGAACCCATGAACCGTGAGACCATGACCTGAGCCGAAGTCAGACGCTTAACCAACTGAGCCAGCCAGGCACCCCACTTACCTATTTTTTTCCTGCCTTGTTTAATTTTGAAGTTGAACTCACATTTTACAGGAGTCTTAAAGAGAGCTTAAATACTGGAGTATATGATTGAAATCAATTTGAATCACTATGATTCAAAACTCAAAAGATAAGAGGAAAGATCGTGTCCCCATCCTCTCAGCCACCGAACTGCTATCTCTGAGATACCCAGAGATATTTTCTGTATGTAAGCTTATTTTCTCCTTTTTTTCCCTTATAGCTTACTACATACTATTTCTTTTTAAAAATATTTTATTTTAAAAACTAAAAAAAGAAAAGATTTTATTTTAAGTAATCTCTACACCCAGTGTGGGGCTCAGACTTAACAATCCTGAGATCAAGAGTCACACGCTCCAGTGACTGAATCAGCCAGGCACCCCGTATTCCATTTCTTCACCTTCCTTTATTTCATTTAATGAAGTACCTTAGAAAATGCTCTCTGACATGGTTGCAATCATTTTCTGTAAAAGAACAGACAGTAAGTATGTAAGGTTTTGCTGGCCATGAGGTCTCTGTTACCACTACTCGTATCTGCTATTGTCCAGTAAAAGCAGGCACAGACAATATGTAAATGAATGGATGTGGCTGTGCTTTATTTATGGACATAGACATTTGAGTCATATATAATTTTCATGTGTAATGAGGTGTTATTCTTTTTTTAAGTTTATTCATTTATTTTCAGAGAGAGAGACTGAGAGAGAAAGAGAGAAGGCACATAGGGGAGGGGCAGAAAAGAGGGAGAGAGAGAGAGAATCCTAACCAGCCTCTGAGCTGTCAGCACAGAGCAGAACCTAACCTGGGGTTCAGCTCACCAACTGTGAGATCATGGCCTGAACTGGAATCAAGATCTGATGCTTAACTGACTGAGCCATCCAGGGGCCCCAGTGTTATTACTTTTTAAATTTTTTCCCAACCATTTAAAATTGTGAAAAGTTATTCTTAGTTTGTGGGTTGTACCAAAATGGGCAGTGGGCTGAATTTGGCCTTCAGGCCACATTTTTCTGAACCCTGCTCCTTATAATATAGAAATATCTTCTTCCTTATTTTTATGGCTGCATAGATTTCTAAAGATAAGTCATAATTTATTTAACAAAACCCCAACAGATTGACAGTTAGATTATTTACAGTCTTTTGCTATTACAAATAGTGCTGAGATAATGACCAATATCATTTGCGATGTGAGAGAATATACATATGATTTCTAGAATAGTTTCTGGAAATGGAAGTGTTAAGTAGAAAGGTTTATGGCTGGATTTTGAGGAATATCAACAAATTGCCTTTTAAGAGGTTGTACCAATTACTCAACGAGCAATATATGAGAGTGCCCGTTTCCCTGTTCCTACCNTTTGGAGAGAGAGAGAGACAGAGCACAAGTAGAGGAGGGGCAGAGGAGACAGACACAGAATCTAAAGCAGGCTCCAAGTTCTGAGCTGTCACCTCAGAGCCCAATGTGGGGCTCGAATCCACAAGCCATGAGATCATGACCTGAGCCAAAGTCGGATGCTTAACCAACTGAGGCACCCAGGTGCCCCTAATCTGTGAATTTTTTTGTCATGGATCTTCTATAGTGTTCTGTTGGGTGTTTGATCTCTATTTATTGGTTTTTAGGAGCTCTTTATTTTTTAAGGACTTTACATACAAAATTACTTTTGTGGGGTGATATTTAGAAAGGCTCCTACTTCAAAATTAATTTATGAAAATAAGGTTCAAGTACTTTTTTGACTTTACCTTTACTTTGAATCTTTAATCTTGTTTATTTGTATATGATGTTATATATTATTTCCCCCCAAATTTTATCTAAACTCCAGTCAGTTAGCATTCAATGTAATATTGGCTTCAGGAGTAGAGCCCAGTAACTCATCACTTATATATATAACACCCAGCATTCATGTGATATTATATTTTAAATAAGTGCTAGACATGATATTCAGTGAAGATCAGTGGGATCGTATGATAGCCATCCCCTGTTCACTATATAGTAGCGACCTGGAGTTTCACCAATTTATTTATTTCGTGAACATTTGTCAAACAGCCACAACTTCTAAGGCATTGGGTCCAGTGGGGGATACAGAAATAAATCAACAATAATCTCTTTCCTCAAGAAAGATTAAGTAATGACCATAGCAATAATGATAACAAAAACAACTATTTAAAAAACACTTTTTATGTACCAGGCACTTACTTAACGTCTTACATGCATTGTCTCATTTATCTTCATAGAAACGCTGTAGGTTAGGTTCTATTCTTGTTTTATGTGCTGACAAACAAGGAAAGTTAGTCAGTAATAAAGCCAGGGTTCAGATCTAGGCAGCCTGATGTCTGAACTTGGGCTTCTAACCATCCAGGACACCACCACGCCACCATACCTATAGCCCCAGGTGAGCAGGGGACAGGAGAGCTCTGGGAGTTCAGAGTGGTTTGTGAGGAGCTGGAGACCAAATATCTTTAAAACCTTTATTAATATTGACTAGGGTCTCATTTCTGGCACTGTATGAGATTAATATCATCAATGTTAGTTCTCAATTTCTTCACTTACTGTTAATTATATTCTTGGAGATGCAAATTTTTGCTCAAAGTGGTGATTCCCAACCAATTATTAGTAATTCCCTTAAAAAAATACTGTTGTGGGGGCACCTGCATGGCTCAGTCCGTTGAATATCTGATTTCGGCTTAGGTCATGGTCTCACGGTTTGTGAGTTCAAGCCCCATATTGGGTGAGCTAGAGCTCTGCTTTGGGATTCTCTTTCCCTCCCTCTCTCTCCCTCCCTCTCTCTCTGCCCCTTGTTGGATTCTCTCTCTCCTCCCCCCTGCCCCTTGCTTACTCATGCTTTCTCTCTCTCAAAAATAAACTAAAAAAAAAAAAATAAAGTAGAAAAGCTATATTTATTTTAAAAAATACTGTTGTGAATTAGTTTAACCTATGAAAAGAGTAACTCAATGTCATTTTTGCTTGTAGTGGATGTGAAGTTGAATTTCCTAATGGTGGTTGTTTAAATTGTTCTCTCCCTCTTCAAATAAGATAGCACGGAGATGTCAGCATGATCAAGGAAATTTGTACTTGGAAGTGGAGTTACCTTATTAGCGACTTCCTGTCCCCAAATCACATTATTTGGGGGTGCTAAAGAAATTATTAATACCAGGTCAAAACCTCAAATATAAATTAAGCTCTTATTTAATAATTCTGAAAATTGAATGAAAAGATGAGTGTGAGTGTGTATTAAAACTTGCAGTTTCTAACCCATCTCGCCAAGTAAATGGTGCCATTAATTTGGCATACGAAGTTGATAGATAACAAGCACTTGATAGTTAACAAGCAATTTGTTATAATAATCTTAGGTGGGGCAGGTTAACTGCTATACAAACTGGCTTAAACATGGTAGCAGCTACACTCTATTCATGTGGGAGTCCTGGGCAGGTGAACAGAACAGTGGGGCACCCCCTTCTTCCTGGAGTAGTTCAAGGCATGTAACAGGCTGTACCATCTGAGCATATAGTCTCTTCGGTTTCCAGGGGGCTGTCTTCACTCCAGCCAGCCAGATGGGGAAGAGGGTATGGGGGACTGCACAAGGGGCTTCTATGTGCCAGGTGTGGATGCAGCACCCATCATTTCTGTTGCCATTCCAGAGCCTGGAACTCAGTCACCTCTAGGTGCACGGGAGGCAGGAAAATGCAGCGCAGTTCTTTGCCCAGGAAGGGGACATTTGGTGGGGGAACTAGCAGTCGCTGCCACAGTTGTTAAAAAAGAAACCACTCCTGGGGCGCCTGAGTGGTTCAGTCGGTTAAGCGTCCAACTTCGGCTCGGGTCATGACCTCGCGGTTCGAGGGTTCGAGCCCCGCGTCGGGCTCTGTGCTGACAGCCAGCTCAGAGGCTGGAGCCTGTTTCAGATTCTGTCTCCTCTCTCTCTGACCCTCCCCTGCTCATGCTGTCTCTCTCTCACAGAAATAAAATTTTTAAAAAAACATTAAAAAATTAAAAAAAAAAGAAACCACTCCTGTAACATGCCCCCACGAATATCATCTTGCTCCCTGTATTATGAGATTCAGTCCGTGGGGTGTGGTGCTTCTCCCGTGTTGGGTGCTTAGGTTCATAAAAGTATCGTGTGGCTTCTGCTAGAGAGGTAAGGCTAACTGGGACCTATGTCTGAGGGGCAGCTGATGAATTAGCAGAATGGATTTGATAAAGTGAAGGCTGGAGTAGCGACAACTTGGACAGAAATACGCACCACTGTTCTTTTGTCCCACTCACAGATGAGACTGACTCTTCCTGGGAGCCCAGCCTGCAGGCTCAGGGGCAGCTGGACCCAACCACCGACTGTTGTTGGTAGGAAGGTGAATAGGGCCATGTTGAATGTGATATGTTTTTGTTTTCAGGAAGCCTTGGAGTGGGCCATGAGGAACCACTTGTGGGGCCATGCTTTGTTCCTCTCCAGCAAGATGGACCCAAGGACCTACAGCTGGGTTATGAGTGGGTGAGTGGGGCACTGGCAAAGAAGAAGACCTAAGGGGCAGTGAGGCATCCCCCCACCAAGGGAGGGATTGCGGGGGGGGCGATGCAGGATGCGCTGGGAAGCCCTACACACCAAGCATCCTTCCAATTTTTCTTTTCTGACCGGGACGTAACATATCACTTCTCCAGATTCTTATAACCTAGACACGGACACATTCTTTCTACTTGCCGTGTCAAATAAACAGTTTAGTAATATTTCCCAGGTGCTGAGTTTCCAAAAAGTACATAGGTTTCTACAATCCGGTGGTTTTCTTTGGGAGGGGCTGTTCTAGATTGTTCCATCAGGGAGGGAATAGGTGACCACTTAGGGTTAACTGACAGAGCTTTAGGTCTGAGAGTTAGTAGTTGTCTATCACTGAGTCTTGTGGCGGGGGATGCAGACGCTGAGGTGAAGGTAGGGATACGGGGGAGCAAGAGCTGTGCTGGGAACAGACTTTATAGGTCTGGGGATTAGAAGCAGAAGTCTTCATCTAGGGCAGGGGACATGATGAGAATGAAGGAATGTGTTTAGTCGGAGATCATGCCGGCACACCAACACCAGGAAGAATGCCCCTATCAGGACGAGACAGGAATGGAGGCTGACTACATAGAGCCGGGAGTTTGGAATAAGGGGATTAAATGGAGGACGGGATAGGGGGTGCTGGAGAAGGGCTCCTGAGTAAGCCTCTCACCTCCGCCAGATCTGTGGGTCGGCGGGGCCCTCCCATAAGGGGCAGGCTTGGACCGGACTGTGAGAAGAATGTTCCCTCAAAACGTTCATCTTCCTGTGTTGGTTGAAGCTGTGAAGCTGTGAACCTCTCAGCTTGACCTAAGTTTAAATTGGCCATAAATGGACTGTTGGGCAGATGGCTGAGACGATGGCACCTCCCTTCAAGGCTGTCACACTACCCATCTCCACCACAGCCTCCGTGGAGTCTCTCTTCTACGCTAACCCTCCGTCTTCCCAGGGACTAGTACTGCCTCTGCGCACTTCATTATGTTCAGGATGGTGAGGAGCACTGGAGTTTTATTACGATAAGCGCTCTGAGCTCCCGAGGCAAGGGTGCTATTAAATAAAAGACCGTGTTCCGAGGGGTGATTTTCCTCTGGGTTTTGGGAATGAACATCCCACGACCCCACGTCAGAGCATACATCTCTGCCACAGATTTTTGCCTTGGGCCATTGATTTTTGATGGGGCCCAGTGAATGGTGAAAAATATCTCTTACTGGGTATGCTTAAATCTCAAATCAGCTATAGAGCTTATTATATCCTTGTTAAGCATATCCCACGATTTGTCATCAGGAAGATCATTTCTGGTCCCTGTTCTACACCTCTTTGGTTACTGAAAATGGCTATTTAGTGCATATGAGTCAAAGCACTGTAGACCCAGGTTAGTCATGAGCCAGAAAACCAGCCGGGGAGGCTGTGGGAGTGGCACGAAGGGAGCCACTTCAGGGGACTGGAAGTTGAGGGGAGCTAAGCACAGGCACAGCAGAAAAGCGAGGAGAAATTCATGTTCTGAAAGAAGCTGCTGAAATCAAATAGAGATTGACGGGGCGAGGTGGGGGGTTGTCCTGCTGGCAATGGGTCAAAGGCTCTCTTGACTTGGTCCCCACTGACGGTCACCTCTCTCTGCAGCTTCACCAGCACGCTGGCGCCCAACGACCCGCTGCAGACCCTCTTCCAGCTCATGTCAGGGAGGATCCCACAGGCAGCCACGGTACTCTTTGCAACAGACCTCCTTCCATACCCCCAGCATCCTGGGGGCTTGGGGGGGCTGGGGACAGCTCAGGAATGAGGTGATGACTTTCAAGATTAAAAATAAGTAGTAATTGGTCGTTAATCTCCTACCATGCCCCTGGCCCTGTGCTAAGCACTTTGATTCATTCATATTATTTCATTTAATGCACAGAGGAAGGAATTATTACCCCTGTTTTACAGATGAGGAAACTGAGGTGCAAAGGTGTAAAATGACCCAAGATCACTGAGCTAGGAGTTGTGGAGCCATGATTGGCTCAGGTCTGTCTGATTCTAAAAACCTTGCCCTTTTCACAATACCATAGCTGCCTGCTTTGTGTGCATGGATAGCCCGAGAACCCCACTGTTCCCAGGCTTCCTGCAGCCAGGCCGCCATTCCTTTCTCCCCCTGCACATCCATCCTGCAAAGCTGGACACGGTAGATCTTTCATGTTGTCTAGAGTTGGGGATGGTTCAGGAGAGCTCTGAGGCCAGCGTGATAGTTTTCCTATGAGAACAGATTTTATCTTTTTGCCCCAGGGTATCCTTCTTTACCTTTGAGGTCTAGTAACTTTACCAGGATATATCTTGTTATTCACTGTCAGGGTCACTTTTCCTTGGGACATAGCATGCTCTTTTACCATGTGCATTCATATTTTACAGTTCAGGAAAGTTTTCTTTAATTATATCCTTCAATATTTGTTTTGTTCTATTATCTTGGTTTTTTCCAGGAATTCCATATGTGCACATTTCATATATATATATAAACGAACTATATAAATTTGGATATACAGATTATATATACATCATTTTCTCTTTAATTAAAATTTCTTTCTTTCTTTCTTTCTCTCTCTCTTTCTTTCTTTCCTTCCTTCTTCCTTCCTTCCTTCTTTCTTTACCTTCCTTCTTTTCTTCTTTCCTTTTCTTCTTCTTCTTTTTCTTCTTCCTCCTCCTCCTCCTCTTCTTCTTTTTCTTTTCTCATTTCTAACCTACGTGTCCCTTACTGTATTTTCATATTGATGAAAGAAACACTGTCTCTTCATTTTTGTGCTGTTGCTGTTTTTATCTTAATGTCTCTCATTTTTCTCTCACCTCCCCCTGACCTCTGCAGGTCACATTTGCTTCTTCCTGTTGTTCACTGTCACTTAGTTCTTGTCACTTAGCGTTAGTGATAATGCCCTTGCTTCACAGAAGAAGTTTCATGATTTTACTTAAATTCATAATGAGGGGCGCCTGGGTGGCTTAGTCGGTTAAGTGTCCGACTTTCGCTTAAGCCATGATCTCGCGGTTCGTGGGTTCGAGCCCCGCGTCAGGCTCTGTGCTGGCTGCCAGCTCAGAGCCTGGAGCCTGTTTCAGTCTGTGACTCCCTCTGTCTCTGACCCTCCCCTGTTCACGCTGTCTGTCTCTCTCTCTCCTAGAAATAAATAAAACATTTCAAAATAAATAAATAAATAAATAAATAAATTCGTAATGAAATGTTTGGTGATACTTGTTTGTTTTGTGGTAACATTTTCCAGTGAATCTTCTTTCTACCTTCCATTTATTTTTCATATCACTTCCCTCCTTCTGTCTTTAGCATGTATTTGTACAGATTTTGTCCTTGTTCCTTGACAGGAGTTGAGTCTTCCCTGGGCCAGTAGTTTCTGGTAGGTTTGTGCTGGGTCAAGGGGCCAGGGCCACACTGCAGGCTCTCTGGCATTTCCTGCATGATCTGGAGGGTTCTGTGGGTATCTATGCAGCCTTTCCTTCTCCTAAACCAGCAGAGATGGCTGGAGAATCCTCTCCTTCTGGAATTCTCTCTCTGCTTCCTCCTGCACTCACTCTGTTCAATCTCCACTACCTTTGGCAGCCTTTTCTTGCGTTTTTGAGGTTTGGGTTTTTCTTGACACCCAGTTTTAATGAAAATGGACTTCACACTTTTGCTTTTCTGTTCTTATTGCTTGGGGATGATTCCTAGAAAGGGAAAGAGAGATGATGACTTTCATACCCCATTGTCAAACCCACTGGCTGTCCTGGAACACGGAGTGCTCACAGTTCAGCAGACGGTCGCACATCGCCAGGACTTTGCATCATGTCGCAAAGCACTAAACGCAGGAAATGATGTGATCAGTGTATGGTCCATTGGGTCTCACTGCAAGGGTAGAGTTAGCTAAATGTTTCCTGCGTTTAGTTGAGAAAACGAGGAGTTAAGGTGATGCACCAATGCAGTATTTGGTCTTAGTGTCTGAGAGCATCCTGCATTGTGACACCCAGGAAAAGGCGGGTCGTTAGTTGCTTGGGATGAGTGGAAAGGGCACGGTGGCCAGAAAACCCAGATGTAGGCTTCTATCCCATGTTTAACCAGAGCTTGCTCCTTACTGCTGTGCAAACTTGGCCTTGTTACTTAATCTCAGAGCCTCAGGTTTTCCTCTTTGTGGGCATTTTGATGCCTAACCAAGAGAGTTATTGTGAAGAGTAAAGGAGAGAGAATATCTGAGCATATCAACCACCATGCTTGACCCGTTGGTTAGTCAAGTCAAGTCTTTCTCTCCATATATCTGTTTTACAGTGATTTTTGTCAAATCACCTGGGGAAGAGAAAGCAGGATGACTTCTACATGTTTGTTCTTTTCAGCAAGGGTTTTTCCTTTGCTTGTTCCTTTCATTTCAGTGAGAAAGGGCCTGGCTTATGTGGGGATAATAATAGTACCCAATGCGTGTGATCGTTCACGGAGAAGCGCTTAGCAGCGGATATGGTTCACGGTCAGAGTGCAGTGAGTGAGAACTGCTATTCTTGAGATTCATCATCATCATCACCCTCATTCACACTGCATCACCCAGATAAACAAAGAGCAACTACAAAATGGAGTTGGATAAAACATCTTTTGTTCCTGGGGATAATTATAAAGACCAAATAATTAGGAATTATTTTGACTTCCAAATCTTAGCGATTACTGTCAATCTCTTGCTCTACTCACTCCATGTAACAAACTGGGAGATGGACTGGCCTGCAAATCACCTCTTCCCTTTTGCTGGGCTTCCGTGTGTGTGTGTGTGTGTGTGTGTGTGTGTACGTCTGTGTATACGCACTTACGTATAATTTATATAGGGCAAACAAACTAAGTGCAAAGCACTATGCTATGCGTATCACCTAGCTATCTTATTTTATTATCAACAATAACTCTGTTAGGTAGAAATTATGATCTCCACTTAAGAGATGAGGAAAAAAGGTTCTGAGAAACGTGCTCAAGGTCACACAGCTAGTAAGAGGCAGGATGCCAGTTGAATCCAGGGCCTGGGTTGTCTCTGTTCTGTTCCATTGTTTCTTTATAGATATTTCCTGTCCTAAAATTCCCCTTCATTCAGGAGGAGGGAAGCCCAAGCCCCATGGTTTGTGGGGGGGGATTTCCCCACCTGCAGGGCTCTGTGTGCACCCTGCTGCCCCCTTGTGGAGTTCTGATGTCCCTGCATTGTCCCCAGAGGGAGAGGGCAGAGTCCTCGGCTGGGAGCAAGGTGAACCCACTGGGTACTGGGCTGGGCCACCTGGCCTGCTTTCCTCCTTCTTCAAGTGGCCATAGGAATTCGACTTAACAGGGTTGTGAAAATTAACTAAGGTGATGTGTGTGAAAGGCCTTTGTAAAACCAGAAAACACAAGCCATTTGGTAAGGTACCAGGGGGCATAGGGTTGCCCCGACTTCCAACAGGCTAATGTGGATTCTTCATATGAGCCCAGGATGTTTGGTCTTCCTTCTCCCACTGCAACATCAGGGTTTGTTTTGTTTTCTGTTTTTGGATTTTTTCCCTAGCTGTTGGGCTTAGGGGTACCACGGAGAAATTTGAAAATCAGTTAAGTGATCCATAGTGTCATTTTATTTCCCTATCAGTTGAGGTTCCTGTAAATGCATGTATGTGTATGTGTTCTGTCTGCCTACCCATCCTTCTGGGAACCTTGTTTCTTTTTTTTTTTTTTAAGTTTATTTATTTATTTTGAGAGAGAGAGAGCGAGCAAGAGAGCAGAGGAGGGGCAGAGAGAGAGGGAGAGAGAATCCCAAGCAGGCTCTGCACAATCAGTGCAGAGCCCAAAGCAGGGCTTGAACTCGTGAACCGTGAGATCATGACCTGAGCAGAAATCAAGAGTCAGTCGCTTAACCGACTGAGCCCCCAGGCACCCCGAGTCTTGCTTTCTGAAAAGGAGATCTGGAAATCAGTGACCGGCAGCGCCGCAGACCGCAGAAGCCGGCCTTCCCCGAACTCTAAACCGAGAGACAGACAAGGAAGTTCTGCATCTACGTTGTGGCCCGTGATCCTTCAGCCAGTAAATCTCCCATTTTCTGCTGCCTTCCAGTGTTGTGGGGACAAGCAGTGGGGAGACTGGAGGCCTCACTTGGCTGTGATTCTGTCGAATCAGGGTGGGGACCTGGAGCTGAATCAGCGCACAATTGTCACCATGGGGGACACCCTGGGTAAGCAGAAGCCACCCCTAGCCCCCTCCTCTCCTCTAGGTTGTGTCCAGGCCGCTTTGTACATCCATCCTCAGGCTCTTAGGTTCTGTGCGGGGCCTCTGTGCCTCAGGCTTTCCTCTGACCTCCGGCCTCCATGTTTGGGGGACAGAAGCTGCAGGGAAAGGAGCGTCATTCTTGCCTCTCCATTTCCCAGATTTCTACAGTCCAGGCCCCAGAGACTCAGGCTGTTTTCTGCGGAGTCTCCCCTCAGCCGCTGGTTTTCTACCCCTGGTCAGATTACCCCCAAGACGGAGCTCACACACGGGGACCCTTGCCTCCTGTTACGGTTACTCGCATGGCGGCCCAGCTTAGCCAGATAGGAAATTCTCTTTTTGCCTGAACTACCCTGGGTAATCGTGTAGTCTTCACCTCTATTATCTCTCAGTGAACATTCCTTTACAAACACTTAGGGGCTCCAGAATGTTCCAGATCGGCGGCTCTCAAATTTGGTCAAGGGACTGAACGCCCTAGAAATCATGATACTCTCTGTTAACTTTGTGAAATACGCTCTGTTCAACCGAAGAGAGCGATGTGCAGCCTTATGCCAAGTCAGATGGCAGGTGGGTCCGCAGCCAATGGTTAGAAAGGGAAGCGGTTTTCTAACCTCTGGGCACCTGGCACTGTGCTGGGTGTGTCACCTACGTGAATTAATTCATTTTGAGGTAATGGAAAATGTATGGAAGAACAGTCTGAAAGTGGGAACAGGCTAGTCATTATTGGTGGTTTTTATGAGCCCTGGGGAAAGTTTTCTATTGTTTGATTTTAGCAGGAGAAGCATTAGTGCCCCAAGGAGCCTAATTTAAAACCAGTTACCTCTTTGCTCAGGTGTAGGCATCTGCTCTTTTTTCACCCTCAAGAAGGAGCAAAATGCTTAGAAAATCCCTAATTACAAATACATCAGGGGGACAGGAACCAGTGATGTATTCTGGCTGAAGAGAATTGAAACATAACGTGTCCGAAGCCAAAAATGCTGGTGGGAGGGGGGAGTGTGGTTTGGGACCAGCGACTTTGACGTGACTCACTGCCTCCTTCACTCCCTCGAGGATTCTCCCCTCTGACCTCCGAGCCCCTTTCGCCATCTCTCTCCCACGGGCCCAGAGGGCGGGTCTCCACACAGCCATGTCCTGTGACTGGGCCTTGCTCTCCTCCTGCAGCTGCGAAGGGGCTGGTGGAGGCCGCTCACTTCTGCTACCTCGTGGCTCACGTGCCCTTCGGCCACTACACCGTGAAGACAGACCATCTGGCCCTGCTTGGCAGCAGCCACAGGTACGCGGTCTCCTGGGGGAAAGGGACCGGGAAGGACGTTTTCCAGGGGAATGTTTTAGGGAGGCCTTGCTGGGTCTCATGGCTCCACTTTCTTGAGTGAATTTCAGCTACGGCTGCTCCCCTCCTCTGGGACTGTTCTGCACAGATCTGGGAAGGGAGGTGCCGGGTGGGAGCCGCATCCCGCCAGCAGGGGGCCTCAGGCCCCAGTCCTGCTTCCCAAAACTGCCTGTGGGTCTTTGGGGTGTATTGTCCCCCTCTGACCACTTGATGGCGCCCTGGCTCCATGACCGGACGTCATCTCTTAGGAAACGTCAGTGCGATCAGGGTGGCTTGAGACTCAGTGTTAGGCAGCCCTGGGCTTTCAGAGTCAGCCCCGGGCAGAGCTGGAAATTGGAAGTTTATGTTTACTCCTCACATCCCTACACTGAAGATGCACAAGCTCCTCAAAGTCCAGCCTGTTACTTACTCTTTGTCGGCCATAACATGAGGCTTTTCACACAGACGGAGTTTTTTAAAAGTTTGTTTATTTTGAGAGAGACAGAGAGATTGCGAGTGGGGGAGGGGCAGAGAGAAAGGGGGCATCTCAAGCAGGCTCCGCACCATCAGCGCAGAGCCCAATGCGGGGCTCGAACTCACGAAGCTGTGAGATCATAACCTGAGCTGAAATAAGAGTCGGCCGCTTAACCAGCTGAGCCACCCAGGCTCCCCTGCACACAGAAGGATATTAATAAGCCTGTAGACAATGAGTACATGGACAAAAAGACCAGTTTGCTTCCTTGCAGTTCTCCATGTTCTGGATCTCTGTTCCCCCCTCCCTGTAATATTTAATGTATCCTAAGCTTTTACATTGTGCCAGTCATTTTATTTGCACTCTTTCCTTTAATCACTACAAATTTGCCCTATGAATAAAGTATATGCTTAATCTTCACTTTAGAGAGGAGGGAAACCAAGGCACAGAGAGGTTAAATAACTTATCTAAGATGGCACAGCTGGCCTGCGGTCACATTGGCCTTGGAATCCAGGCTGTGAGGCTGCAAAGCCCTTACTTTTGACTGTTGCGCCAAACTGCCTACCTCTGTGGAAACACACAGGCGTGGCCGGCTCTCTCCGGATGGCGGTCTCTGACCGCACGCGGTGGGCTTGTCAGAGAAGCCCATCTGTGCCAAATGTGACAATACATGCGCACGGATTAATTCATCTCCCTCCTATGTTTATATCGTACGAGGACATCTCTGGAGAGAACCGTGGTGACCGTGATTTCAAACAGCACTCCAAGCTGTCGGGACANTATAACACCCAGTGCTCATCCCCACAAGTGCCCTCCTCCATGCTCGTCTCCCCCCTCCCCCCCACACCCAAAGTCCTCAGTTTGTTCTCATCATTCAAGAGGAGCCTAGTGCCCCACTGAGGGAGAGGAAGGGCTGTTTGCTTAGGTAACCTCCAGCAAAGAAGGTGGAGAACCCCCCCTTTCTGCACCTCTGGTGCAGGACTCTGCTCTGTTCCTTCCCAGCCCCAAGGAGGAGCAGGAGGAGGCAAAACATTCACTCCGGAGGCCCCCAGTCTCTTTGCTGTCTTGGGGACGCCCCAGGGATCAGTCCGGGGCAGGAGCCCTAGCACATTCGGGTCAGCTGGTGCTTGTCTACTAGGACCTAAGTTCCTCCCTCCCCCACCCCTCAATTTCTTTTATTGTTATTCCCTGGTTGTAGTCAAGAGTTTTTGAAATTTGCAACAACCGAGGCTATCCAGAGGACGGAAATCTTCGAGTACTGTCAGATGCTGGGCCGCCCCAAATCCTTCATCCCTTCTTTCCAGGTAACTGAACCCACGAGGCCAGCACCGTGGCTGTGTCAGATGACCGCAGCGTTGCTATTTGGCACAGGGTAGCTGGGCGAAGTCATCTGCAGCACTTGTCCTCGTTAGCTTGAGCGTGGGAAGAGTTAGGATTTCTTTCTAGGTCCCCTAAAAGCCTGCATTTAAGATGTGAAAGCCAATCAGTCCAGCAGCCGCTGTTGCTGGTTGCTCCAGCCTGGCGCCTGAACAAATGGAAATTAGCCCGTGTCCTGGGGCCCTGCCCCTCGCACCTGCCCCGCAGCATCTTCAGTTCTCCGCAAACAGCAGTCCCTTCTTCCGGGCCAGGCTGGCCACCCTGCCGGGGGGGGGGGGTGGGGAGGGGGGGCATTGCCTAGCCTGCTTCCCCCTTCTGAGTGCTCCTCGCATCTCTTTGGGACCCCCGTGTCTCCTAGCTCTGAAAGTTCTTTCCCGCTCTGTCCCTGCCCTCACACTTCCGTCATCCTGTCTGGGTTCAGCTGTGCAGGTGGCCTCTGCAGGCTCTGCTCTTCTCTCAACTTCTCCGCTTGACAGCCTGATGTCACCTCCAATTCATAAGACTCCTTCAGTGCCCGTGTGGAGAGTGCGCCTGGCAACGCGCGAGCACACACTCACAGCCCACGAGACAAAAAGCACAAAAATGCTTGAAAATGACGGAATTAGTGTATAATGACCTGTCAGTATTTTCCTTCATTGTTCTACCTAAAACTCTCCCTAGCAAAGCCCAGCCGACCGGCTCCTTTGGGAACAGGTCTTCTCTCTCTTCCTTCTTTGGTTGTCCTACCTTTCAGTCACGTTGGGCAGACAGGAAGGGGATTAGTTAGCTCCAGAGAGTGTGCTCTATGTGCTACTGTGCTTTGAGTGTATTATTTCTAACCCAGTGAGGTGGGCATGGCTGCCTTCCGTTGACAAAACAGGAAACTGAGGCTCAGAGGAGTTACATGCTGTGAACTCCTATCTCTCACGTCCCATTTGTTCTAAGAATTTTACATGGGTTATCTCATTTAATCTTTACAACACCCAGTGGGTGAATAGTATTATGTTGAATATTTCCTCCCTCCCATGTTATAGTGAGGAAACTGAGGCACAGGGAGGTGTGGTAACCTGCGCAATGTGACGCACCCAGCGGAAAGCTGGGATTTGAAGCTGGGCCTGTCTGATTCCCAAACTGTCATGCCTCCATCTTGCTCTGCCACTCATGCTTCTGTGAATAGTTGTCTGCCCGCATCAGAATCGTTCCTTCTTCTTTTGTATGTCTTCCCTGGTCCTATGCTCCACGTGTACCAGGCTTTCCAGAAATGTGGGCTTCCTGATGAGAAGGAAGTAGTGCATTTCCATGGTGACTAGGTCTACAGAGACTACACTGAGGTGACTCCCATCCCTTTCTCAAAGATGCATGACGTGCAGGCTGGATTTGAAATCGTGCCCGTACCCAGAGAGTAAACCAAGTGGTGTGAGGCCCTCCTTGATATTTTGGATGCCAGAGTTAGCGGAAGCTGGCAATCAGCTGACTTCCAGGAAGTCTTATCTACATTTCTCTCCTTCTATCCCTGCCCGGAAGGACTAGTCACTGGCCCTGCTCCTCTCCACAGGTGTACAAGCTCCTTTATGCTTCCCGGCTGGCAGATTTTGGCCTCACGTCCCAGGCCTTGCATTACTGCGAAGCCATTGGCACGGCCCTCCTTAGCCAAGGAGAGAGCAATCACCCTGTGCTATTAGTGGAACTCATCAAGGTGAGTTTCTCAAAGGGTCCTCTGCAGGTGTTTTATCTTCGGTGTTCAGAGAAAGCTATTGTTAGAGCAGCTTACACTCCACAGCCCATCTCCTTTGAACATGCTGGAAAATTGGAGCCCATGGCTGTCTTTGACCACGTACGCATGCCCAGGCGTGATAAGCAGAGTCCTGACACCTCGCAAAGAAGCAGGCAGTGGGCGGGGGTGGTGGGATCGCCGGCTGGAGAGCAGGCGTGTGCTCTGCCAGGAATCTATTCTTGCATCTGCTTTTCTGGGACAGTAAAACCGCACGTTACGGTGAGCCGTTCTAATTATAAATGCTGGACTTAGGAAATATATTTTAGTGATTAAAATGGGAAATCATCCTTATTAAAACGCCTTTAAATGCATGGAATACTTTATCACATGAGGGGTACGTTTCAAAAAGAAAACATAACGTATCAACGTGTAGTTCCACTGGAGGAAAATGATCGGGTAAATAGTTGTTCCAGTTAACTGAAGAAAAATCCATTAGCTGGAGAGTGACAGCCTGTTGTCAGTTCTTGCTTTGCTTTAGACAAGGCCCAACTTGGATTCTGGAGCCAATAAAATCTGTGATGCTGGCGCCCCTGCCCCCGAAATGTAGGGAGCTCAGGGACCCAGAATGGAGGCGCTGCTCGTGCGCCCCCCTCACCGGCCCCAATGCTGGAATTCCGGGGATCGGAATTAGCATTTTAGCAACTGTCCAGGTGATGCCTAGGGGCACCGAAGTGTGAGAAGCACTGCTTAGAGCAGACAGCTCTGCAGAGACTTAAAGCTGGGTAACAGTTCCTTCTTGTATTTTACTGAATATCTAACACCAAGATGGGTTAATTGTTTATTTACGTTGCAATCTCAGGAAGGTATCTGCTGAATTTGCTACCTCTCAATGATTCTTTGTAATCCAATTTGCAAGGGAGTTAAGACTGTCTTTCTTCTGTTCCCCCATTGCCTCTTGCCCCATCGTCTCCGTATCCTTTCCCCTCTGTCACCTTCGCCCCTGACCCTGTGGGGAACCTGGAGCAGCTTGCGGAGAAACTGAAGCTGTCAGATCCCTTGGTTGTAGAGGGACGCGGAGACAGGGACGCGGAGCCAGACTGGCTGGTGCACCTTCGGAGGAGATGCGAGGGGCTGGCGGTGAGTGGGGTTGGAGCCGGGCCAGGGGCTGAGGCCTCTGTTTCTCTCTTCGTTCCCCTGGAACAGAGCACTGACCTCGGCAAGTCCCTGACCCCACGGAGGGCCGTGAAGTCCCCCATCATTCGCGAGATGCGAACCCAGAAAGGGGTGGCACTGAGCCTCCCAGCTGTTGCCTCCCTCTCGGGCGGAGATGGTTTCCTGGGTTTGCCTGTGAGGCCCTGGGGCCCTCTTGCCGATCACCCTTGTCTGTGGTCCGAGAAGATACATTTATGAGCATGAAAGCTTTCATCTCTCTGTTAGGAACGGATCACAGTGGGCCCGTGTCACTTTCATGTAATGTAGGGCAATTGCTTAAAAGATTTCCGGGCCTTTCCTTTTTGTCCTGACAACTGCAAAAGCGGCTGGTAGTAATTGTACCAGTAATTGGAACAGGGCTGCCTCCATTTTCTTTCTTCCACTCTCTCTAACGACAGGAGAGGGTGGATTTTTCAAGGCGCACACGGCCCTGACTCCTGTGTGCTGCACACACGGGGCCCTGGGGCCCTTCCCTTTGCCGATGGGAGATGCTGGTCCCTGGCTGCTGTGAGCACACCCAGGAGAGAAGCAGGGCTGAGGCCTCCCACCAGCCCTCAGCAGCCAGTCCAGGTTCCCATACCCTCTGAAGTTTCTTTTTGACTTAATTTTTATTTAAAATTTTTAAAAAATGTTTCTTTATTTTTGAGAGAAAGAGAGAGAGAGAGAGAGAGAGAATCTGAAGCAGGCTCCAGGCTCTGAGTTGTCAGCACAGAGCTCAGTGCAGGACTCAAACCCACAAGCAGCAAGAGCATGACCTGAGCCAAAGTCGGAAGCTTAGCAAACTGAGCCACCCAGGCACCCTTTGACTTAAATTTAAACCATTGTTCCCTGTTCTTGCTTTTCTTTGTGTGGCTTAAAAAGATTTTACTTTGTGTTTAATAGCAGAAGGCAGCAGGAGACACTGGGGACCTTCGCTCTGCTCACCCAGACGCCTCAGGAGCCGGAGGAACAGGTACCCAGGCAGGTGACCTGAGTGTGCCCGTGGCTGCCTCTCAGGCTTGATCGCAGAGACAACAGAACTTAGGAAACACTCACCTGGCCCTTCCTGGGGGCACTTCCTTGCTTGTACAAATCCGACCCATCATCCCAGGCACCTCGTCCCCACAGCTCCGTGCGGCCACAGCCACCCCGACACCTCCAAGTGCCCGCATGTTTACTTTCTGCTTCACATTCAGGTTTTAATACTCACTGTGTTGTATTGTGATGTCCTTGTTTCACCTGCCTTCGTACCTTCTCCCCAGCTGATGTGCTTCTCGGGCCCGACATGGTGGGTCATCTGTATTTCATGCAGGTGTTGGAGACATAGGAAGATTTTTTTGAGATATCAGTTTTGATTTTTGAGCTAACAGTTGCTACAGACATGTGACAGACATTTCAAAGTGTCACCAGCACATCCCTCCTTTGCCCTCGGGATGCCCCTGAGTGCTGGGTCGGGCGGACATTATTACCCCATTAGTGCTGGGTCTTTTCCTCCAGTGACCACTGTCCTCTGCCTGGGGTGGGGTCAGGACAGGGTGTCATCTCTTCATTTGCAGCCGTTTCCCACCCGCTGGCACCTCCTTCTGGGATGAGCTGGGGGAAGGTGAGGAAGGCGGGCCCTGCTTTCTGTTTCTCGGCTTTGCTGCTGTGTTGTGGTGGAGGCCTGGAGGGGAACCATGCCGGGGCTTTTCTGCTGGGAAGCAGCTCTGTCCATTGTCACCCAGTTGAGCATGTGGGACAGCAGCCCCGCTGGCCCTGTGACCGTGGGCAAGTCATTGCATGTGTCCATACCACAGGCCGTCTCATTAGCAAAGTAGGAGAGCCAGAAGGAACCCCCCACATTCACTTCCAGGGCTGATGTTCTCTGTCATTTCTGTGGTCTGATGTGTCTTTTTTTTTAATTATTAAATATTATTTTATTTTTGAGAGAGAGACAGAGTGTGAGTGGGGGGAGGGGCAGAGAGAGACAGAGACACAGAGTCCGAAGCAGGCTCCAGGCTCTGAGCTGTCAGCACAGAGTCTGATGCGGGGCTCGAGCCCACGAACTGTGAGATCATGACCTGAGCCGAAGTCAGACGCTTAACCGATTGAGCTCCCCAGGTGCCCCTGATTTGGGTTTTAATGGGAACTTTCTAAGTTTCAAACACCCAAGTCCATTAGGAAATCCTTGAAGGAGAAAGTTTACCCCCAAATAAAAAAGTGTGGAGTGAAATGAGGCAGTGATTTCTATCCACCTGATGTACTGGTTCAGGCTCAGAGATCATACAAGGCAGTGAGCGAAATAATTTTGTAAACTCTAAGTCACAAGCAGTGAGTGACAGGTGTTACAGTCACTGCTGTGTTGTATTTGTCATCACATTAATGGCAGCCACATCAAGCGGCCTGTCCTTGTGACTGCTTTCCAAAGAGGACATGGGCAGGACTGACCCTGGTGTGATGGGTCCTGCTAATGCCACAATGCAGGTCTCAGTCCTTCTTTTTTGCCCTATGTCCTTAGAAAACTCTTTCTACCATGATCTTTTGGGACACCAGAGCCACTCAGAAGCCCTTGGGGACCGCTCAGCCTTGTGGCCAACACCGGAGCAGATGGGCCCAGGCCAGCCCAGCTCACAGCAGCCCATTCCCCACCAGCCCAGTTCCTGTCCAGCAGGAGGGGGTGTGGGGCAGATGGGGGTCTCCGTGCCTCTTTACTCGGTTCCTGAGGTCTACCTGCCAGGGACTGGTGGCTGTACGGCCGTGACAGGGACTCCTGGAGGAGGAGCCGGGGAAGACACCCAGCAGATACATCCACCTTCTGGTAAGACCTGCTGGCTAGGCTGGAAGCCTGGGCTGAGGAGTTTCGAAGGGGAGGAAGCAGATGGTGGAGGTGGATGGGGTCAGAGGTGGGGGGAGGTGGGGTCAGAGCTGATCAAGCCCTGAATGGTGGGTGTGCCCCTGACTGAAGGCCTACCACGTGTAGCCCCGAGGCTGGGGCTTTGCATGCCTCTGAGGGCCTGCCCTCCTGTTGCAGTCTGCCTCTCCACGGGACAAGCATAGTGAAGCTCGAGCGGTCACTGCTGCCCTTCTCTTGGATGCAGAGTTCCTAGGGGAGGGGCTGCAGGGTGGAGAAAGGAGGAAAATGCCCCCTGCACCCAAGTGTGGTGAAGGGAGGCAGAGGGGCCTAGTGTGGTGAGCAGTGCTGAGTCACACCAAGCGAATGCTGGCACCCAAACAGGAGGATTAGATCGTAGACCTTCTTAGATAAGGTCCCGTCCAAAACAGGAAGCTCAAATGGAGGGAAAGGTCAGGGAGGAGCCCTGCGTTCTAGCTGCATGTGGCTCAGGTTTCCAGGATTCCGAGGAGTAGCCTTCGTTCAGGGTAGAGGTCAGGTGACCAACATGTCCTGGGCGTGGCTGGAATCAAGAGAGTTGTGCCCGTGGACTTTGCATTTACATGATCTGGTTGGTTTGGACCGGGTAGGCTGGGATGTCAAAAAAGCTGACAGCATCCCTGTTCCTTCTTCAGACTAGATGGGAAAAGCACAAGTTCAAATCACTGTGTTTGTGTTTTGTGCCATAGCAGAGAATACAGTATCTCAAGGAGGTTCCCAGCATCCCGATGGTCAAAAGGCTGTTTCCAAACCCCAGGTGAGAGGGCAAAGCCCAGCAGACACGGATGCCTACGTGAATGCGTCAGGCTTTTTCCATTTGCCCAGATATCGTAGCCACGTGCACACTCCTTCTTCTGCCTGGCCCCACGTCTCCCTTCCACATCGCACCCTGTTTCTCCTTGTTTCTTGCTACACCAGATCCTAGTGGTGGGAAGGAGGGCTGTGTTCTTGTTTCTGTTTGGTCCCACCAACAGGTGCCCATGTGGGGAGGAGGGGCAGGACTGGGTTTAGTCGTGGCCTCTGAGATCTCTCACACCCTCCCTTTACTGTCCCACCAAACACTGCCCACGTCCCATCCTGTTATGGGAGACTCTGATGCTTATTTCTTTACTGTAATTTTTACCTTGCTTTTTTCCCCAAGAGGGATCCATGGCACCTGTGTCTTTTCTTTTTTTAAAAAAAGTTTTTTAATGTTTACTCATTTTTGAGAGACAGAGACTGAGTGGGGCAGGGTCAGAGAGAGGGAGACACAGAATCCAAAGCAGGCTCCTGGCTCCGAGCTGTTAACACAGAGCCTGACATGGGGCTCAGACCCACAGATGATGAGATCGTGACCTGAGTTGAAGTCAGACGCCCAACTGACTGAGCCACCCAGGTGCCCCAGCTGTGTCTTTTCTCCTTATTTAGGCTGCAAGATCTTGGCCATGTCTAATTGGCCATTCTGTCCAGCTGTCGAATGAAAGCACCCTTCCCCCAACAATGGGCATCACAGGTCCCAAACTTAAGAGGTTCTTCAGCTTTGCCTGATCAGAGGGTTATATTGTATAAATTTGAGCATATAAGTAGTTGTCATATCTAAAAACGTCTCAGGCCAACAGGACTTAAAAAACTTTTATGCTCTACTTTTTTTTCCTGACTAAAAAAGTAGTACATCATTGTTGTAACAATAAAAAATAAAAGAAAAAATAAAGAGAAAGTGTCATATAAATAACCAAATATCACTCATGTGTTTTAAACTGTGTATATGATGTTTTATTTCCTATTTGTTATTTAATACTATAAATGAGGTTTTCCATGTTTTTAAAATTTATTTCTTTATTTTGAGAGAGAGAGAGAAGAAGAGAGGGAGCATGAGTGAGGGAGGAACTGAGAGAGAGGGAGAGAGAATCTCAAGCAGACTCTGCACTGTCAACAGAGAGCTTGACATGGGCCTTGAACTCACGGCTCATATGATCATGACCTGAGCTGAAATCAAGAGTTGGATGCTCCACCAACCGAGCCACCCAGGAGCCCCATAAATGATTTTTAATGCGGGTACAGCAAAGTCCACTGTATGAAAGCTCCATCGTTCGTTTGTTCCCAAATCCCGAGGTCGTGCCGTGTCCGCAGCACCGTCACGGGGTTGGGGAGACACAGGGTACCAGACAAGTCCTGCTTTCAGTTTAGTGGAGATGACTGCAGATGACCAACTGTATGCATGAGGGATTTCACCTGAGATGGGGCGGCCAGGAAGGGCACCTCTGGGGAGTCCTGGAGCAGCGGTCAGAATGGGGGCCAGACCTGAGCCAGGGCAATGTCTAGGGAACGAGCGTTCAAGGCAGAGGGAATAGCAAGTGGCATGGGACTGCCTTGGTCTGTGAAGGATGGAGCAAAGGAGTCGCCGTGTGCAGACAGTGGGGAGCAAGGGGCTCAGAAGCAAGGCCAGAGCGACAGAGGCCAGACTGCACAGGGCTTTGTGGGCCACGGGAAGGAGCCTCAGGTTCCACTCGCCACTCCCACGTTGTTAAACATTCCAAGTGTGTCTCTCTTCCTTTTCTTTCTTTCCTCTTTTCTCTCACTGCAAGTTGCCTTCCCTTCCCCTCATGTACAAAACACAGCAGTGGACATTCTAGTGATGGACGTGTAAGCTTGAGCTATTTCTTGAATTATTCAGTCAGGAGAAATTCTTAGAAGGAGAGTCTGACTGCTTAAGTTTGAATCCTTGCTCTGCCACTTACTAGCTGTGTGGCCTTAGGTTGCTTAATCGTCTGTGTCTTCATTTTCTCCTATGTAAATGGGATGATAACAATAGTAACCACCTCATGGGACAATTGTAAGGATTAAATGAATCCCTGTGTGTAAAGTGCTTAGGTATTTACTACACAGTAAATTCTATATTCAGAATTTTAAAAAATGAAGCTTTTTCTAGGTTTGCCAAAGCATTTTCCAAAGGTTGTGCCAATTTTGCCTTTTTGGAGTATAAAATGTAAATATAATACAAAGGACAAATACTGTATTTTTCCACTTAAATGGAGTACCTAGAACAGGCAAATTCATGGACAAAAAGGGTGGAGGCTATTAGGGGCTCGGGGGGAGGAGAAAGTGGGGAGTTAGTGTTTACTGGGCACAGAATTTCTGTTGAGGTTAATTAGGTGTCCTGGAAATGGACACTGATGGTTGTTCTACAACATTGTGAATATACGAATGCCACTGAACTGTACCCTGAGAAACAGTTAAATTGGTAAACTTTGTGCTATGTATGCTTTATGACGCACACACACAAATAGGCTCGTGGGCACATGGCTTCCCTGTGCTACATTTGTTCACACTTGATCTTGAGCAAGTCTGTCAGGAACGAGCTCTAGGATGAGTTCTGGCCTGTGGTTATCACAGTGTCTGTCCTGTTGGGTGTGCGGGTCCCCACAGGGTGTTTCCTGGCCCTCTTCATCTCTGGCGGTAGCGTTCCGTATCTTCTGCTCCAGATCTCGGCCTCGTTCTGGAAATCTGATGTGGGGAGGTAGCTAGCGCAGCAGCCAAACCCGCAGCCGGTTGGGGATACTGTGAGGAGGGGGGTTGGGCTCCGGCCTTGTCCCAAGAGCTTCCGCAAACCACTTTTCCCAGCCCAGCCCNCAGCGCGGCAGCCAAACCCGCAGCCGGTTGGGGACACTGTGAGGAGGGGGGTTGGGCTCCGGCCTTGTCCCAAGAGCTTCCGCAAACCACTTTTCCCAGCCCAGCCCGATGTCCTCATCGGTCAGGTGTGACCCGGGAAGCCAGCCTGCTGAGGCACCGAGCGGGGCTGGCGATTTGCCTTTGTAACCTGTCAAGTGCTATGACAACATTAGTTCTTATCTTCTTTAATTCTAGGTGCCGCTGATTCCCAGGTCACGGAACATTTCTGAGAGTTCCACTGTTTCAGTCAAGGAGGTCGAGGAGGAGTCCTCCGATGAGGCAGATAAAAAACCCTCCCCAAATCCAGCACAGAGAGAAAATCCCGGAGATGTGAAAGAGAACACAAAGGTGGGAGTCTTGTTCTGTTGCCTTGGATTCCCCCCACCCCCAAGTTGGGGGGGGGGCTAGGTTGGGAGTCTGGGCTCTGGCTGGGCCTCTGACAACCCACCGTCAGACGGAGGCTGGCGAATCTACCGGCAGGAGCCGCGCAGGCCCTGAATCTCCCCCTTTCCCTTCCAGACCCCAGGGTTTGGCTGGTTCAGCTGGTTTCGCTCGAAGCCCAGAAACAACGCGTCCCCTTCTGGAGAGGATTCATTTGACAGTCCCGACTCTGAGGTGAGTGTCAGGGCGTGAGGGTGGGATGCTTCCCCTCCTGTGGGTCCTTTGGAGGAAGTTTCCTCAGAACCTCTGAGGCCCGGAGCTGGCAACTGGCAAAGGTGGGTGATGAAGGGTCTTAACATTAGGACGAAGAATGTTAACTGTAGGGGGCCCGCCGTTGTTTGATCCTTGAGCAGAGCAGGGGCACGAAGAGCGTGGAGTTTTGGGGGGAGTCCCTGGCAGCGGGTCGCAGGCTGAGGCCGCTGCTGTGGGCACGGCAGGAACACAGCCGCCGGCATGAATTTGTCAACCGCCGGCATCACCAACGCTGCCTTTCTTTCTCACTAAGCAGGAGACCTCCGGAGCATCTTCTGCCCCCCAGGCTGGCCCCAGCCTCTCACCGACATCTCTCCCGGAGCCCCAGTCTCTGCCAGGCATCAGCACCTTCACTGGGGCCACAGGTACCACCGACCGCATGTCCTTGGGGCTGTCTATGGGCCCTCTGTGCTTCTTGCCATTGGGGGTGCCTTCTGGGAGTGGGGACTCCTCAGGCCTGAGCAGTGGACACAGCGCCCACTCGTTGCTTTCTAGGCGAGAGCGAAGTGCGAGGACCAGCATCCAGTGGGGGAGCGGCTGAGGGCGCCAGCAGTGGAGGCTTGTCTGGGCCTGAGGTGAGCAGCCTCGGGGCTGGAGCCTGGGGCCCCACCAGACACCTGTGTGAGGAATGTGCACTCGGGGTGGGCTGGAGGCGCCATCCTGGGGGGACCTGAGCCGGGGAGTCAGAAAGAGAGCTTCTGTACTAGTTTGCAAGGGCCACCATAACCAATGTCTCAGACTGAGCAGCTTCAACAGTTATTACCTCAGCGTTCTGGAGGCTGGAAGTCTGAGATCGAGGTGTGGGCAGGGGTGGTTTCTCCGGGGACCTCTTTCGTCGGCTTGTTAGAAGGCGGGGGTTTCACACGGTCGCTCTTCTGTGTGTGCTTGTGTCCAAATTTCCTCTTCTTATAAGGACACGAGTCATACTGACCCAGGGCCCACCCTAGTGACCTCATCTTGCCTTAATCACCTATTTTTTAATTTTAATTTTTTAAAGGTTTTATTAAAAAGTTTTAAATATTTGTTTTTGAGACAGAGACAGAGCATGAGTGGGGGAGGTGCAGAGAGTGAGGGAGACACACAGAATCCTTAGCAGGCTCCAGGACCCATAAACCCATGAACTGAGATTATGACCTAAGCCAAAGTCAGATGCTTAACTGACTGATATTTATTTAAAAATTTTTTAAAATATTTATTTATTTTTGAAGGAGGGAGACAGAGCACAAGTGGGGGAGGGCATAGAGCAAGAGAGGGAGACACGGAATCCGAAGCAGGCTCCAGGATCTGAGCTGTCAATACAGAGCCCAATACAGGGCTCAGACTCATGAGCGGTGAGATCATGACCTGAGCTGAAGTTGGACACTTAATTGATTGAGCCACCCAGGCACCCCTTTAAAGGTTTTATTTTTAGGTTATCTCTACACCCATTGTGGGGCTTGAACCCACACCCTGAGATCAAGAGTCGAATGATCTACCAACTGAGCCAGCCAGGTGCTCCCTTAATCACCTCTTTATTTATTTATTTTTAATGTTTTTTATTTTTTTATTTTTATTTTTTTAAATTATAGTTTATTGTCAAGTTAGTTTCCATATAACACCCAGTAGTCATCCCAAAAGTGCCCTCCTCCATGCCCATCATCCCCCTTCCCNCATATATAAACCACATCTTGATCTATTTGTCAGTTGGATTTAGGCGCTCTCCATGATTTGGTATTGTTGCAAGTGCTGCTATGAACATTGGGGTACCTGTGCTCCTATGCCTCAGTGTTTCTGTATCCCTTGGGTAAATTCCTAGCAGTGCTATTGCTGGGTCATAGGGGAGTTCTATTGTTAGTTTTTTGAGGAGCCTCCACACTGTTTTCCAGAGGGGCTGCACCAGTTTACATTCCCACCAACAGTGTAGGAGGGTGCCCGTTTCTCCACATCCTCGCCAGCATCTAGAGTCCTCTGATGTGCTCATTTTAGCCACTCTGACTGGCGTGAGGTGGTATCTCAGTGCGGTTTTGATTTGTATTTCCCTGATGAGGAGGGATGCTGAGCATCGTTTCATGTGTCTGTTGGCCATCTGGATGTCCTCTTTGGAGAAGTGTCTATTCATGTCTTCTGCCCATGTCTTCACTGGATTGTTTTTCGGGTACCTTAATCACCTCATTAAAGACACTACCTCAGAGTCTGCCTGGGTATCTCAGTCAGTTAAGTGTCTGACTCTTGATTTCAGCTCAGGTCCTGATCTCACGGTTTTGTGGGTTTGAGCCCCTCATGGGGGCTCTGTGCTGACACATGGAACCTGCTTGGTATTTTCTCTCTTTGTCCCTCCCACACTTGGACTCTCTCTGTCTCTCTCAAAATAAACCTTAAAAAAAGGACAGTACTTCCAAATATGTTCTAAAGTACTAGAAGGGTTAGAATTTCAACACATGAAGTTTCAAGGGGACACAATTTAGCCCATAACAACTTCCTCAGGTGAAGGCTAGAGAACTGCCTCTTTCCCTGTTCCAGAGCTCATTTGTGTCTTTGGCAAGGGCTGTAAACAATTCTTTTTTTTAATGTTCATTTATTTTTGAGAGAGAGAGAGAGAGAGAGAGGCAGAGCATGAGTACAGAAGGGGTAGAGAGAGAGAGGAAGACACAGAATATGAAGCAGGGTCCAGGCTCTGAGCTGTCAGCTCAGAGCCCGACGTGGGGCTCGAACTCATGAACCACAAGATCATGACCAGAGCTGCAGTTGGATGGTTAACCAACTGAGCCACCCAGGTGTCCCCCACCTTTTTTTTTAAATGAGGGCTGTAAATTCTTGATGAATCTTCCACACAGTACAGACTTCATGCTAATTGCCAGGAAAATGTTTTTATTTCCTGTGGTAAAATATACTCTTGTAGTATTTTAGGCCTCTCAGAGAATATGACATTACATCCAGGGTTGACTGTGCCCACGTAGGTGATATCTGTTTGCTTGAATTCCCTGAGTTCTATCAAGAAACCCTTTCCATTTGCATCTCTTGACCAAAGTTGATGCTCAGGGAAGCCCTTGATGTTCTGGAATCAGAAATAGTGACTGATAGGATTTTCTATTGTTTTCCATCACAGGGTGTTTCCTTTGAGTTTTGCTACAATCCTGCTGTTCTGCTCCCCCCACCCTCCTTGAAAGGAGGTGTTCCTCTCTACAACCCATCTCAGGTCCCCCAGGTAAGGAAGCCCTGAAGGAGGGGGGGCTAGGAGCACAAATTCTGGATGAAGGAGATCTAGGTTTATAATCTTAGTTTACCACTTGCTGTGTGTGAATTCTTGAGCAATGACTTACCCTCTGTAAGCCTCAGTTTCTGCATTTGTAAAGTGGGGTTGGTAGTAGCTACCTTGCAGGGCAGGTGTGAGGATTAAATGGGAGCATGTATATGAAGGGCCCCACACACAGAAAATGTCCAATCAATGTCATTGTTAGTAATACCACTTTTGACCTTTCACAGGTCTTGGGACTTTGAGAGACACATTGGTGTTGGTACCAGTGGTGTGGAAATACCATCACTCCATCCTAGGGGTGAGGGGATCATTGCAAGCTTTGAGAGAGGCTAAACTTCCTGCTCTTCAGTGACCTGGGGCAGACTGATCGCTCTAATGTGCCCAGCTGGCCTCCCCTCTTCATAAAATTGAATTTCTTTTGCCATATCTAAGAGATATTGGGTAAAAGTAAATAATTAGAATACCACAAAAGGAAGTCACATACAGCTCAAGTGTTCTAGACTCAGGATACCATAGCTCAGTCCAGCTAGCCTGTCCTGGATGGAGTCCTGCTTGGGGCTGTAATCTCATGGGATGTTTATTCTTTTCCAGCTCTCCATGGCTACTAGCTTGAACCGACCTAATCGTCTAGCTCAGCGCCGCTATCCAACCCAGCCCTGAAGAGAACCACCACCCATCCCAAGCTGGTCTCCTTCTTTGATCTCCAGCCCCTCTGCCATACTGGGGCCCCCAAGAGGGTTGTACTAGCCTATTACCTCCCCCGGCCTGAGGAAGGATCTTCTAGGACACAGCCCAGTCCAGTGTCTTGACACTGGCTTCAGAATGATGGATAGTAGCTGGGTAGCATAGCAGACTGGAGGTGAGCAGAATCCCATGGGGGAGCATTCAAGATGGCGGCTTCAGATCCTCAGGAAAGTCAAGCCTAAGAACCCCGTGGCTGGAATCAGTGAGAACCCACTGGGCTCTGAGGCAGGAAATGATCTGGGGGAGGCTCTCAGAGCGATATATTCGCAACTAACTTTGACTGGTTCCTCAGTCTTAGTTATGGACCAACTCGTGCCTCTAGTTAGCAAAGCTTTCATACTGAAACTTGATTATTGCTTCCTGTCATAATTCTCTCCACAGTGACATTTCAGCAGTTTCCCTCTTGGTCCTAGTTTTGTGCACATTTTTATGTGCTTCAGATTAATTATATTTCTCTCACTTTCTTAGCTGGTCCTATTTTTTCACATTCTGGCATCTGGCTATCAAGTTAGATTGCTGTAGGCATCATGTTGTCATGGTAACCGCTGAACCTAATGATGCAGATGGATGGAACATCAGTATAATAAATGATGGGGAATGTTTCCTAAAAATGCACCCCTTCCATAAGAGAGGAGAATGTGTGCCTGATAGTGTTGACCCCACCCTTCCTACCTCAGGCCTTTGCAGATTGATGTTCGGAGGGTCGCTGGAGCCGGAGGGAGGCGGGGGACATCTTGGAAGCTTCCAGTTCTCTTTTCAAACCCAAAATAGGAGTGACTCTTGCTGTTTGTCAGATTTGCTGAAAATTGCTTCTCACAAAGAACATTTTTTGTATGTGTAATTGTACATACAGGTTTTGTACTCTAATGCAGTGCAGTTCTGATGTTGATAGCGATTAAACCAGATAATTTTATAGCAAATGCTTGTCTCTGGCTGATTTTTGCTAAGGGAGAGAGCATCAGAACACACTCGTCTCTGAAGTGCTTCTCATAATGGTTTCATTGTGTGATAAGGTGCGTGTAGCTGGAAAGAGTCCTTTGTTAACGAAGAATCTGGGGACTGATCCTCTTAACTTCCAAGTCTAGTGTTATTTTTTCAATCGAATAAATACGGACAAAAGCGCCCCTGATGCACATCAGTCACTCCATTAACTAAATATTGCATATTCTGTTCTCTAAAAAGTTTATTCATCTCTCAAATTAGGAAATGTCTGCATAAGTGTTTTTTGGACCGAGAAGGCCCTCAGTCCATGCTGTTTCCTTACTTCTTCTGAAAGCTGCTGCTCCTTTAGTTGGGTGTGCTGACCCCCAGTGGCGGTGGAGTGTGAGTTTCACAAGGAACCGGACTCGGACTCGGATCGCAAGGCCTCTACGGTTCACCTTGTAACCTTGGGCAAGGTTATTTCACTGACGCGTGCTCCAGTTCCCTCAACTATAAAATAAGGTTGAGAATTATGACAGTACCTACCACATAGGGACATGCAAGAATTAGAGTCAAAGTCTTAGAAAAGTACCTGGTACGTACTGAGCACTATGTAAGTGCGGTTTAAAGGATTATTAGTAAACAATATAATAAGTAAAATCTAGACTATCTTGTTGCCTACCAAGTTAAACTGTCAGTTTTTCTTAAAAAATTTTTAATGTTTATTTTTGAGACAGAGAGAGAGAGAGAGAGAACAGAGAGGGAGGGGCAGAGAGAGGGAGACACAGAATCTGAAGCAGGCTCCAGGCTCTGAGCTGTCAGCACAGAGCCCGAAGCAGGGCTCAAACTCACGAACTGTGAGATCATGACCTGAGCTGAAGTTGGCCACTTCAGCTGAGCCACCCAGGTGTCCCTAAACTGTCAGTGTTTCATTCATGATCTAGGTAATGGAATAGTAACTTAAAACTACTTTTCAGTAGGTGTCCTTATCACTAAGCAAGTTTTTCTTCCTGCGTCCTTTCTGCCACAAATGACAGATCATGTGGCTTGGTGCCCCTGGGAGCAAGGACATAAAGGAAGTCCAACCCCATTAAAAAAAAAAAAAGAAGCTCTTTAGAGGAGGAGAGTGAGGGCTGAAGAGGAAGGCAGAGACAGCAGATGCTGGTGTGCTCACTTCTTCCTCCCGGTGGGGTTATTCATGGACAAGCCGGGAGTAAAGCATCAACAGAGCAAGCACTGAGCCGAGTTACTTCCTGGGCAGAGGGATACGCAGCAGGGGACTACTTTTCCGAGGGGAAGTCAGGGGGTTTTACTACTAGAAAGGGAGGGGGTCCTGCTATGTATGCTAATCCGTGACTGAAAGATTGTGCTCCGCAATGTCAGGTGCGTCCACCAGTCTGTATACAGTTGGTTAAAACAAGTCCTGCTGTTTCTTGGGCAGGAAGAAGCCCTCAGCTGGGTCCAGTGAGGTCTGATGAGCCAGGGTCACTCCGAGTTCTTGGTTGTTTATCAGCTCTTTTTCGCGGTGGTGATGGTGGGGAGGTTGCTGAAGGTCAGGATCCTTTAGAACTTCAGCTGGCCGAAACCAGTTTTGGTGAAACAAAGCAAGTGCAGCTGTCAGAGGAAAGTATGTGTTTCCTTCTTTAGAAGGTGGAAGCTTTGGGGACCAGAGCAGGTTGTGATAGAAATCTGCTGCTCGGGGCGCCTGGGTGGCTCAGTCAAGCGCCCAACTTCAGCTCAGGTCGTGATCTCACAGTCCCTGTGCTTGAGCCCCACGTCAGGCTCTGTGCTGACAGCTTGCGGCCTGGAGCTGCTTCAGATCCTGTGTCTCCCTCTCCTTCTGCCCTCCCCCACTCACATTTGTCTCTCTGTCAAAATAAAATGAAGACCTAAAAAAAAAATCTGTTAGGGATAGGGAGCCCAGGAGCATGGGGCTGTGGCTTCTTCCTCATTTGTGGCTTGGGAGAGGCCATAGCAGGATTCTCCCACAGAGAGTTGTGACACTGAGGCTTTTCTTTCCAGGAAGCAACTTTTATTCATGCTGGTACCGCTCAGTTGGGTTCATACCCAAAGAACTGCGCGGTCCTCATCTCGTGGCATAGTTTTTGTTTTTTTTTTACGCATTTTCTATTTCTTTTTCTCCCATATATGATAACACCCATAAACATGCAGTTTACAAGGTCATGGAGGATGTAGGCACCTGGGTGCATATCCAGGTGACCTTGAAGTCTTCTCTTTTTTCTCTCTCCTTAGGGAGGGTCCCTAATGCAACGTTGCCAGGTCTGAGGAGAAGCTGGCTCTGGCCTAGCAACTTGTCCCACATGGCTTGAGAGTCCTAACAGCTTGGCCTTGGGGACGGCCAAGGTCAGAGGCAGAGCTGCTGCTAGCTCCCTGCAGCCTGGTACATGTGGACCCCGGCAGGGAAGGACGGCTCAGTGTCCCTGAAGGCCACAAGGGACCGGCTGTGTCCCAGCCAGACACCTGCAGAGGAGAGGGCCCACTGTATCAGCCACAGGCCTGCCTTCTCGTCACCATAAGCCATGTCGGGGAGAGAGACTAAGCGGAATCCTCTAAGGGAAGGCATTACCAGCAGACGCTGTTTCAAAGGGAAGAGCGGATTGAGATATGAATCCGCAAGTGTGCCTTCTCCCCTGTTCTTCCATGGGGTGTAGGCTCGGACCAAGAATATTTACAGGGAACAGAGGCACTACATTTTCCTTAAAAAACCCAGTGGTGATGTGCAAATTTGCGATCCTGCAATATACATATAATTTAATATTTATATGAAAACATTTAAACTTAATGTTCGGTAATTTGGAAAGGAACAAACCGTTAAATTCCATTTAAGTGTCTTTATCACATATCACCATTCCAGCCCTTCTGTCTAATCCCCTTACATGCCTATAAAACTGCAAACCAGCCGGGTTTCCTCAGTCACCTGCACCCACTCTCCTTTCAGCCTTAACTCAAGCTTCAGGTTGTGCAGCATCAAAGCCTCTGTGAGCTTTTCTTCCCCCCTAGAAGTCTTTTTTTTTCCTCTTTGGTCTCTTTCTGTGGGCAACCAAGAGAGAGCAAGAGACTGCATCACCTCTCCACTAAAATCAGAGTATTTTCTTCCCAAGAGGAAATATGCAAAACAATCTCTGGCTTGAAAAGAACAATAGGGGCATAATTTGGGTCTGTGTCCTCTCTGGGGTTTCTCTGATAGTTTTCCCCACCCCAACCCAGAGCGTGGAAGGGAAGTGATTTTCACCTCTTCTGTTTGCCTTCTGAAGCAGGGAATGGCACAGATCACCATCTGGACACCACAGGGTGCTGGCTGCTTACCTGAACTTGCGGCTGAACGCAGTCCCCAAGGCTATCAGCTCCCATGAGTGCCTGAACCTGCCACCACCCACTCAGGTCCTCCAGAAATGGTTTCTTAATGAGATGTAAAGTTATTTTGAATGAGGATTAACAGCATATTAAAATGTTTTATTACAATCTCATTAAGTAGAGGAATCTGCTTCCCATGCTTTCTTCCTTTCTGTATGAATCTCCAGGTAATAGCTCTTCTCCGGAACTAGGTCAACAGCAGCATAACTCGACTGACCTGTACAAACTGCTTGTTACGTGAACGTGAGGCGCTTTCCTGGTCTTGATCCACCTTAGAGCCGATTAAGCATTCAGTTTTTAGAGAATCTCAAGAGAGGGGGATTCCACGGCAGCCCTGGAGGCAGCCCAGACTCTCACACCCTCGAACATTATAATGGAAGCTATGCCTAATACTTTATACGCAAATCACTCTTGTGGCTCTTTAAGGCTCTCAGCTGGTCCTCAGTGGAGATGGAGAACAGCTGCTTACCACCACCTGTGCCCAGAGCTCTTTCACGTTCTGGAAGGCCATTAAATCCTGCCTCAGCTTCTGAAATGAAGGTTCACAAAGTGGGGTTTTCTTGATTAGAATTGGGGGTAAAACTACCTAAATGCTTGGAGTCTCCTGGTAGCTACAACAGCCAGACATTCCAGATTTCAAGAATAGTAATAATACTTATTTAAAAACCTTTTTTTAATGTTTATTTTTTTTGAGAGAGAGAGAGTACGAGCAGAAGAGGGGCAGAGAGAGGGAGACACAATCAGCAGCAGGATCCAGGCTCTGAGCTGTCAGCACGGAGCCCAATGCGGGGCTGGAAACCACAAACCATGAGATCATGACCTGAGCCGAAGTCCGATGCTTCTCCAACAGAGCCACCCAGGTGCCCCTAGTAATAAGACTTATTGACTGTTTACTTTGCATCAGGTACCGTGGAATGCAGTCTATGAAGTGCCTAGTATTATTGCAACATATTATAGAAAACTCCAGAGAGATTAAACAATTTGTCCAAAGGCACATAGCTAGTAAGGAGGGAGCTGGGGTTAGAATCCAGGTAGAATCTAGCCCTCAGAATCTGGGCTTTTATCCGCATTGTCCCTGGCCATATGTACATTCATTTGTTCGGTTATTCATCAAACATTAATTGATGTTTCAGGCACTGTACTGTGGTCCCAACAAGATAGTCTTGACACTTAAAATACTCATAGTCTAGGGAGGGACACAGACAGACACAGAATTTACTACATAATGTAAGAACTTTTATACTTAAAAATATGTTCGGGGGCACCTGGATGGCTTAGTCGGTTGAGCGTCTGACTCTTGATTCCAGCTCGGGTTATGATCTTGAGGTTCGTGGGATGGAGCTCTGCATCAGGCTCGTGCTGACATCTCGGAGCTTGCTTGGGATTCTCTCTCTCCCTCTCTCTCTGACTCTCCCCCACTCATGCTCTCTGTCTCTCTCTCAAAATAAATTTAAGAAAACATTTAAAAATGTGTTTGAGGAACTTAGTACCTTGACATTCCTTAGTAATATAGGAGTTTCGTCTATTTATATAACTTGGGAGCTAATCTGTAATGTGTTCAAATTGTACCCCTTCTCGTAGGCTAAGATCCAAGTTAAATTCACTGCTCACGTTTCCAATAGCAAATCTGTTGGTCAGAGTTTAAAGTGGCATCGAGATGTTGAGTGTGCATGGAGTCTGAAGGACCCAGAGTAATAGAGCACTGTGATCACAAGTACCATGGAGCGACGGCATCTGAAAGAGAGAGAATCTGATTTTGACTTGCCAGATTGTCACATAGCCCCATCTTGCTTCCTGCCCTTTGCAGGCTTCTGGGGCAGGAAAATACTGACTATTGCAGTGGTGCTTTCTGACAGGCAGGGTGCAAAGTGGACATGTGTGTGTGCACATACGGGGCTGCCATCCCATGGCGATGGCTTCCAAGTGTACCTCTTCACCTAAGTTCCACCCTGCCTTGTATTTCCTCTTCACAATTAATCTTTACTCTCAAGAGAGGATTATTTAGAAGCCTCTTCATTAATTAATGCTTTGGAGGCTGATACTTTGTAGATATCCATAGAGTTTCATTAGAACAGGATGTAACAGATCATAAGTCAATGCATCCAAACATTTAGCTAGTAAAGTTTAGCTAATTTCTTGCGTTCCTGCAAACTGGGTTCTTGAAAATCAAAGGTCTGGACTTTTAAAACTTGACTCTGAGTTCTAAGGGCCTATTTTGGAATGTAAAAGATAATCGCTGAGTGTTTTTCGTTTTGGTTTTTCACTGTCCTTGTGTTCTACAATCATGATTTAGGGTCCCAAGGAGACCTCCTTGTCCTGGAGCAGAAATAATTTGAGTTTTGGGGCTTCAAGATGTTATTGCCATTTTTTTGATATTTAAATAAATACCCTTGAATTAAAGAACAAACCAGAGCCTCATAGTCATGACTTCATGTGATTTTTCAGCTTCTTTGTGGACAGCAACAACCCCGCCTAGCCCACAGATGGTGTTAGTAACCCCAATAACACCCATCAGTTGATACCTCGAGTCTAAACAGGTTCATTGCCGTCAAGTTGCAGACACACTGACACTTGCTAAATTGGTTTTTAAATGCACGAGAGTAGTTTGCAATTTAAAGGTAGTTGACGTTAAGCCCCTAAAATAAAGAACGATTTGCAAAGAAAACAGTCACTCCCAATTCAGCACCCTGTAGAGGCTGACTCTGTAGTCTTGGGGAAGACATTGTAGCAAGAATAAGATTTTCATTCTAGGTTCTCATCCCAGTAGCTGAACTGGTGACTTGAAGTGAGTTAATTGAATTTCTCAGGGTCCCCAAACTTGTTAGTCAAAAACTTGGATCCGCTCATTCAACAAACATTTATTTAGGACCTCCCGTGGGATTGAGAAATGAAAGTGCTAGCTCTCAGAGTACACTGGCTTGCCCCAGGTGCTATTGATGTATTGCATCCTGGTTCTGCCTACCAGGAAGGAGGCAATAGGGAAGGTTCTGGAGAGGGTAACTTTATCCATGGAAAGACCATGGCCCAGAGAAGGTACTCAATTTTTCTAAATTCCCTTAATTAAAGTTCTGATTTCCAGGTTAATGAGCTTTCCTTTGAATATGAAAACGCAATTTAAAATGTAAAGCTTTTTATTGTTGCAATGAAGGTGTTTTTTGGTTTTTTGTTTTTTTAGAGAGAGGGCATGCAAGACGGGGGAGGGGAAGAGGGAAAAAGAATCCAAAGCAGGCTTGGCCTCACCCTGGGATAATGACCTGAGCAGAAATAAAGTCAGTTGCTCAACAGACTGAGTCACCCAGGGACCCCAAGTGTGTGTTTGCAGTAATAAAAACATATAATAATAATAATAATATTTTAAACTAGGTATCGATATAAGAGTGTAAGTTTACATGTGTTTTTCTTTTTTTTTAAATAAGGGTAGTCATTCTTTTTTTTAAAGTTTTTTTTAACGTTTACTTATTTTTTAAATAGTTTATTGTCAAGTTGGTTTCCATATAACACCCAGTGCTCATCCCCACAAGTGCCCTCCTCCATGCCCATCACCCCCCTCCCCCTCCTCCTACCCCGTCTGCCCTCAGTTTGTTCTCGGCATTCAAGAGTCTCTCATGGTTTGCCTCCCTCCCCCCCACTATTTTTCCCACTATTTTCCCCCTTTTTTAACGTTTATTTTTGAGACAGAGACACAGCACCAGCAGGGAAGGGGCAGAGAGGAAACACAGAATCCGAAGCAGGCTCCAGGCTCTGAGCTGTCAGCACAGAGCTCGACCAGGAGGTGGAAACTCGAACTCATGAACCTGTGAGGTCATGATCTGAGCTGAAGTGGGAGGTTTAGCTGACTGAGCCACCCAGGTGACCCTACTTGTGTTTTTCGTTAAATTCTCTTAACATACAGTGAAGTGGGTAATTGAAGAAATTAAGCACAGAGTTCAAGTAATTTGCATAAGGTCACCCCTGTCAGTGGTGGATCTGGGAAAGCATTGTGCTAGGGGCCTCTTCTTATTTTAAAAACAACTCAAGGGAGGTAGATTTATTAGTCTTGCTTCCCAGAAGAGGAAACAAAGGCAAGTGAGTTTAGTTAACTTCCTCAAGAGCACACAGTAAGTGGAGGAGCTGGGATTTGAACGGATGCACTCTGGCCCCAGAGCCAAGGCTCTTCTGTCTTGTTCACCTAGTTCAAGGTGGTTGTACCTGTTTTGCAAACTCAAACAGGACCACTGACCCTCCTTCCCAGCCTTCCGATGCTGTCTCAGCCAGGGTAAGTCTCTGTTTCCCATGTGCAACTAACGGGTATTACTCATTACCTTGAGTGTTCATGCCTATGTCTGTTTTGTCCATTAGACTTGTGACTTTTCAGCGACAGCGTGATGTAACGTGTCCATCTTTGTATGTCCAGCACCTGGCCCAGTGCTGATGCCTCATACGGGCAAATTCCAAAATAGACCTGAATGAATAATGTCTCATCATGAGAAACTCAAAACTGTTTGTAAGGAAATGCCCACACATTACCTCTGGCCTAGAGGTCGCCCTATGGGGTCATCTTACTGTTAGAATTTGATCCATTTCTGCATCTTTAGAAACTGGGACAGGTCTTAGTACATAATAAATGTTCAAAAAAATCTGTGAGTGAATGAATGGCTTTGGAAGGGAGGTCAAATGAGAGGATCACCACAGCTTTTGAGAAACTGCCCACAGGATTGATGATACATGTTTGGAAGAGGGAGCCCGGGCCCCTTGCAGAGACTCCCAGGCAGGCAGCTTCTGGAAGCTGCTGGAAGATAGGTGTCCCTTCTTAAGGTCAAGGGAAGGGATGTCCTGTGTTTACAACTCCTCATTTGACCCTCGGGGGTGCATAATTTTGGCAGAAGCATGTCTTGGCTTTAAAAGGTACTTTACCCCCTTTACAACCTGTGTAATTGCTGTTGCAATGCTTTGCCCCAGTAGTGTCTTAATTAGGTCAGATTCTATATCCTGGGCTTTAACCTAATCCTCCCGCATCTGCAATTCTAAGGTTCCCAACTCTTGGCACTGCCAGAAAACGTTCACATTTTCTAGACGGGGTGGGGGGACACTCTGCCCCAGAGCCTGTTTTTGTACCCTTCTGGGGGTGCAGATGGGTTCCGGGGGAGCGAGGTGGAAAGGACGTAGATATGTCAAGAGAATCTTCTAAATTCTTCTAGAAAAGAAAATCTCATATTGAAGTCCCCCTGCTCCCAGCACTGTTTGGATATTGCTTGGATAATTGCAGGATCCAAGGCTCTTCGTGTTTAGTTAAATTATATAGTTTGGCATGCTGTGCGTTAAAAAAAAAGCCACCTTTTTATTATCTGCCTCTTATCAAGCAGAACACGCCCCTAGAGTTATATCCTTCCTCTCCCCACCATGCCACCCAATAATGAGAAGTAAGCCATTTGCCAAGAAAACAAACACAATATAAAAATTACACAAATATATAATCCCCAACCCAGAAGGAAAAGGGGAGCTTCCAGCTGGCGGTTTAGTATTTATCCAGAAGAGAAGGTCCCCAACAGACTGTAATTCCTCTGTGGGATGGGGGAGGCTGAGGGAGGTCAGTGATGAAAGTCACCTGCACGGGCCTGGTCTAAATGGGGACACGGTGGAAATCAATTTAGCGAGCTCAGTGTGGCTCTCCCCTGTTACAGGTGCCTGAGGAAGCCATCAATCTGTCACGTGAAAGGGGAGAGGGGAGGTCATTGGAATTGAGCTGCACTTGGGACTTCTCCAGCGGGAAGTGTAGCTAAGAGAAATATGGAACAGAGCCACCCACCCCCCCAGGTAAGGTAAATTGGAGCTTTTGCCCCTGCCTTGGGGAGCAGTGTGGTGAGAAATGAAAATCTGCTCTGGCTGTAACATTTCAGACAAGCCTCTTTGCTAACTCGTGGTCTGCTCCTGGGCTGGGATAGAATTTTACTCCTCCCGCCCTGAGAAATGCACTTTCCGTGGCCTCAGTTGACTCAGAGCTCACATTGATTTATATATAACTTGCATCTAATTCCTTAATCAAATGCTCTCTGAGTGAATAGAAATTCCGTTATTAGAAATTGTGCAGTGCATGGAAGCTAGTCAATCTTCCGTTTTATTGATAAATTGGAATGTTAAAACAACTATGCCAGTTGATATGACAGTTCTCTCTTAAGAAACAGGCAGTTAGCAGAGCTGTGTAAATCAGAAGCATCCTGAAACTGTGGTTGGGGCAACATGATATGGCAAAATGTCTACCAATAAAGTGCAGTATTACAGCAAATTACCCAGTTTATACATGCAGGCAAAGCTCCGCTTCTCATGCCATGTTTGAAAGCCAATAAAGCTTGCAAATGTGATGGGAGCCACTATTTCTGCCTCTGTGCAGCTGTTTATCAGCAGCTTTTTAACACATTTTCACATATTAATGAGGTGGCATAGCAGTTCCAGAATTAGAACAGTGGGATGTATCATTGTCTGCCTTATCTGAAGATATGCCTGCTGTCAGCGTCGTTACCAGGGTGTGCACAATGGAAATGGAGTTTTGGTGGGTGCTGCACGTGCACACCACCCCTCCTTCCCCCGGGGCCCCAAACTCCCTCATCTCTGAGCCTGTTCATCTCTCAGCTGCTATTTGCGGTGTTGCGGCATTTTGCAACTTTGTCTCCTTGTTTCATGATTTATGTGTCAGTAGGGCTTGAAAATTCCTCAGTTGCGTTCCCATTTGCTCCCTAAAATAGTCCCTGGCATTCAGTCGGCGCTCCATAAATGTGGAATGAATGAATGAATGAGTGACCAGGTAGATGGATGAAAGCGTTCCTCAACTATACTTCAAAAAAGAATAGAAAAAAAAGTGTTCAGTGACTACCCTCTGCAGGCAACTGTCACCGTGGCTTTAAGAAGCAAAACAGATACAATGCATGGCCTTCCTTGAATTTGCATACAGATGGCACAATGGCAAATCTCTAAACCAAGAACTGGCAGAGACGTAGGAGCATTTAACACAGAGATTCCCAGACAGAGTCAGCCGCCGTGGCCAGAAGATTCTGCCACCATGGCCAGAACATTGCAAAGTTTTAGCCAGTCTTCAGTGAAAAGAGAAAAAGAAGCAGTGCGTTTTCATAGAGCTACATGAATTCTCTGTTAGATTTCTAAGCTTGGGATCTTCTATAATTATTTGACATTGAAATGCTATTTCTTTTATAAAATAATGGTAACAGACACTGACATTTTAAAAAATGACTTGGCAAAACAAAAAATTCCTGAGTCTCTCTCTTTTTTTTTTTTTTTTTTGGTTGGGGGAAGGGGAAGTTTGATTGTTCTATGAAACCTCAAAGTCTGGAACCATCAGTTTAACTCATCGGTCCTTTTGAAAAAAAAAATGTTCACTGAATCACCTATTGGCCTTTGGTAAGATACCAGGCTACTTCAAAAAGTGGCTCATTTCTGTGAATAAGACCCATCAAGTAGGGGCGCCTGGGTGGCTTAGTCGGTTAAGCGTCCNTTTTGTGCTGCACGTGTAGTTGCTGCTTTGCCTTGAGGCAGGACACACATGTGCCCCGACGTGCATAGAGAGAGCACCTCTCTGAGCTCTGATGATTACAGCTGGCGTGAATTGTGGGAAAAGGAAGCGCTGCATAGACACACCTGCACAGTCACGCCTCCTTTCTCTGAATTCCCGCAGCTCTTCCTGTCTACGCCACCCAGCATAGCCCTGGATTTTTTATATTGTCATCTGTGCTGTGTTTATAATTCTTATCTCCCCTAAAGAATAGGAACGCACAACTTGAATCCTCTTACTAATTGACAAACTTTTTTTCTCCTTCTTTTGAAAACACAATCTTTTCTGGAGGCTCTTGGCCACTCATGGCTCTATGTATGTCGGAGGGATGTGAGATTCTGTTGACCTGGTTTCCAGCACTGGCTCTGTGGCTGATGGGTGATACTGTACGAGTGAGTGCTGAATCTCACGGACTCCAGATCCCTGTCGCTAAGAGGAAATGACAGTACTGACCTGCCTCACTGCGAGAAGTGTCATATGCATTAACTGCCTAATGATGCTAATGCTCTTTGAGAATATAAATGTGAAACATTATCATTATGGTTAATGCTAGTCTTCAGTTTTTAAATGTTTTTCCTCAAAGGGGAGAGGCGGAAAGATTATTTAAAGAAATAGTGAATAGAAGGCTACAGTTTGTGCTTCATTTATGACTGACTTTGATCAGGACGGCATAAGCAGTGGGAATGCAGTCTTGAAGTCCTGAAGGTAATTATTTCTACTTTGGGGCATGAAGTCTTTTCTTTCTCCTCCTCCCATCAGGGAAAAGAGAAAGAAAGAAAAAGCAAGGAAAGCTAATGGTCTTAAAAAATAAGACGATTTCTCTATGTCAGGTCTGGAAATAATGTTTGCTAAAGCTGCTCGTACAAAAGCAGCCCAGCTGAGCAGACAGGAAACGGCAGAGAGCTGGCCTCCGCCTCCACCATCGTGCCATGGAAGGAGCCAGAAGCAGGAGAAGCTATCAGAATTTTTTTAAAGCTCCTTTAGTTTTTAGAATTTTAAGAGTAAAAGGATTCTTGTAGATCCTGTAACCCTTGTCCAGTGCCCCCACTACTTGTGACAGACATTGTGGTTCCCCGGTGGCATGTTTCCTGTTGCTGCTGTAAAAAATGACCACAAACTTAGTGGCTTGAACCAATACAAATTTACTATCTTACAGATCTGGAAGCTGGAAGCCTGATGAGTCTTCGGGGGCTAAAATCAAATGTTAGCAGATCCAGTTCCTTCTGGAGGCTCTAGGGAGACTGTTCCTGGTCTCTTCCGGGTTCCAGGGGCTGCCCGCATTCCTTGGCTTGTGACCACGTCACCCCAGCCTCTGCTTCCATTATAGCATGGCCTTCTCCTCTTCTCTGTCAAGTCTCTCTCTCTCTCTGCTTCCTCCTTGTAAGGAGTCTTTGATATATTGGGCCCACGTGGGTAATTCAGGCCCAGAAAATGGCAAGTGTAAGGGTCCTGGGGTAGAGCATGCTTGGTGTATGAGTAAAACAGTTAAGAGGTCAGGATGCTGGGGGTGATGCAAAGGAAAGGGGGCAGTAGAAGAGCTCAGAGATGGGGGCAAGGGCAGGTCATGAAGGATGTAGAGGTCAATGTAAGATCTTTGGCCTTGGCACAAATGAGAGGGAAACTCCTGATGAGTTTGAGCAGAGGAGCGACTGCCATGATCTGACCTACATTTTTCCAAGGACCACTCTGGTTGCTGGGCGGAGACTGTAACAATCCAGGTAATAGATCATGGTGGCAAGTTCAAGGTGGTGGCTGTGGAGATGGTGATAGGAAGTGGTGGAATATATTTTCAGTGGTATATATTTTCAGGGTCGAACTAATAGATCATGGTGGCAAGTTCAAGGTGGTGGCTGTGGAGATGGTGATAGGAAGTGGTGGAATTCTGTATATATTTTCACGGTCAAACTATTAGAATTTGCTGATGGGTTGGCAATGGGGTGTGAGAGAAACAAAGGAGTAGAACCTAGGTTTTTGGGTCTAGCAGCAGGAAAATGGGGGAGGCCACAGGGAAAGCAGATTTGGGGAAAAGATCGAGTTTGATTTGGGCATATTCAGTCTGAGATGTGTGTGGGAGTTACAAGTGGAGATGTGTCAAGTCCATGCAGCTAGATTTGCTTGTCCCAAGTTCAAGGGAGAAGTAGGTAAAAGTCTTCAGAGAATACATACTTAAACCTATAATGTTCTGCTTATTTGTCAAAGGACAAAGACCTTTAATGTGACATTTAAGGTTTTCTATGGGCTGGTGCAGCTTCTCCTGCACCCAATGCTTCAATCACTGGTAATCTCCAAACCCCATGATGCTTTTCATGCTTCATAGTCTCCACTCGTGTTGCTGCCTTGACCTGGAATGTGCTTCCCTCCCTTGCCTTCAAAATCCTGTTAATCCTGATGGCTTCTGATTGCTTTAGTTGAAATCCACCATGGACTCCCCTGTGTTCCCAGGTAGATTGTGTTCTCTGTCTACTGATATTTGACTACTTGCATTTACGTCTGTATTCTCTCTAGATTTTAAGTTCCTTAATGGTAGAGAAGGACCATAGTTCATTGATCCTTATATCTCTAAGATGTCTCCATGATGGAGGTAGACATGGGGGTAGGATCCTGAAAACTATAATCCTCAATCAGTCACTCTTCTCCACTACTGGTTTTGTGTAGACTTGCACGGAGGACATGGCCAGACAGTAGCACGCTATTGATTACTACAGGTGTTGGCCAAAGCCTCCGTGTAGAACACATGGCCTGGGGTGCTGGCTTCAACCTGTGAATCATAGTGTCTTCTTTTCCTCTGAAGAACTCAAAGACTGGGCTTAAAACTGGCTTCCTAGGTCCCTTTCTCTGAGGCCCATCCACAAGTCTTGACTACTGTCTGTGAAGGTAAAAGGGCAAGGACAATAGAATCTAACAGGGAGAAGGTCTAGGGAAATAGAGCCCAGAGCACAGCTGGCTTGAGTCATGCCCCTGAGAGACTTAGGAGAGGAGAGTTGGTAGGAAGCCAGAGGGGTAACTCATCACAGTAACCAGATATGAGGGCACAACCTGGAAATAAAGTTAGGGACTAAGTAAGGGGAGGAGAGAGTAGGTCAAGGATGCACGAGCGTCTAACTTCCTGTTCATTGCATTTTCCGAGATTTAGTAGTTGTCCTAAGCCACGTCCAGCAAGAACAGCAGTGAGGATGGCCCTGAGCTCCACCGCCAGTGGAGTCTATCCTTGCATCTAATCCTGATTTTTCTCCTGGCAAATGCGGAATAAGGTTTCATTGGATTTGCTGAATTGAGTAAATCCTCAGAACACACACATGTTCCCAATGGGAAGAGAGAGGTTACTCTGTGTCAATAACAGCAAGTGCGATGAAAATCTAAGATGCTTTCTCTGATATCCTAATATAAGATATAGTATAATGTCGTGGGTAAGAGTGAAGGCTCTGGAGCTCTGTGATCTTGGATAAGTTAACTTTAGTTTTCTCCTCCATAAATGGAAGTAATGATATCATAGAATCTTTTTTTTTTTTTTTTTGCATTAAATGAGTTAACATTTCTCAATACTTAAAACAGTGCTGGGCACATAGTGACTATTGGATACATTCTAAATATTTTATAAAAGCAAGTTAGTTACAGAATGGCAGAGAATAGCTATGTCAGAGGACCTCTCTAAATCTTTGTTTTAAGGAGGTTTGAAATTTCTTTTTTTTCCTTTTATTTTTTAATAGTTGATTGCCAAGTTGGTTTCCATATAACACCCAGTGCTCATCCCCACAAGTGCCCTCCTCCATGCCCATCACCCCCCCTTCCTCTCTACCCAGCCCCATCAGCCCTTAGTTTGTTCTCAGCATTCAAGAGTCTCTCATGGTTTGCCTAAGGAGGTCTGAAATTTCTAAGGAAGAAAGAGACTTTATCACATCGTCCATGTCTTTTACCTGAGTATTTCTCACTGCCATGCAGCCCATTTCCTGGCAGCACGTATGACCCTTCTCATCCAGAGGGAAATCTTTCTGGAGCTGGTTATGGGGCTGTTATTTAGAGAGCTGCTTTTTGGCGTGATCCCAAGCGAAATGTTTGAGCTGGCTCTTTCCTCGGCCTCAGAAGTCACCTGGCTAATGTGAACTTTGATGATCCTGGGATGCTCAGCTGGAGTCTCTGGCTTGGGTCACACCAAGCAGGTGGTCTAGGACCAAGGACACAGCAGCTGGCAGCAAGGGGTGTTGGAAGGGTACCAAGGCCCAGGCACATTCTCATCAGTTTGTGTGTGTAGCCTCGCCAGATGGGTAAAAAGGATCTTACCGGGAAGCTCTGAAGCAGATTTTCTTCCCAGTTTTTCTCTGGCTTTCGTTTGTTCAGCATTTCATTTTTCTCTGGGTAGTTTGAGGGTCTTTTGCTACACAGCGTTTTGGTCTTCATCCTGTTAACATTTGGCCGGTTAGAACTCTGATGTGGGACTCCTACGTGCCTTTCTGGTGGTGTCCTTTTATTTTTTTTATTTTTTTATTTTTTTAAATTTTTATTTATTTCTAGGAGAGANGGTGTCCTTTTAATTCTTATATTTACCTTTTTAAACCACACTCCACCCCTCCCCCCCATTTCTATGAGGATCATCATGCGTCGTAAGAGGCAGCTGGCGGGGACAGAGGGACTCAGAAGTAAATACAGATTTTTGTTTTGATACCTGATTAATTCACCCCCTCCCCAAATTCCAGTGTCAATATCTCCTGTCACTTTCTGCATTCCAAGAGGGGATTTACTTTGGGAATCGGAAAAACAAAAATCAGTGCTTAAAGGCTTCTCTTTTCTGAACCCTATTTAGGTGGGTCAATTATAATCTCTTATTTCCATGATATGTTTTACATAAGAATGTTCATTCAACAAATATTTACTAAGTGTGTGTGTTGGGGGGGGCGAGAGGCTGGCTTGAACACTGAAGGGGAATGTCAAATGTAGATTTCCATCTCTGTACCTACACATGTAACAGAGATTATGATCTAACAGGGAAGACACAATACACGCAAAAGCGGGGAGACCGGAGTGAAGAAAAGGCTGAAATACAGATGCTCTAGGACCTTGGGACTTTTGCCCAGTTTGTAATAAAGGGACATCTTTTCCTTTTCCTTACAGGGAGGAAAGGATTCTGAGGACACTGGGATGTGTGAAGGCTCATTTCTCCTTCCTAGAGTACTCATTCAGGGGGGGTGGCCTGTATATAGACATTGCCCGGGACATTGCTGCTCACTGCCCACCGGCCCTTTGGGGTGTACTCCATAGCTGCCCGTGGGGTCCCGCAGCGTCTTCTCAGACAAGGCAGCTGAGTATGAGCGGATCTGGGTTCCACTTCCAGCTCCTCCACCTGCTGGGCACCTCTGGGTGGGTTTCTCAGCTTTTGTGAACCCCCGTTTCACTGCATGCAAAGCTGAGATTGTGCATTTTCCTCGTGATATAAAAATGAAAATGAGACCTCTGTACCGTACATGGTACGTAGAGGATGAGTGGTTAACGTGAATTCTCTCTGTTCTTATACCAAGATTTCCTTTCTTCTTCTTCTTCTTTTCTTTTTTTCCCCTTTTTTACTCAGGGTGAATGTCAATTAGTTTTTCTGGGTTGCAGGCACATCTGAGATTAATATCAGCCAGAACTTGAGCGTGGTTGCCAAACCGTGAGCTCCTTACCCTGACACGCGGACCCCAGGAAGGGACTTTTCTCAGTGCTAGGTGATGCTAATTGCCATCTGATCTGAAGCCAGAGTTGCTTTCCTTTGTTTAATAATTTATATCTTCTCTGAGAACACCGAGCTAAAGATTAAAATTACAGAAAGGGATGATTTATCTAAATGCCAACAAAGCTAAATAGCAGTAAAATCACCCAAACCCCCCTCTGTGGGCTGCCACTCACTCACCACCCGAAATGCCAGTTGGCATTGGAGGGAGTGCGCGCATGAGACAGTGAGAGAGTTGAGCTCCTGAGATGTTGGGTCTCGGTCAAGGCTCACTCTGTGGGAGCTGCTGGCTCGTGCTGGTGCAGAAGCCTGGCAGGGTTCCTCGAAGCAAGCCCACGACAGCACTGTACCCCGCTACATGTTCCCGCACTGTCGTTTCCATTTATTCCTTTATCAGGCATTTACTGAATGCCTACTATGTGGCAAGTCCTCTGCTGGTGTCCTCATGAACTTGGAGATTAGTACTCGCAAGTGCTCACAGCCAGATAAAGCAAATATACATTAATGGCCAAGGATCCCTTTCCTCTCCCTCCCCATCCATGCTCCCAAGTAGCAATGGAGCAACAGCCTCCTTCAGTGTTTTTCCTTCTTTGTGGCCTTTTGGAAGAGTGGGAGTTGAGGGAATAAGATTGGAATAACAATATGCATTTAAAGCAATTACAATATGCCAGATATAGCACTAGGTTATATAGATAGATATACATATTATCTGTTAGATATGCATGTACAGTATATCTGGAAGGAAAAAGATTTATGACCTATAGACGGAAACATCTGGAATTTTCAGAAGTGTCCCTTTATCAGACTGAGAAACCCTATTTCACTCTAAAAACATGTGTTAGTTAATAAAGGGCTGTTGCTATTTGTGTTTGACTTTGTGGAGAGCTCCGTACCTCAGTCTCACTTTGATCACTCAGGTGCTGAGACGTCACCTGTCAGAGCACAGTGAAAATGAGCTAGCTGATCTTTGCACTTTGGGTTCCCTCTGCTTGAAAGCTGTTCCCCGGCATCCTCATGGCTGGCGTAGATCTTCCTTCCCTTGCTGACTGCAAGGATTCCCCTTTCAGACAGGTCTTCCCCGGGCACTCCAGTTATACTGAATAGCCCTGCTCCCCAACATTCTTGCCATTCAGTTTTTCTCCATAGTATAGGTCCAAATCTAACATGCTGCATTTTACGTATTTATTGTGTGTGTTCATTTGTCTTCCCATAAGAGGCAAGCTTCAAGAGGCCGAGGAATCTTCTGATGTCTGCCCTCTGCTGTGTTTTCAGGACCAGAGCGGCACCTGGCCCAGAGCACATGATCGATAATTATCTGTTGAATGAATTACCTGATGCTATTGGGAAGCGAGGACTCTGGGCTGCCTGAGGGTGGAGTGAGGCCTTTCCTACCATGGCAGGATTAGAAAATGTACCATTCATTCATTGATTCATTCACTCCCCAGGTATTTATTGTGCCTGGCACAGTGCTGGGCTTTGGGGCCACAGATACGAGGAGACGTGGCTTCTGCTTCCAGAGAACCTGGTCTGCTGAGGGTAAAGGACGCATACGTTGTATGAATATAGTAATAATGGTGATGGCTCACATTTAAGGGAGCTACTGTGTGTGGGGAGCTCTGAGAGACCTGGGTGGAACACCACTCTGCTGCCCATCTCCGCTGACTGGCTCCTTTAGTTGCTGGATACTTCTACCTGCACCCCACCCCCACCCCGCACTTCTCTTCCTTTTTGGGGGGGAGCCTGGTCTCCTTGAGCTCAGCAGATGCTCTACTCTGACCATCATGACTCCCTGCTGTTTGGATCTTGAGTCTGGGGCCCCTCCAGTGCTTTAGATCAGGCATGATGATGGCTCAGCCCAGATATTCCAATTCCCCACTCTGTGCTCTCAAAGCTTGTGACCTTAGACACCCCATACTGAGTTCTGCTGTCCTCTGTGTGAGGGGAGAGATGGTGAACAGCCCCAGATTCCACAACGGCTTGCTCTTCAGGGACCCCCAAGGTCTGCATTCTCCAAAAAGACCCTTCTTTTGGGAGTTTCCAAAATGAGAAAGTTTAACACCTTCAACCTTCTCACCTTGTCTGCTTTCCCTTCAATCCCTTCTGGGTCTTGGGTGATCACCCTTTGTGCTTCAAAACTCTAGGAGGTCACTTGTCTTCCTCACCTAATGATGTGTTACAGAAAACAAGCTTCCATTACTTGCAAAACTGTGACGGGAACATGAATATTAATAACTCCCATGGGTTTCCTGCAAACATCCATCACTACGGCTTAGAAGGCTTGTTCTGACTTGCCTGGCATGGGGGTAACTGTTCAGCAGAACAATGATAAAGCATTCATGAACCCGGCTTACACAGAGCTCTTCCTGGGGCTTTGAACTCCTGCGCTCCTGCAGGGGCTGAGGGGCGGAATGTGCTCTCCTGCGCCTGGGTTCCAGCATGAAGATGTTTGACTTCCGTCAGGGACAGGACCTGGCAGATGCGCCAGGACCCAGTGGAGCCAGAGCATGGACTTCTCTTTATCAAAAAGAAAGTTCTCCTTGTTTACAGCATCTTGGGGAGCAGGTGTATTTGATTTAAGCCAGGTCAGGTTGGAGTGATGCTGGACTCCGGAGCTGGAGAACTAGTCCAGCACAGATTCAGAGAACAGCAGAACTCCGAGGCCATCATTTTGGGTAAACTGAGGCCACAGAAAGAAGAAGAAAATCAGCAGCAGGGCCAGGAGGAGAGACTCTGGAGGAGACCGATTTTCCTTTGAGAACCCTCGGACAAGGGACATTGGGACAGTGTCACTCTTGTCATTTATTCAGGGTTGCCACTGAACTCTGTTACATGTCTTCTCAGTGAAAGTCCTTTTCTCCTGGAACTGTCCAAATACATGGCATTTTGTGCTCCCTGGGTCTCTGGATGCTTGTTGAGGATCTCATAGGGTTGATCTAGGCTGTAAAAGAGCTCATAGGATTTCCATCTCAGGCGGTGCTGTTCTAGTAAAAAGTACTCCCTGGATCTGAAGGGAATTCCTGGCAGGACTGTAGAATGGCTGCAGTGCTAGGAGATGTGGTTAAGGAACCACATCTTGGGTTCTTTTTCCCCAGGACCCCCATGTGATCTTTGGGGGCTGGGCTCCTGGTTTGATGGCTAGTCAAGAACACTATAGCTTGGGCCCCCTAGCTGAAAAGCCACCGTTGAAATGTATTTTAATGGGGCGCCTGGGTGGCTCAGTCAGTTAAGTGTCCAACTTCAGCTGAGGTCATGATCTCATGGTTCGTGGGTTCGAGCCCTGCGTCAGGCTCTGTGCTGACAGCTAGCTCAGAGCCTGGAGCCTGCTTCAGATTCTGTGTCTCCCTCTCTCTCTGACCCTCCCCTGCTCATGTTGTCTCTATCTCTCAAAAATAAATAAAATATTTTAAAAAAAAGAAATGTATTTTAATGCGTATTGTGTGTGTTCTTTTAAAATTCAGGATTTAAAAGTCATCCATATCTGTAGCTCACAGAAAAAAAAATTTAAATCTTTTGCATTTTCTAGAGAAAAATATCTTCCTGGGTAATTTCAATGTGATCAAGGAAGCATCTGTTTTGTTGAACTTTAGGTCACTCATCAAATCGATGGTATTAATGAAAATGCTCATTTTCTTGGGCAGAGGCATGCAAAATCTCTCTGCAGTACAATTAATGGTGGTGGGAAAATCTCTGCCATTTCTTCTGTCAGATTCGCGTGTAGTTGGAATTCCAACGTCTTGCATCAGAGCGGACCATACCGATGAAAGTCAGGGAGAGTCATGCTTTCTCCCTAGAAGACTTTATTGCAGGAGGCCAATCCCCTTCGGAGTTCTGACACAGGTTGATTTGGGTCACAGCTGTGTCTGCTCAGCAACGTTTACTTGGGAGTAAGGACCAAGTCCCACCTGGTGTCATGGTGGAAGGAGTTGGAGCTAGAAGATCTGCGGAGTGAATCCTGGCTCTCCAATTTGCTGTGTGATTCTGTCCTTGCTGGTATTCAGTCTTCCCATCTATAAAATGAAAAGGAAAATAACTTATAGAATTGTCCTGAGGATAATATGAAACCTATGCATTGCTAAAGGGTTGTTGGTTTTCTGGATATTGTATAGAAATAGAGTTAGTCGATTTTTTTCCTCAGGATGTCCAAGAATATTCTTTGGACCACCCATAAAATGGTTACTGGGTATGTGCACTTAAAGCTTATGGTATAGGAAGGGTACTTTTCCGGTCAAAAGGGGAAAAAATTGCCATGGTGATTGTGGCAGATGATGTTGGCTATCAATTCTTCATTGCCCCTTTCTCCTTAGTCAAAGAACCCTGTTTTTGTTTACACATATACCCTGCTTCATCATAACCACATGTTTCTAGGGAGGTGAGCTTCAAGAAGCAAATCTTGCTTAGTCTCAGCCAGTGGTCCCTAAGCATTAATGTGAACCAGAATCATCTGGAAGAGATTGTTAAAACACCAATTGCTGGGCTCTACCCTCAGAATCTCTGCCTTAGTAGGTCTGGATGGGGTGGAGGATTTGTATCACATGATGCTGATACGGCTGGTCTGAGGCCCATACTTTGAGCCCTTCTGTCTAAACCAGTCACGGTGGTTCCGTTCTCCTCGCTGGTCATTGGTTAGATATAGATACAGGATACAGTGCTAACCAACGAGGTGTGGTAAATCCACTGGGAGCTTACAGGAAAGGTTTCTCCATGCTTCAAATGCAATACAGGGAAGAGATGGCTTCCTTTTTAGCTCTGGACTTGGCCTCTTGATGGAACACCTGGGAATACTACAGATACTTGAGACTATGAAGGAAGCGACCTGAAGGACAAAGTGGGCACTCTGAGAATGACTGAGCAAAAAAGGTAAAAGCATCTGGGTCCTTAATCATGTCATTATTTTGCCCAAATAATGAGCTATACATCTCTTACTTGTTGAGACACTTTGAGTTGGAGTTCTCTGTTACTTTCAGTCAAAGGAAACTTAATAGAAAAAATGATGATGTTATACTTCCTTTCCCCTCATGGGTGTATGTGGACAGGAGCGCTGAACCTCATGAGAGGTGATGGGAGGTGCCTGGCACTAGCGACTGTAGTCATCCATAAGCCATGCACCTATGTCAAGTTCTAACAGGAGAAGAATCAGGAAAGGAATGATTTTAGGGAGGGGAGAAGGTAGTGAGAGCAAAGGGCTCACAAGCTGGGAGATGTGACCATATTAGAATAAATCGGGAGCACATGGTAGGTGGAGAGGTATGCTGGGTGCCTTAAGAACACCATGCTTTTGAGGACTTCATGGTCTGAGTAGCCAATGATGGGTGGGAAGGGGAGCCCAGGGTTGAAAAGGACAGCTGTAGAAAGGCTAGATGGATCAGAAATGGGAAACAGAAAAATAAAAACGTGGCCAGGGGACTTGAGAACTTGTTTGCTCAATGAGATGTTATGTCCCCAAATGATACATTATTTTCTGCTGTTTTGACACCTGTAAAGCTTTTCTCAGTTAAAAGACAGCATGGGGTCCTGAAGTGGTTTTTATCCAGTGGTATATACATTATCTGAGGCAGCCAGTGATTTCACAAGAATTACTAAGAATTCTCCTTTCCTCAGACTTTGGACTTGTTGCAAATGTGTTCTTTCATCACCTGTAGGCTCGACCTGACCTTTCTGGTATTTGTCCCACTTGCTTCCTCTTACTCTCCCGGGTGTCTTCAGTGGGCCAATACCTACCAACGATACCTGGAAGCATTACCCACCATGGGTCTGCCCCCTCTGCCGGCTGCTGGGCCCTGGGGGGTCTCTGTTCTCAGCATTGGTGATGCAGCAGCAGAAAGACAAGAGCCTTGTTCTCCAGATCCTCAGTCCAGGGGCAGCACTATGCAACAGAAATACGATACAAGCCACAAATGCAAGCCACATGAGTCATTCTAAGTTTCCTCGTAATGACGTTAAAAAAATAAAATGGAAAAGAGATATTAATTTTANGTCATGCCTGGGAGGGTGCTGATGGCATCTAGTGGGCAAGAAACCCGGGCTGTCGCTAAACCTCCTGTGAGGCACAGGACAGCCTTTGCTGTGGCCCCAACTGTCAATAGTGCCAAGGTTGAGAAACCCTGATTTGACCCAATATATCCAAAACGTTTCACTTCAATATGTCATCAAATATTAAAGAAAAATCATTAATCTGTTTTCTTTTTTTTTTCTTTTTTGCCTATTTTAAAGTCCTAAGTTGTAAAATCTGGTGTGTATTTTATGCTCATAATACATCTCGGTGCAGGGCAGTCATGTTTCAACTGCTCAACTGCCACATGTACCAGGCAGCTAGAGCAGAGGCGTAGGGGGTGTATCGTAAAACCCAGGTGGCTCTCCCCAACTGATTTCCTGCGCCGGGCACGTCTGCTGAGACGCAAAGTCCTCTGGGTAAGATGTGAGGTTCTGCCACCTATGACAGATACACATGATGAGGAACTGAGATAAAAGGATTGCACGGGGTCTCTCTGATTATTAAACTAGGTAGGCATGCGGGTATTCTCCAATATATTTCCTACATCATCTATCCGACTTCTGGCATTACTTTCCTACAAAATTACAAAATGCCATCAAGAGGCTGTCGGTTCTCACTCTCTCGAGGCAAAGGTCAGCATACCCCATTGGGAGATTAACAGTGCGGGAGAGTTCGCCTCAGTGCAGCTTGGAGGATTTAGGTATTGATCACTAAGGCTTTCATGTAGTTAAAACAAACAACCGGGCAACACCCTTTGGTTCCTCCAAAGTGCTCTATAATTTTATCCATTTGAAAAATGAGAACCAAAGGTTTTCAGGTTAAAGAGAAGGTGATCGTGTGGTAATCAGAGCTTTAGAACAATCTCCGCCGACCTTGGTGCAACATCCTACACTCTGTAATCCCCAATTTGAGGGCTTTTCGGCATCTCATTAGCCTGGAGTAGCAGTACACAGAATTCTGTATTGAGTCGGTAATTAAGTGTGACATGGAAGCAGGCGAATGGATTAGTGACACACCCAGGGGTCCCTCAGAGGGGGCCTTTCCTGTTTCTGCCCATGAGGGAGGGCAGAGAGAAGCTTTGCAGAGCCCTTTAAGGGGGAACCGTGGTGCAAAGGCCAAGCAAGATTTCCCGCGTTACCCCTGGGCCAGGGCAGCGAGTTGGTAGGTGTGAGGACCGGACCTCAGGGAGGGACCCTAACGGAAGCCGAGCCCCATCTGTGAAGCAACAGGAGCACCTCTGGGGTGCTGCCCATCCTTCCTGAGCTACTGGGAACCCGTACTCCGCATTCCCAAGCAGGCCGCTCATCTGTCCTCAGTAGAACAAGAATCCCTGGGTTTACTTGAAGTCAGAGTGAAGAATGTGGCCCGTTGTTCCAGAGCTCTCTGCAGCCTGAGCACATCTGACAGGCCAGGCTTTGTTTAAAATGAAGGAAGACAAAAAGAGCATTTTCTCATTTTTATAGTATCGATAGGACACTTGTTTTCATAGAATTGAAGGCTTGGAGAGGAACTCACATAGCTCACCTTTTTGTTTCCGGAAAGCCCTTCACTCAGCTTTCCCACACATCTAAAAATCCACCCTATTTTTCCAAGTCCGCCTGGGAAGGAGTTTATAAAAATCTTTTTGGAAACAAATTCAATTTCTCATTAACTCTCAATGAACATATATCGAGCACAGACTTTGTGCAGGGAGTTAGGAGCCAAGGAAAGAGGAGAAAGCACAGCTTCTGCTTTTAAGGAGCTCATGAGAGAGACAGAAAAAGATGGGGTGACAAGTGCCAAATAAATGGCAAAGCCATGAAGGCCTGTAGGAATTGAGAAGAGGATGCTAATTTGGGCCTCCTGGGTGGGGGGAGGCAAGATTTCCTGTAGTAAGGAAATTTGAGTTGGTCTTCTGGGGTTGGGCAGAGGGGAGCTGTTGTGTGGAAATCCCATCCCATGTTCTCCCTTTCCCCTGTCCCCCAGTTTAAAAAAAAGTGTTTATCCATTTATTCTGAGAGAGACAGAGAGAGAGAGCGCACGCGCAAGGGGAGGGCAGAGAGGGAGAGAAAGACAGAATCCCGAGCAGGCTCCGCCCTGGCAGCATGCAGCCCAATGCCGGGCTCCATCCCATGAACCTCGAGATCCATGACTTCTGCCAGAACCAAGAGCCAGATGCCCAACCAACTGAACCATCCAGGTGCCCCCCCAGCCCTCCACATTTAAGTTGAGTTTTAGCAGCAAAGCCAGGCACCACACAATTACACCATGGATCAGGCTCTGTCCCAGCCTCTAGGAACCCACAAGGGATGGATGCAAATGCCCAGAAACTTGACCTCCCATAGAGATGGGACTCAGGCTCACAAGCTTGTTCATTCAGATATTTACTGAGCACCTATTCTGTGCTTGGTCCTGGGCTTCATACAGAGTATATAGTGGGAAACAAGGCAGACACAAGCCCTGCTTTATAAAGCTCAAGGTCTAGTAGGGTAAGAGACGATAAACAAATAATTACAAGCGTGCAGAGTTACAAAAAAGGAGAGAAGCAGGTCCTATGGGTTGTATAGAGCAAGGTATTCAACCTGACCTGGGAGAAAAAGGCTTCTCTTGGGAAGTCCTATTAAAGCCGCAAGCGAATGCTGAACTGAGTAAGCCAGGGGAAGGTGGAGAGGGGAACAAGGTGGGGAAGAATGTGTCCCTCAGAAGGAGGAGACTGAGCAGAGGACCAAAGTGGAGAGAGTGTGGAGCTTTTGATAAAAAAACAAAAAATGAAAGCTGTCCATGACGGCTGTGGCAGGTTTGGATGAAGCCCGACTTTTTGGGCCAGCAAGTGACCACATGCTCCCTTGGCACAAGATCAAAACACATCGTAGCTGAAATAAACATCCTGTCTTGTTTCTCGGCTCTAGGCGTAGGAGAGGAGGCTCCCTCTTTCAGTGGTTGTGGAGAATCAGTAAAGACCACGTGTGTCCTGTCTAGGAGGGTCCACCTGCATTGTCCCTGCACCTGCTGCCTCTCTCCTCCTTCCCCATCAGCCTCTTAGCAGAGGCCTCATGGATGCCCGTGACCTATAAGCTCTGCTCCACTGCTCCCTGGGTTAATTTTGACCATGAAGTAAGTACCAGGAGACTGAGTTTCTCGAGCGCCCGGCATGCAGGGCGCTTAACAAGAGTGTGTTTCTGTTGCACCAGGAGGAGTGCCTGGCATTCAATCCTTTCTTGGGGTGGGCTAAGCTCTGAATGCCTAAGAAAGCTCCAAGCAGCAGCCTTTTCAAATGCCACTGAGTTTGTTCATAATTGGGCCTCTGCCTCAGTTTCCCTGCTTAATATCTCAGTTATCTGCTAAGGTTGGAAGTTTGCCCAGAAACTCCCATCCCTAGGGTTTACTGAGAACTTGCTGAGTGCACAGACAGCGTCAGGATGTTGAGGATGGCGTGCAACATAAAAAACAATCACCCCGGAGCCCTGGCCCGTGATCACGCGCATTGTTTGTAATAATTTAATGTACTGGATTACCGTCAGTATTTTGAAAATGTGAAAATCATTCTTTTCATTACTTCAAAGGGAAAGATGATTCTTAATATAAATATGACTTTTAAGTCATTACACCGTTAAAAAAAATCTGGGCTGTGTAAGTGCCAACAATTTCTTCTTTGGTCTTCCAGTTGACAGTAATTCTAACATTCATTATATTTTTGTGTTGTGGAGTTCATATGAGGTGGAAAGTGGCACTGGTCAGGAGATGGAATAGACTTCAACATTCTAGACTTAAAAATTTTTTTTAAAAGTGTTTATATTTGAGAGAGAGAGAGGTGAGAGAGAGAGAGTGCTAGCAGGGGAGGGTCAGAGAGAGAGGGAGACATGGAATCTGAAGCAGGCTTCAAGCTATCAGCAGAGAGCCTGATGCGGGGCTCGAACTTGCAAACCATGAGATCATGACCTGAGCTGAAGTTGGATGCTTAACTGACCGAGCCAACCAGGTGCCCCGCCCCCCATTCTGGATTTGACACACAAAGCTTTCACCATCCACTTCCAATTTCCTTCCCCAGATCCTTTTCATGATCTCTACCATCTAGCTTTCTTCTCCACGTTTTCGGTCAACCAACCCCCCCCCCCTCCGCCCCCCGGCCTGGAATGCCCTTCCCTTTATCTTCACGTGTCCACATTCTCTTCCACTAAGTGCTCATCTCTTCCATTTCCATTCACATTCCCTCTTTTTCATTGTCTCTGACTTCTTCCACTACCTCAGGTTTCCATATTCTTTCTCATCTTTCACTTGGTCCTCTGCTCAGACTTCTGTCATCATAAATCACCTATATCTAGTGAACACTGATTTTCGAGGGCTAGCCTGGAAAGCCGACAAAATATCTTCCTGATTGTACAATTTAAACTGCTCATTTTTTAATTTGGGAAATGTGGAAGGCTGCAGAACACAAGGGTCTCCACGGACTGTGGAGGAGTGCTCGAGCACATAATGCTGGGCAAGTTCCTTAGCCTCTTTGGGCCTTAGTATTCTCATCTGTGAATGGAAAGGGCAAACTTCATGTTGTGGGCTTGCTGTGAGTATCTCATGAATATTACACAAAATCCTTAGCATAGTTTCTTGCAAGTAAAAAGCCCTCGATACTTGGGGGACTGTTGTTATTGTGATAACCATGGTAACAGTTTCAAACTCTTATTTATAATGTTACTTCTATTAAAAATACTTTGCAGATTCCAACCAACAATCTTGCAGGTCAAATTTGGATCCATCTCGTTATTGAGCGGTGGACTGCTTCTTCCCCCAGAATGGAGAAGGGAGTCGCCTTATGTCACAGAAGCATTCACAGGTGTCAGCAGGAAGGGGAACAAACATACTTGACTTTCTTGTCAGTGCCTTACAATTGCATCAAGCAGCTGAGCACAGTCATTTTGGTGTGAAATCAGCAGAAGGTGAGTACTGAGGGTTCAGTCACTTGATTCAGTAACAGGTGCTGTTTATAGCACCCAAGTTCTTTCCTGGAACCTTTTCATATTTGTGACATGGGCCATGTGCTAAGAGTGCAGCCATGCCATGTTTTGTCACCATGTGACAAACCAATGGCAGACATGGCCTTTGGTTTAGGCAACATGGGTCCCTCCTCTTCCCACCCAACCTTCTGCCCTGAGCTACCAAGGCGGTCAGGGTAACTGGCTTACATCTGGTTAGGAAGAGTTACCGTGATCACTAATGGGTAGTTATGGGCAGCATTCCACTTTCAAGGCTTTCAAGGGCCTTGAAAACTAGTGAGAAAATAACCGTTTATCAGCCACTTAGAGGACACCACACAGAATGGCGTTACAAGACTTCCTTTTTTTTTTTTTTAATGTTTTATTTATTTCTAGGAGAGAGAGAGAGACAGCATGAGCGGGGGAGGGCCAGAGAGAGAGGGAGTCACAGACTGAAACAGGCTCCAGGCTCTGAGCTGGCAGTCAGCACAGAGCCCGACGCGGGGCTCGAACCCACAAACCGCGAGATCACGACCTAAGCGAAAGTCGGACGCTTAACCGACTAAGCCACCCAGGCGCCCCTCAAGACTTCCAAATACATAGAAGCCGTATATCATAATGGAGCATAAAAGTTACATGTGAATAGGCTGTAAAGCTGAACAACTGTTTACCTCAGTGAAGTTTTATTTACATGCCCTCCAGCAGATACTTAACTATACTTCATACGAGTCTGCCGATCACAGGCTTCAAGCAGAGCCTGATTAAGTTGTGCCGTGATGGGTAGACGTCAATTGCAGTGTGATTTTAGGGGCTCAGAGAAGGCCTCTCCGGCTCCCTCCAAAAATCATTTTGCTTGCTCGATGCTTAACATCTCTTGAAAGGAAAGCTTTATTTCTATAATTATAGACAATTCAATTTGACCAATTCAACATTGAAATCAACATGAAATACACAAATAGCTACATTCTTTGCAGAGCTCTTCTATACGTGGACTCTTCTTTATCCTCAAACACTCCCAATAAGTTGGATCACTGTCCTCAATTATGAGAAGGGTCCTGTGACTTGGAGAAGTTATGTGGCCTGTCCAAGGGCACATGAAGGGCATGGCCGAACTGCCTCCTTCGTGATGTTTCCACTAGAGCAGGCTCTTGCATTAAATACCTTACAGGAAGAAGTCCTGGACTTAGACACATATGAGCCTGCGAGCCAGTTTTGAAAGGTGGAGCTGTGAACGGGAGCGTTGGGCCAGCAGTCTCCCTGGGCCCTAGTCGGCTGGGGCAGGTGCTGAGGTCCCCTCCTGTGCAGAGCCCCTTGCCTGTTCCGGGGTTGACCCTGCCCAGTGCCCCAGCAGACCATGAATGTGCATATGTACGTCCTCTGAGCTTGCTGAGCTCCTTTCATCCCATGTTCACATTCCCTACTATGACCGGAGCCCCACTCCAACGCTCAGGCTCCTTGGATAAAGTCCTGGAAACTTGCCACTTCCTTGCCACTTTTCTCCCCCAGGAAGCTAAGCTCTATTCCTTCTGCTCCCACCCTCAGCTGGGATTTTATTTCTCTGGACAAAACTCCCAGAATTGGATGCTGATTGTTCCCTTTTCACTCTTATTCCTGCTTTTTCAGGAACTACTGGTCCCTTCACTCACTGAACTCATTTTGATGGAGTACCTACTACATACAAGACACAGTCTGGAGTTGATTTCCCGTGGCTCTCAAGGTAATCCTAATGAAATAGGAGTTTGCCACCTGCCTTTAGAAACTGTGCTGTGTGCTACTGTTGACCAGCTCACCAGATGCCCTAAGCCTGGGTCATGGATTCCTCCATCTCCCATTCACTGTCAACCCATGGGGCCTGATAGCTTGGCAGGGACACTGAGAAGGGCTGGAGGTCATGGTGGGTGATGGTTGGGGATGGAACATGGGGAATGGGTTCTAGGAGACCTTTAAGACAACATGGGGATTTCTTAATATTACCAGGGTCTGGCTGGCCGTGACTCCAGGTGAGTCAGTGAGCACCTGACTCTGCTGGGTGACAGTCACTGAGCCAAGGAGGAAATGGGATAATTTATAGAAAAGAGTAAGAAGGAATGAACTTCAGCCCCATTGTTTAATCATATTACTTCACAAGCTGCAACCCTTAATTTCACAGATACTAGCATGAAGACTTGAATGAATCTTATCTGAATTTCTACTTTATTTATTTCCCCGCCAGCTTCATTTTGAAAATCACCTTTTCTGAATGACAACTCAATCAATTCAATAACATGTAATTTTACACAGTAGGAACCCATTCCCATATCCCCCTTCACACTTGTTATTGTCGGCTACTTTCCTGAATAGCCTGTGTGTGTTTCAAAGCCAAGTTATTTTCATCTCCAGGCTCCCGAGGCAGAATGACACTGTGGGATGGACACGATTCTGACTGAAGATTCTCTCCTCTTCCCCTCTTTTTTCACATGCATCTCTCGTTTGTCTCAGCCAGAGCTGCCAGCGCGCGTTCAATTTCCCACCAGTCCAGTTGTGTTAAGGAATCAATGGCTTGTTCAGCTTCATTTTAGAAGCTTTCTGAGATGGTGGGCTATTTTTCCTTGTTTCCCATGCTTTTGGAACCCTGCCAAAGCAAATGAAGGTAAAATTAACATGTATATCTTGGTTTTGTATTTCGGAGCTGGGTAACATGATGGACAGGATTGTATTACAAGAAGAATTAAGGAGGAGATGGGCTGCACACATTGGTTGATCCACAGAGTCTGTGGGTAATGAACTGGGAAAAAAACTGCTGATTGAAAATTTGAATCATTAAAAGCTTTGAAATCAACAGCTTCTTTTAGAATTTCAATCTTCTGTGATTTGCTTAGAGTCGGTGTTGCAGTGGTCTGAGCCACAGGCCAAATGGTCAATCAAAATGAGCAGGGTTTGCTCATGGCCTCTGTTGTTTCAGAAATTATATTAAACACTTAAAAAAAAAAAAAAAGCTGCAATAACTCTTCCAGAGCACTGGAGTGGTCATCATAGCACTCCCTGGACTTTCATTGATTTAGAATTTGCATTTCTCATTATTTGTAAATGACCCTCCAGGTTCAAAATATATTATAATTTGTATTTTTGTTGAAGCACGAATTGGAATTGCACTTGCTGGCTGGGATGCTGGAATGTAGTGTTGGGCTTCATGGCTGGTGAATGAGTCTAACACCCTGCCCCCAGCTGCTCAAAGAAAGTATTTCTCACCCATTGTATATGCATGTTATGGGGGAGCTTATGTGATATGGTGGTTCTCTGTGAACTGGGGATATTTATAAAGGTCTTGGAAAGAATTAGTCTTGAGTGTGAGGCTATGCTCTGGGGTATATCTTATTGCAGTGAAAACAAGTTATCTGGACATTTAAGAAATGACTTACTTTGTAATCCGTCTGTAAAAATAAAAGGGGGCTGCTGAGCAGATAATATGGGTGTTCCCACATCTATCCACACTGGTGCTCATGCTGTTAGCTCAAAGGTAATCTCCTCAAGTCCTTGTTCAGAACTGGCCTCTGCCTTTTTCTCTTTAGTTTGGGCCCTAGATGCAAAGAATCGCAGCCATCCTCCTGAGGAGCTCATGGCATGCACCTGTTGATAGTCTTTCACTTGGCCTCGTTTATTATGGTATTTCTCCCCTTTATGCCCATCCATACACCTGTTGTCTCCTTCACGTATAGTAAACATGCATCCTAATGGTTGACAATATGTCATTGAAATGCATGATCTTTAACAGTTTTTTAAAAAATGTTTATTTATTTTTGAGAGAGAGAAAGAGAGACAAAGAGTGAATGGGGGAGGCATAGTGGGAGAGAGGGAGACACAGAAACCAAAGCAGGCTCCAGGCTCTGAGCTGTCAGCACAGAGCCTTCCACTGGGCTTGAACTCACAAACCACCAGACCATGACCTGAGCTGAAGTAGGATGCTTAACCAACTGAACTACCAGGCACATCGAAGTATATGATCTTTAGATTTACATAATGGTACTTTAAAGTATATGCTTTTTTGCTTTGTTTTATTTGTTTGTTTTACTGTTTCTTCTCTATATAATTTTTTAGAGATTATCCATGTCGGTGATGTGCACCTGGGTAATTCTTCTGCTGCATCATCTTCCACAGTGTGAGGGCACCGTGCTTTGTTTTGTTTGTTTTACTGTTTCTTCTCTATATAATTGTTTAGAGATTATCCATGTCGGTGATGTGCACCTGGGTAATTCTTCTGCTGCATCATCTTCCACAGTGTGAGGGCACCGTGCTTTGCTTACAAGCCCATTGGCTCAGTGCTTTGCAGTCACAAATAACACCGTGAGGTCCATTCTTTTCTATATACAGCCCTAGGTGAGTGTTCCTGAGGGGCCAGCCCTTGAGTGGGATCACAGGTTATAGGGTAATTGCACACTCCACGCTGCATGACTCTGCCAACTTCCTCTTCAGAATGGCCGTTCCGCTTTCCTCTCCCATCATGTGTGAGCTAGATTTCCTATATCCCCACATTCTCAGCAATATATATATATATTTTTTGCCAAACCCATTCATACAAATATATTTATTTGATGTAATTTACCATGTTTCTGGTTATCAATAATGTAGAACATTCCTTGAGGTATTATTAGTCGTTTGGATTTCCCCTTCTAGGAATTGTCTAGTCATATCCTTGTCCATCTTACTACTGGGTTTCTTGTCTTTCTCATTAATTAGAATTCCATGTATAATTTATTATTATTTGTAATTTTAGAGAGAGGGCTCATAAATAGCAGAAAGAGCAGAGACAGAGAGAGAGAGAGAATCTCAAGCAAACTCCATGCTAGTGTGGAGCCTGACTCGGGGCTCAATCTCACAACTGTGATGTCGGCTCACAACTGAGCCCAAATCTAGAGTCAGACCCTTAACCGACTGAGCCATACAGGCACCCCTGGAGTTCCATGTATATTTTAGACATTAATTTCTGCCAGTTTGGGTTGATGCAAGCTTATTCTGATAGCTTTTGTTGAAATTATTTTGTAAATGGCAAATGTTTTATTTTGGAACAGCTTTAGGTTTACAAAAACTTGTAAAGAGAGGTCCCATGGCCCCTTAACCAAGCTTCCTGTAATGTTAACATTTTATATAACTTGGCACATTGGTCAAAACCAAGAAATTAATGTTGGTATGATACCATTAACAAAGCTACAGATTTATTCAGATTTCACCAGTTTTTTCTCCATTGATGTCCTTTTACTGTTCCAGGATCCAATAAGGATACCATGTTGAAGTGAATTGCCTTATCTCCTTAGTCTCTCTCTTTTTTATTTCTCTGTCTCTTTTGATCTGTGACAATTTCTCAATCTTTCCTTGCTTTCCATGACCTTTCTAGTTTTGAAGAGTACTGGTCAAGCATTTTGTAGAAGGTCTTTCAATTTGTATTTGACTGCTATTTTCTTATGATCAGACTGGGCTTATGCATTTCTTGGGAGAACATCACAGAAGTAAAGTGTGCTTCTCATCACATATCAGGGGGTACATAATATCAACATGACTTATCACTGGTAAATGTTAACCTTGAACACTTGGTGATGTCTGTCAGTTTTCTCCAGTGTCAGGTTAAAATATTTTCCTTTCCATACTCTATTCTTGGAAGTGAGTTATAAGGTTCAGCTCACACCAAAGGGGAGGGGGAATTAAGCTTCACCTTCTGGACAGAGGAATATCTACATGTATTATTAGGAATTCCATAAGGAAGGAAGAAGGGATTCTTAATTTTAATGTAATCAAAATTGCCT
>NW_027529934.1:14034658-14297790 GCF_008692635.1 Crocuta crocuta
TTTGCCTTTTTTTTTTTTTTTTTACCATATGGCTTGTGCTTTTTAGGTCTTGTCTAAGAAATCTTTCCATGACGATACTCTATATTTCCTTTACACACATACACCCCAATACATTATTCTTCTTTAATCTTTAGGTTTTTAATTCATTTGGATTTTACCTTTATGTAAGATGTGAAACAGGGCCCAAATTAAAAGTATATCCATATAGTTTTTTTTAAACTCCTTTCCTGAACTAATCCTTCCCCACTTATTTATCATACCAACTGCTCCACGTATTTCTCAACTTGGAACTCTTTCTGGGTTCTGTTTCGTTCCTTTGGTCTCACAATCCATTATCATGCCAGGGCATGGTAGAACTATGCTATGGCCTCATAACACACCTCCATACCTGGTAGGGTGAGTGTTGTGGGTTGCGTGGTGGCTTCCGAGAAGATAGATCTACATCCAAATCTCTAGAACCCGTGTATGTGACTTTCCTTGAAAAAAGAGTCTTTACGGATACAATAAAATTTAAAATCCTGAGATGATATTTCCTGGGGTTACCTAATTGGGTTCCAAATTCAATGACAAGTGTCCTTTCAAGAGGCAGAAAAGGGAAAGATGCAGACATACAGAAAAGAGGCCATGTAAAGACAAGGGCAGAAATGGGAGTGACATAGCCACGAGCCTAGGAAAGCCAAAGAACACGGACATCCAGCAGAAGGTGGAAGAGGCCTGGAATGTGTTCTCCCCTTGAGCTTCCAAAGGGAATGTGGCTCCATCAACACCTTGATTTTGGACTTTGAGCCTCCCAAACTGAGAGAATAGATTTCTGTCGTTTTAAGCCAGTTTGTGGTAATTTGTTAATAGCAGCCCTAGAAAACTAGTACAGATATTGACAGTTTCTGCTCTTTGGTTTTCAAAATTATCTGTATTATTATTTTTTTTTTTTTAATTTTATTTCTGGGAGAGAGAGAGAGAGAGACAGCGTGAGCAGGGTAGGGTCAGAGAGAGAGGCAGTCACAGACTGAAACAGGCTCCAGGCTCTGAGCTGGCAGTCAGCACAAAGCCCGATGCGGGGCTCGAACCCACGAACCGCGAGATCATGACCTAAGCGAAAGTCGGACGCTTAACCGACTAAGCCACCCAGGCGCCCCTGTATTATTTTTTTTAAGTTTATTTATATTTATTTTTGAGAAAGAGAGCATACATACAAGTGGAGGAGTGACAGAGAGAGAGAGAATCCCAAGCTAGCAGCACAGAGCCTGATGTGCCTATAAACTGTGAGATTACGAACTGAACTGAAATCAAGAGTTGGGCGCTTAACCCACTGAGCCCCTCAGGTGCCCCAAAATTGTCTTTAATTATTTATTTGTTCTTCCATACTCATTTTAATTTTTTAAAAAATGTGTATTTGTTTATGTTGAGAGAGAGAGAGCATGCATGCACTCGTATGCACAGGCACTCAAGCGGGGGAGGGACAGAGAGAGAGGGAGAGAATCCCAAGCAGGTCCATGCTGTCAGAGCAGAGCACGACATGGGGCTCGATTTCATGAACCTTGAGATCATCACCTGAGCTAAAATCTAGAGTCAGATGCCTAACTGACTGAGCCACCCAGGTGCCATTCCCTACTCATTTTAGAATCAGTTTGATGAGATGTTTAAAAAACATCTTGTTTGTAATTCCATTAAATTTATGAACTAATTTGGGTGGAGAATTTACATGTTTACAGTGTTAAATAATCTCATTCAAGAACACTGGGATTTTTCCCACTAATGATTGATTGTGTGATTTAATGGGTTTAAAAAATTTCTCTATAAAATCCCATGTATTCTTTGTTATTTGAAAACATTGACAGTTTTGCCATTCCCTTACAATCTTCATGTCTCATTGTGTTGGCCATGACATTGAGAACTATGGAAAGCAGTTGCAGTAATAGTGAGTACATTTGTCTTATTCTGGTATTAAAAGGAATGCATTTAGCGGTACCCGGGGTGGCTCAGCTGGTTAAGTGTCCAACTTTGGCTCAGGTCGCAATCTTGCAGTTCATGAGTTCGAGCCCCACATCAGGCTCTGAGCTGTCAGAGCCTGGAGTCTGTTTCAGATTCTGTAGCTCCCTCTCTCTGCCCCTCCCCCACTCATTCTGTGCCTCTCTCTCCCTCAAAAATAAGTAAAACATTTAAGAATTTAAAAATAATAAAAAGAATGCATTTAAAATGCATCAATTATGATATTGTAATAGCATGGTATGGTGACCGATGGTAGCTACACTTCTAGTGAGCATAGCACAACGTACAGAGAAGATGAATTACTATGTTACATGTATTCCTGAAACCAATGTAATATTGTTTGTCAACTATACTCAAAATAATTAGGAAAAAAATGCATTGATTTTGTGTGAAGTTTCCTATGGTTTTATTTATTTATTTTTTTGGTAGATCTCCTTTTTCTTTGATCAATTCAAGGGATTTCCTTTTTATTCTTGATTTAAGGGGATGGGAAAATAGACCCTACACTGTGATAAGAGTAGATGCAAAGTTACAGTTTGAAGGTCAAGGACATAGTGGCAAGTGGAAAATTGTGATCATTTTGCCCATTGTGACCATCTCTCTACCACACCCCTACTGGGTAAGTTATTAGCCGTATTTGGCACAGTAAATTTCTGGCTGGACAAAAGACAATGGATGCAGTTGGCAGTTGTGGAGTCAGGGACTTTGTCATGAGAGAAACATGCGTAGCTTAGAGATGGGTATTGGTGAAAGGTGACTAATTGCAACTTGAACATCATAGGGGCAGAATACTGAAAAATATAGTAATGTTTTATAAGGATTTTTTTTTTAGAAGAGTAGATTTCCAATAAGTAACACTTTGTATACTGTGGAACTGGCCAACAACTTGAGCACCAATTCATGAGCAAATATACTGTAGGTCAGGCACTATCTTAGCATTGGGAGAAATACAAAGAATAAGACAGTTTGCCCTCAAAACACTTCCTATCTGGGGATGCTTGGGGAGCTCAGTCAGTAAGCAGCCGACTCTTGATTTTGGCTCAGGTCATGATCTCAAGGTTTGTGAGATCAAGCCCCATGCCTGGCTCTGTGCTGGCCCAAGGAGGCCTGCTTAGGATTTTCTCTTTCCCTCTGTCTCTGCCACTCCTCTGCTCATGCTCTCTCTTTCTCTTTCTCAAAATAAATTAAAAAAATTTTAATGAAACAAACAAACAAAAAAAACCCTACTTCCTATCTGTTAGGGAGTTACAACAGTCCCCCAAAGAGGCCCAATAATACAAAGTGAAATGTAACAGACGTCAAAAAAGAGGTCCATAGAGATGCCAATAAAACATTCAGCTTTTAAGAGAGATTTAAAAACCTTGACTGTATCTTCAATATACTGAAAACCAGTGGAGAGGGAGATTCACTTTTCATCACTAGGCCACCAAAGTATTTAATTTCCAAAAAGCAAGGAACATTTATATTAAAATTTTGTCACAAATAGCACCCTACTAAGTGAATGTCCTAGAGGTATGACAGAATTATTGTGACTTTGAAAATAGCTTTCCACAATTTGGCTCTATCAATTTAATGTAAGAGACATGAACACGTTTCCAAATCTGTACTAGAGTCTCTCCACTTGCAAACCACTAATAAGGAAACTAACCCAATGCATGTGTTGAGATGAGAATTAGCTAATAGAAGCCATTGCAAAGCACTGTGGAAATCTTAAGTGCTGTGGAACCAGGTCAATAATGGATGCTGGCTTTTCTCCAGTTGCTCCTGAAAGGGAGGAGTTCAATGACAGTTGAGTGACCATTTAACCTGCTAATCAGGCAACTGGCAGGATGCCTGGTGATAGAAGAAAATTTGTGGAAGACAGAGATAGGGGCAATGAGAGAGATCAGACCCCACGCTTCTCACCCAGGACACTGCAGGCATTTTGGGCAGGACGAGTCTTTGTACATGGTTTCTTAGTGTCTTGGGGATATTCCACATCACTGACCCTCGTGGAAATTAACCCCAGTTTGCCTCTTGTGCACATAGCGACAACCTCACTAAAAATTGCCAACTGATTTCCAAATCCTGTGCCTCTCTTCTGGTTGAAAATCACTGAGACAGAGAGCTAGGAACCCTTAGGAAATAATATTGTCAGGGGGGTTAGAGGGACCAGAGTTTGAAGATGCAATTAATGAGGAAAGTGAAAGTTCTAATTAGAATGACAACAGTAATTCAGTATTTGAGTGGATTTCAAGTCAGTTCATTTTGCACAGTTGTGCCAGACTATACTTCTCAAAAATTTGCTTTCATCTCATCATGGCTCTGCTCTAAAGCCTTCCTTGACTCCCTGTTACTCACAAATGCAGACCACATCCCTAAGCCTGACATTTGCCTTCCCTCAAAAACTCATTTCCAACCCCCCATCTTCCATTTTCTGATGTGGACCTTTCTGGTTCTAGTTAGTAGAGTCTGACAAAAGGAACTTGGACAATCCAGAATGACTAAGATGGGAAATGAACTGATGTTGGACTCTTTTGTGACTGAAAATTTTAATGAAGAGTCTCAAATAGGGCCAATCTCAAGGGAAAGTCCTTTGTCACTCTGGTTTTAGTACTTGTTAGCTGAAGCACCCCCAAGTTGCAATGGGTCACACTTTCTCACTTTCTCCAGTGTTCTGATCATATGCCCACTATTGGGACACCAGGCATTTGTCCTGTACCTATCTGAGAGTCTTTGCTTCCATATGGATCCCCCACCCCTTCCAAATGGTCTTCTTTGTATAGGTTGTCATTTCCAGCAGACTGGACTTCAGTAGTAGATGTTTCAGTTGAATACAAGCCCTATTGCTGCCTGAAAAACTTGTCCATCTGAGGCTTTGGAGTCTAGAAATGAAGTATTTGTTATCCATTTGGTATGATGAACCCTCTATTTAGCACTGTCCTAAAATTGAGAATATCTGTGGTGTTGCACAGAAAAAGTGTCATATAAATCTAAATACTCTTAGAATTTCTAACTTACAAATGAAAGCTTCACTTTTCATTCATGACAGAAATCTGGGACTCATTCATCTCTGCCTCCTTCCTTCTCTTCCATCAGTGCCTGATGGCCTTACTTCCTAAATAGTTCTGAAATATCTTCTCTTTTTTCAATCCTACCAATAGGTCCTTAGTTTAGGTTCTTACCAGCTCTAACTAGAATTATTACAAATAATCACTGAATGATTTCTGTTTCTAGACAGAAAACTCCCCTGTTTTCTCCCCTCCAGAACACTCTCTCACTTTTATCCAAATCCAACATTTACCATGTTACTCCCTTGCAAGAACTATTCAGTGTTTCCTCTTTCATCCTAGAGTAACATCTAAATGACTGTAGCCATCTCATGATCTGCTGCCTACCCATCTTCTCAGCCTCTGAGAAGACCCTGTGCCCTCCAATGGTGCCAAATTACCATAGTTACAAAATCACGCTATATTTTTTTTATGCCTGTATTCTTTTTAAAAGTGCCATTCTTCTGTTTATGACTACTCATCCTTCAAGACCCATCTTTGGGGTTGCCTCCTTCTGGAAGGCTTTCCTGATCTCCATGCCTGGGTGGGATGCCTCTCTGTTCTCTGAAAGTTCCCTGTGCATTTCTCTGACTCAGTACTTCATGCATGAGAGCAACCTGTCCAGCTGCCTGTCTGCCTGTGACCTGGAAGGTAAAGTCTGTCTCTGATTCATCTCTACATCCACAGTCTCCAGCCACATGCCTGCCATAACACTGATGTTGGGAAATGTTTTCTGAAAGGTTGAATTCACATTTGTAAACTTTCTGAATGAGAGAGGCCAAAGAAAAGCGTGAATTTGAGAAACATCTGGTAAATCGAGGTGATATGGACAATTTAGACCCAATTTTGGGCCCAAAGTTATCAATGTTTATGGTCTCTAAGCAAAGGATTAAGCCAGAAGATTCCATTTGACCTCTGATCTCTTTCCTGCCCACTTGGAGTAATTTGAGGCTGGTCCCTGAGCAAAGCAGGTCTAGGGTGCTGCTGAAGATGGACATAGCTTCATCAGGAGGAGGTGGTGAGCAGTGCTTGTTATCAAAGCCTCTAGGGAGTTAGTTGTCTCTTGTGTTGGAGGACTGCTGAGGGCTGTGCGTGTGTGCATGTGTGTGTGTGTGTGTGTGTGTGTATCACACATGAGTGCAGGGTGATTTTGATGGCAATTAGGGAGTTTTGAAGAAACCCCTGGGCAAACAGAAAGCCATCTCAATCAGCCTGATGGTAAGGTTCTGAGACCATGATGATGGTGGACTCTGTTTGTTACTTCCAACAGCTAACATTTATTGAGCACCCACTACATGCTCGGCCATATTCTAAGTGCTTTGTGTGCATGAATGAATTTAATCTTCACAACAACCCCACGAAGCACATACCCCTATTGCCTTCATTTTGCAGACACGGAAACAAGGCACACAACGTTGAAACAATACACTCAAGATCACCCAGCTGGGAAACACCAAAGGCAGGGGTGACCCCAGGTGACATGACTTGGGGGCTCATGCTCAGGTTAACCTGCCTCAACCCTTCCCTCCTGCCTGTTTTGTTGCTGTCACAGTCCAGAGTCAGTGCTGCTCACTCTCTGGGAGCCCAGGTTGACAACTGGTCACTAGGAATGACAAGGGGTATTGCTTTTCGAGGAGATGCAGGAAAGTCTGGACAGGAGTATATATAGAGCTGTGATCTGTGGAGAAAGAGCCATGAGCACTGACCAGGTAAGAGACTCCCACCATGCCTTCTTGCCCTGGTTAGGACTGTGAGGGGCTGGTGGTGTGAGAAGCCTTGGAGTGAACCCACCGAGGCTGGAGATGGTGGTGGAGCAATATAACCAAGAGGGAGAGGCTCAGTGCCAAGGTCAGCACTGGAACTCCACATGCGTTGACTGTAGCTCTCATGCCCTGCAAGGTGATTATTAACCCTGTTTGCAGATAAGGAGGCAGCTTCAGGGAGGTTAAGTGATGCGCTCAACCAATGTCAAGCATTAGGAGGTCTCTGAGCTGGGGTTTGAATCCAGTTCTACTTGATTCCAAATCCCATCTTTTTAACCCATACTCACTGCCTTTCCTGTTTCATGTCTTCCCTTTTCTTTTTTTTTCCTTTTCTTGTGGATAGAATCTCCTTCTGAATCACTGAGGGCGGCGGGAGAACCATGGCCTAGTTAGTGGACAATACAGTGGAAACATTTTCCCAGGATCCAGGGGGAGTGTCAGAATAAAGACGATCATGACATGCCACATACAAAAATAGGGTAAAATTTACTTTTTAACTCCTAGTTGTCTGTACTAAGAATCACCTCAAATACTGTCTTCTTTCTTTCTCAGCTTTTCCACTTACCTGGGAAGTCGGTATGTGAGCCAGAGCAAAGACTGCAGAGCCCAGAGCACCCCTGTGTGGCTGGGAGGGGATTCAGTGTGATGCCCAGCTGGCGGGGGGCTGGGAGGTCCAACAGTGAAGACCCTGGCGGTCAGCGGGTATGGAGACGGCATCCTGAAGGCCAAGCGTGCACACAGTATTACCAAGTTGGAGGCTGATGATATCAATTCATATTTTGCGTGGATTATTCCGGACTCCGGTGCTTGGTGGGCAGGGTTGGGGAGACACTAGGAGACAGGAGGGAGGTCCTGCAGGAATGAAGACCATGTGATATGGGTGGAAACTGGAAGAGACAGTGGAAGAGACGGGGCAGCAGTAAGATGTTACAAACGGCACAGCAGGGTTTGCTTGGCTGTAGAGGTGACAGTGCTGTGAGATGAGAAGAGTAAAGCATCACAACAGAGCTGGGGGAATCAGAAATGGGAACTCATTTGGGGAGAAAGAAAGCTTAATTTAAAACAGTATTTTGGGTTTTTGGGGGGGTGTCTTCTTTCGGGGAAGGATTTTTAAAAGGATCGAGTTGGAAGTGTTTTCATTTTAGGGATCATCCCTTGCCTTTCAGAGACACCCTAATTTGGGAAATGTGAATCTTTTGCCCATCTCTTCAGGACTCCTGAAGACAGAGATNGTTTTGGGTTTTTCGGGGGGGGGTGTCTTCTTTCGGGGAAGGATTTTTAAAAGGATCGAGTTGGAAGTGTTTTCATTTTAGGGATCATCCCTTGCCTTTCAGAGACACCCTAATTTGGGAAATGTGAATCTTTTGCCCATCTCTTCAGGACTCCTGAAGACAGAGATGAGCCTTCCGTTTCCAGTGATCATGGGGCCCTGGATGAAGCCAGCTTCCGAATAATAAACCAGGTAATTATCTCCATCCTTCCTGTGAAAATAATGGTGCCGAAGCAGGCAAAAATTCATCAGAGGCGCTTTGGAAGTCCCCAGGGAGACTTGCAATAAAGGGGCTGATTGTCAGAATCTGCCTCTGCAGCATTACACCCAGGCGGTATGATGATGGCCGAGGGCCACACGGTGCCCCCAGAGTAAAGCACTGTAGAGATGAAAACGAGAAAGACACCTACATCCTAGCATGACACCCCACAAAGTCTGCCTGGATGGGCCAGATCAGTAATTAGAAACACAGTGCAATAAATATTGAAAGAAACTTCTGTAAACATTCTAGAGGACAATGAAATTAGAAATAATAAGCAGATGGGCTTTAATTCAAAGCAAATCATGCCAGATGGACTCAGTACCTCCTTTCTTTCTTTCTTTCTTTTCCTTTTTCCTTTTTTCTTTCTTTTTCTCTTTTTTTTTTTTTTTGGATGAAAGTACCAAGTTGGTGGATGAAGGGGAAATGGCACGTTTGATGTCAGACGTTTGAAGATTGTTAAAACATTTGAGTCTTCCAAGAAGTCTGATTTGCAGAATTGGCTCAGAATGCCTGGAATAGAAGCACGTACCTGACCAAAAAAGTTGGATAAATGCTGCTAATTGGGCAATAGAAAGTGCTAGAACACTGGGCTGGCAGGACAGCCTCAGGAGGAGTCTTGCAAGCGACCGCACAGCTTTGGAGCCTGAAGGGACCTTAGAGACCATTGGTCTCAACCCTCCCATTTAAGGATAAGGAAACTCAGTCAGAAGGAGACAATGACTTCGTACAACCAGGACTAGAATGGGGATAATGTAATGATTACTCTGCAGTGTGGGTGAGAGCTCTCTACCCATCATCTCTCCTACCTAGGAAAGGAAATAAATTTGGTCAAGTACAATTCCTTTTTTAATTCAAGTGTAATTTACAATCCAGTGTTCCATTAGTTTCTGGTTAAGTACGTTCAGAAATAATTGAACTCAAAACAAATAAAGGTCGAGATCTAGATCGTGTCCCCAGAAGAGGGGTCAAAGTGGAGATGCTGGTTGAGGAAATGCTGGAAGCTTCACAACAGGCCATGTTCGAGACCCAGGCAGTTTTCAAGCCACCTTCAGCAATTCATTCATCATTGCTGTGAAGCGACTAGAGCCCATTTTGCAGGTGGGAAAAAGGAAAAAGTCAGGAGATTCAGTGACTCGTCCAGCTAAGGGGGAGAAGCAGGCATATAGCGCAGCGAGGACCGAAGCCAGAGGCCTGTGATTGTAGCCAGGCTCGCTCTGACCCAAATTTGGTCACTGGTAAAATCCTAAGGGAGGCCCGGCCTTCCTTCCTGCCCTGTTCTTTCTCCAGAAGCCTCCTCTCTTCCTCTGCTTTTCCAGCTCACGTTGCTGCCCTTAGAAGTTCCCCAGGCGCCCAGTGACCCTAACTTCCCAGAGCTCTCAGGACCTTCTCCCATTTCCTCCCTCTCCTCCTCCAATGTCCGAGATTTCTTTCCCACTCCTGCTAAGCTCTGTGCTCAGCTTTTGGTGACCCTAGAAGCATGAACTTGGCATAAACTAATTCCCACCGTGGCCTGTATAGTTTCACCTTCAGGAAATTACTTCACCTTCTGAGCCTGTTTCCACAGTTAAAAACAAAATGAAACACAGCACTGATGCCTAGTTTGTGGCTCATGGCATATTGTGACTTTCAGTGAGGACCCTGTGTGCACCCAGCTCATCAATGCCAACTACGAAGTAGACGCTCAATGTGTATTTATTAGGGGGGTTTTAGGTTGGGAACTTTCCTCAAGGCCCCTCTTTTCTTCTTTAAGTTTGTTTGTTTATTTAGAGCACACGTGAGGGAGGGGCAGAGAGAGGGAGAGAGAGAGAATCCCAAGCAGGCTCTGAGCTGGCAGAGAAGAGGGCTATGTGGGGCTCACACTCATCAGCTCAAGAACCTGAGAGATCATGCCCTGAGTTGAAATTAAGAGTCAGAGGCTTAACCCACACTGAGCCACCCAGGCACTCCCTCAAGGCCCCTCTTCATAGTTCTTCCTTTGTTGTTGTTATTTGGAATTTAACAATGTGTTAACTCTAAAACTCAGATTCCTCCTCTCCCCTAGGGTTTACTGCAAATTTTTTTTTTTTTTTTANCTCAATTCTGTTCCATTGGTCTATGTGTCTGTTTTTGTGCCAATACCATACTGTCTTGATGATGACAGCTTTGTAGTAGAGGCTGAAGTCTGGGATGCTGATACCTCCCGTTTTGGTTTTATTTTTCAGTATTACTTTGGCTATTCGGGGTCTTTTGTGGTTCCATACAAATTTTTGGATAGTTTGTTCTAGTTTTGAGAAGTATTCTGGTGCAATTTTGATTGGAATTACTGCAAATTTTTGTTTGATTGTTGTCAGCTGCCTCCACTGAGGACCAGCCTGAGCTGTGGACTTAGGATATTCTCAGGTGTTTTTTGGGCCTGTATGTTTCCCTTTGCACATGCCGTGACTTTCTGATTTCCCCTGTATACATAGTTGCTTTTGAATATCTTAGTCTTTGATGTCTGGCTCCAAAAAATTGGAAAAAGAGAAAAATAAAAGGAGAGAGAGAAGGGTGCCAGTCCTTTAAGTCCTCTGGAAGTCACTTCTGCCCGAGGGGAGAGGCTTGCATCATTGGAGGGAGGTACAAAAACAACGCCCGCCCGCCATTTTGTCTGCACTTCTGGGATTAAAAGTAGCATTCAATGATCAGAGCACTGACTCACAATATCTGAAGGACAGGGTCATTTTTGCCTAGCCTGGCTGCACAGCTGCCTGCCGTGAGAATGGCTCTTCCTTTCTTATGCAGAGTAATCTGTTGCCCCTAACCGATATCTGAACACCCCTACTGTACCCACTAAACAGAGAGCTTTCTGGCTATCAGGATCTAGTCTTTTGGGTGGGTGGCAGATTGAGTGGGAGGTAGAATGTTATTAAGTGATTTTGTTCCTTTTACGCATACATTTTTTTCCCTGTTGGGCTGTGGAAGAGTTTCTGCAACAGGCAGTTCTTTCTTTTTTTGAAAGAGGAATCATTGAAATGTAGTGGGGGAGGGGAATGGAAGCCTGTCTGCATTTCCTTCTACTGCTGAGATATAGCTCCTTGGTCTTCATTGGTCCAAGTTTTTAGCTCTGGGTGACCCATGAGGCAACACTGTTAAATAAAACTCAAACTTGTTTTTTGCCTTTTTTTGTAACAAACTTCAATGCATGCTTACGAGGAAACACCCTATTTGCCATCTGCTATGGACTTAATATTTGGTCCTCTCACTATTCATATATTGAAATCCTAACCCCCACGCTGGTATTAGGAAATGGGGTCTTTGAGAGGTGATTGGGTCATAAGAATAAAGCTCTCATCAATGGCGTTAGTGCCCTTACAAAAGAGATCCCAGAGAGAGCCTTCATTCCTTTTACCATGTGAGGACACAGGGAAAAGATGGGTCTATGAACCAGAAAGTGGGTCTTTGTTAGTACTCAGTCTCCTGGTGCCTTGATCTCGGACTTCTCAGCCTCCAGAAGCATGAGAGATAAATGTCTCATTGATAGCCAACCAGTCTATGCTATTTCCTCACAGCAGCCCGAGTGGTCTAAGATGCCATCTGATGTAGTACTATTTTTTTCTTTTACTTACCTTTCGCAGAGGGGGGCGTGGAAGCTGAAGAAAAGCCCTTTCTCCTTCACCCGAAATGTAAGGCATTGGAAAGAGCAGTGCCTGGGGATTACTAGGCCAGTATGTGTGTCCCACTTCTGTCACATGGGAGCCTCAGGCAAGTGTCTCAACCTCTCTGCTGCAGCTGGTCCTGGGTCAGTTGAATTCCATACACTGTGTCCTCCCCCAGGGTGGGAAATACAGCTTGTTTATCTTTATAGGGCTTGACATAACAGGAACAAACTTTAAACGCTTAGGACTTCATACCTTTAACTGTTGCTGAAACACACCCTCACACACACACACACACACACACACACACACACACATCCATCACCAACAAATATCACTGAATGGAGTGGCAAATATATCCCACATCACTTAAGCTAATCATTACAAGAACTCTGCAATGACATGATTACTATCATCACTATTTTGCAAGATAAGAAAACTGAAGCACACTGAAGCTAATGTAACATTATGTGTCAACTATACCTCAATTTAAAAAAAACCTGAGGCACGGAGTTATTAAGCAAAGTCAGGATTTGAACTCAGGTCATTTTGCCTCTGTTCTTCTAATCTGTTTTCAGGATCCAAGCTCCTGTTTAATAACAGCACTTCACAGTTGAAAAGGGCTTTTACTTTTTAAAGGTAACAACCATGAGGCTTTTTTGCTCTAAGGTAGAGTAAGAAGGGGCCACAGATTGTTTTTTTTATTAAGTTTTTATTTTAATTTCAGTATAGTTAACATACAGTGTTATATTAGTTTCAGCTGTATGATATAGTGATTCTACACTTCCATACAGCATCCAGTGTTCATCATGATGTGTGCACTCCTTAATCCTCACCACCTATTTCACCCACCCCTTCACACCTCCCCTTTGGTAACCATTGATTTGTTCTCTATAGTTAAGAGTCTGTTTCTTGGTACCTCTCTCTCTCTCTCTTTCTCTCTCTCTCTCATTTTTCCCCTTTGCTTGTTTGTTTTGTTTCTTAAATTCCACATATGAATGAATGAAATCATATGGTATTTGTCTTTCTCTGGTTGGTTTGTTTCACTTAGCATTATACTATCTAGCTCTATCCATGTCAATGAAAAATGGCAAGATTTCATTCTTTTTATGACTGAGTATTATTTCAGTGTGAGTGAGTGTGTGTGTGTGTGTGTGTGTGTGTGTATGTGTTTATCACATTGTCTCTATCCATTCATCTATTGATTGCCACTTGGGCTGCTTCTCTATGTGGCTATTGCAAATAATGCTGCTATAAACATAGCGGTGCCTGTATTCCTTTGAATTAGCGGTTTTATATTTTTTGGGTAAATATCCAGTAGTATGATTACTGGATCATAGGATAGTTCTATTTTTAAGTTTTTGAAGAAAAGTCCATACTGTTTTCCACAGTGGTTGTACCAGTTTGCATTCCCACCAACAGTGCATGAAGTTTCCTTTATCATCACATCCTTACTGATGGCTTGTTTTCTGTGTTGTTGATTTTAGCCATTCTGACAGGTGTAAGTTGATAGCCTGCTATGGTTTTGATGTGCATTTCCCTGATGATGAGTGATGTGAGGCATCTTTTCATGTGTCTGTTGGCCATCTGGATGTCTTCTTTGGAGAAATGTCTGTTCATGTCTTCTGCCCAGTTTTTAATTGGATTGTTTGTTTTGTAGGTGTTGAGCTATATCAGTTATTTTTTTTAAAAATTTTAATTCCAGTGTAGTTAACATACAGTGTTATATTAGTTTCAGGTGGATAATATAGTGATTTAAAATTCCATACACCACCCACTTCTCATAGAGTTGTATCAGTTCTTTATATATTTTAGACACTAACCCTTTAGTGGATATATCGTTTGTAAATATCTTCTGCCATATTGTATGCTGCATTTTAGTTTTGTTGTTTCCTTTGCTGTGAAGGTTTTTCATTTGATTTAGTCCCAGTAGTTTAATTTTACTTGCCTCAGGCGACATATCTAGAAGAATATTGCTAACGACTGATGTCAGAGACATTTCTGCCTGTGCTCTCCTCTAGGATTTTTGTGGCTTCAGGTCTCACATTTAGGTCTTTAATCTATTTTGAATTTTTTTTTTGTATATGGTGTAAGAGAGTGGTCCAGTTCATTCGTTTGCCTGTAGCCGTCCAGTTTTCCCAGCACCGTTTGTTGAGGAGGCTGTCTTTTTCCCATTGCATGTTCTTTCCTCCTCATCAAAGATTAATTGACCATATAATTGTGGGTCTATTTCTGGGCTCTCTATTCTGTTCTGTTGATCTATGTGTCTATTTTGGTGCCACTATATACTGTTTTGACTACTACGGCACTGTAATATAACTTGAGGTCTGGAATTGTGATACCTCCAGTTCTGTTTTTGTTTTTTAAGATTACTTTAGCTATTTAGGATCTTTTGTGGTTTTATAAATATTTTAGGAATCTTTGTTCCAGTTCTGTGAAAAATGCTATTGGTATTTTGGTAGAGGTTGCATTAAATGTGATTGTTCTTGAGTATTATAGACATTTTAACAATATTTATTCTTCTAGTACATGAGCACGGAATATCTTCCCATTTCTTTGTGCCTTCTTCAGTTTCTTTCATCAATGTTTTATAGTTTTCAGAGTATAGGTCTTTCATCTTTGTGGTTAAGTTTAGTCCTAGGTATTTTATCATTTTTGGTGTAATTATAAATGGCATTGTTTTCTTAATTTCTCTTTCCGTTGTTTCAATATTAGTATATAGAAATGCAAATGATTTCTGTACATTGATTTTGTATCCTGTGATTTTACTGACTTCATCAGTTAGTAGTTTTTTGGTGGAGTCCTTAGGGTTTTCTCTAAAGAGTATCATGCCGTCTGCAAATTGTGAATTTTACTTCTTCCTTACCAATTTGGATGCCTTTTATTTTTTGTGGTTGTTGTCTGACTGCTGTGGCTAGGACTTCCAGTGCTATGTTGAATAAAAGTGGTGAGTGGGCATCCTGCTCCTGACCATGCACCCATTGAGGGTGATGTTTGCTGTGGGTTTTTCATATGTTGAGATATATTCCCTCTAAACCTACTTTGTTGATGGTTTTTTTTTATCATGAATGGATGTGTTGTACTTTGTCAGATGCTTTTTCTGCATCTATTGAAGTGATCATATGGTTTTTATTCTTCTTTTACTGATGTGATGTATCGTGTTGATTGATTTGTGAATAATGCACCATCCTTGCATCCCAGGAATAAATCTCACTTGATTGTGGTGAATTGTTTTTTGAATGTAATGTTGGATTTGATTTGTTAGTATTTTGTTGAGGGTTTTTGCATCTATGTTTATCAGAGATATTGACCTACAGTTCTCTCTCTTTTTTTTTTTTAATATTTTTATTTATTTCTAGGAGAGAGAGAGAGAGACAGCGTGAGCAGNAGTTCTCTTTTTTTCATGACATCTTTATCTGGTTTTGGTATCAGGTAATGTTGGCCTCAAAGACTATATTTAGAACTTTTCCTTACTCTTCTATTTTTTTGGAAAAGTTTGTGAAGAATAGATATTAACTCTCCTTTAAATGCTTGGTAGGATTGCCCTGTGAAGCCATCTGGTCCTGGACTTTTGTTTGGTGGGAGTTTTTCACTTTCCTTGCTAGTAGTCAGTCTGTTCAAATTTTCTATTTCTTCTTGCTTCAATTTTGGTAGGTTATGTTTTTCTGGGAATCTTTCCATTTCTCCTAGGTTGTCCAATTTGTTGGCATATAATTTTTCATAATATTCTCTTACAGTTGTTTGTATTTCTGTGGTGTTTGTTGTTATTTCGTCTCTCTCATTTGTGATTTTGTTTATTTTAGTCCTTTCTCTTTTTTCTTTAAAATTTTTTTCAATGTTTATTTATTTTTGAGAGGGAGTGGGAGAGCATGTGTGTGAGCAGGGGAGGGACAGAGAGAGAGGGAGACAGAGGCTCTAAAGTAAAGCAGGCTCCATGCTGATGACAGAAAGCCCGATGTGGGGCTCAAACCCACAAACCATGAGATCATGACCTGAGCTGAAGTCAGACACTTAACTGATTGAGCCACCCAGGCACCCTTTCTCCTTTTTTCTCGATGAGTCTGGCTAGAGGTTTATCAATGTCTTCCTATCAAGAGGTCTTCTTGTTGGACTGTCCCCTTTATTATTAGTGTATTTCTTTGTTTCTTGTTACAGTCTTTGTTTTCAAGTCTATTTTGTCTAATATAAGCACTGCTACTCCAGCATTCTTTTGACTTCGATGTGCACGATAAATATTTCTCCATCCTCTCACTTTGAATCTGCTAGCGTCTTTAGCTCTGAAATTAGTCTCTTGTAGGCAGCATAGAGATAAGTCTTGTTGTTGTTGTTGTTGTTGTTGTTTAATCCACTTGTCACCCCATGTCTTTTGACTGAGGCATTTAGTCCATTTACATTCAAAGTAAATATTGATAGATATGTATTTATTGCCATTTGTTGCTTGTTTTGTAGTTGTTTATATAATTTTTCTCTGAACCTTTCTTCTCTTGCTCTCTTTCATGGTTTGCTGGTTTTCTTTAGTGATATACTTAGATTCCTTTCTCCTTATTCTTTGCATATCTATTATTGGGTTTTCATGTGTGGTTACCATTAGGTCTGTATATAACACCTGCATATAGTAGTCTACATTAAGTTGATGGCCACTTAAGTTTGAATCCATTCTTTAAGGAGCCATAGATTCGTAAAAGGAAGCTTCAACAGACATTAATTGGCAAGAGTGAAAAATCTTGCCCTTGAGATTTTTTTTTCTATAACCATCTCTCGAGAACCCTTCTATCCCCTGGCACTTGACCTGGTTTACCTTGGCTGGTGGGCTGTTTCAGGGTTTGCCCCACTCCTGGGTTCAGATGTTCTGTTTCTCCCACTCAGTCAGAGACTTCGGTGAAGTTAGTATAGTTATTAAGCCCCTTAAATAGATGTTGTGTTGGCCCTGAGGATACCCCATGAATAAGATGTGCCTCTTCTGTTTCTTCTAGGAACTTACAATCTAGCAGGGCAGATAAAGAAGTAAAGAGTTTCTATGGGGACATGATGATAGGGTGCTGGACAAGCACATGGTGGTGTCACAAAACTCAGCTTTGAGGAGCAAGGCGACTCGGGCTACAGGAAGTAGTGTTTGTGTGAAGACTGTAGGATGAGTAGGCTAGCGTGGGGCAGGGCAGAAGGAACTACCTAAACAAAGCCCCAGAGAGCACGGAGAATATTTTAGATTTATTTTATTAAAATTTTTAAAAATGTTTATTTATTTACTGAGAGAGAGAGAGAGAGAGAGAAGAACAATCTGGGGAGGGGCAGAGAGAAATCCCAGACAGACTCCACACTGTCAGTGCAGAGCCCAACGTGGGGTTCGAACTCAGGAACTGTGAGATCATGACCTGAGCCGAAACCAAGAGTCAGGTGCTCAACCGACTGAGCCACCCAGGGGCCCCTAGAACATTTTAGATTTAAGGACTGAAGCTTTCTCTCGATTCAGAGCTGCAATATTCCAGGGGAAAAAAATCCACCCCACGCCTCCCCTCCCCTAGCATACCTCAATTTCATTCAATAAGGCCACTGTACTTATTCTCTGGCCCTAAGATCAGATGCTCCTCCCCCACCCCCCACACAAGTAAAGTTTCAACCTCTCAGGCATCGACTCCTAATGAGATCAGTTAGTCCTTTAGTAACTGATGGGCTCTGTGCCACAGCTGCTTCCTATAGAATTCAGTCTCAAAGCAGTAATACCACATGCAGGAGCTGTCAATGTATTTATCTGACACATATTTTTACTCCATGACAACTGAGTGCTCAGATACTCAGTTAACATGTATTGTGTGTGTGTGTATGTGTGTGTATATAAAACACATAAAGAACATCCCAGGTAGCTTTTACTCACTTAATTGTCATGTTTCCTCTTAACCTTCACATGGTTAATAGTAAGCAAATCCTATATAATTTTTTCTCTTAAATCTTCCATTGCAATCCCCAGCTGAAAGGGTGGTTTTTTTTTAGTACTTCTTTGATAGGTTTGATTAATGTTCTTAGAAAAAGAGAAGATTAATTTTTCTCAGCCCATAATTAGCATTACTGCAGAGGGACACAGAAACTGGAAGCCACGGACGAGAGCCTGGGACAATGGCTTCAGCCTGTGTGTGACCTCCACACCCGCGCAGAGCCAGCAACAAATGGGGTGGCCTCCCTTGCGTTGAATCTTCAAGTCTGTCCTAATACTATCTTCTCAGCTAATGATACAATTCCTTCTATTTTCCCATATGCTCGGAGAGGTCTCTCCAAATGTCCTGCCTATTGTCCCCAAAGCAAAAATACTCCTCGCAGTGTGAGATATTGCACACACAACTTTTTCTGCTTTGCTTCTTTTTTCTCTTCTCCCCCTCAGGTTTTGCAAAGCAACTCTGAAACCAACTTCTGCAGTGAAGTGAATCTGCCCAAGGGATATTTTTTTACCCTGAAAAAACACTAACTCCCCTAAGAACTGAATAGTTTCTGTTCTGCAGAGCTATCTTATTGTTATGTGGGACTGATGGACTGTCAGTCTTTTCTGCCAGAAACAGAAATGCTAATCAGGCCTTCAGCACGATGGGGCTGGGGACTCACACTTCTAATGCTTTGCTTAGGTTCACGTGGACAATGGTTTTGCTGAATCTTGTTTTTGTGGGTCCTTCTGGAGATGCGGTCTGTAAGAAATTTTGGCAATCGAGAGAATGTTGTCTTAACCGAGCTCATTGTAGTACATTTTTCACCAAATTACATTAGCATATGAAACTTGGATTATTGATTTTTTCTTTACTTGTTGTGGATTCTGGGCAAAAGTCCAGTTCACAGAAGCAAAGAGAACATACTCACACTTGAGTGGAGAGTCGATCCTTTACTTATTTATTTATGTTAGAGACAGGATGACATGATCTAGGAAGGAAGTGTGACTCTGTACTCTGATTTTCTCCACCTAACACCTTCATTAGGCTGTACTCAAGCCTTCCACGGTATGGGCCTTCCAACTTGAATCCAAAATAGAGAAGCAGGGACAGGCAGGGAACCATTTGCCAGGGGCAACAGAGTACTTACCCGTTATTAAGCATCTGATGAGTGTCAGGCAATAGATGGCACTGTACTTACACTATCTCCTCTGGTCGACGATGCCCTCACTCTGCGGATGAGGAAATTGATGCTTTGTGAGGTTGAGGGACTTATTCCAAGTCACCTCAAAGCAAGTGCAAGAATAGTGGCTATTCACTTTGGAAAATAGTCTGGCAGTTCCTCTAAAGGTTAAATATAGAGTTACCATTTGACCCAGCAATTTGACTCCTAAGTCTATACCCAAGAGAAATGAAACTTATACAAAAACCTGTACACTCGTGTTTATAGCAGCATTATTCATAATAGCCAAAAAGTAGCAGCCACCCCAATACCCACCAATTAATGAAGGGATAAATAAGATGGGGTCTGCCCCCACAGTGGAATATTATTTATGGTAAACAGAAATGAAGTATTGATATGTGCTAAGGCTGCGGGAACCTTGAATCCATTGTGCTAAGTAAAATAAGTCAGTCATAATGGACTACATAGTGCATGAGTACACTTACACGAAATGTCCAGCATATAGAGAAAATAGATTAGTGGCTTCCAGAGGATGGTGGGGGGAGAGTTTGGGGACAAATGGAGAGTGACTGCTACTGGTTACAGAGCTTCATTTGGGGGGCTGAAAATCCCCCAGAACTGATTCTAAGTTTGGTTCTCAATTGGTTCTAAAAAGGAATTGGTCTTAAAATTGATCATGATGATGGTTATACAATCCTGTGAATATATTAAAAACAATTGAATGGTACACTTTAATGGGTGAATGGTATGGGATGTGGATTACATCTCAATAAAGTTATAAAAAGATTAGTGGCTACAACCCACTGTGGGTATAGAGAGGCAATGTTGCTTGATTGTGGAATAGCCCAAGATGCTCTGAATGATAGAAACCACGTACCAAATAGCAGCGGCCACGTCTAGCTTTAAAGTACTTACTGAATGCCTGGCCCTGTGCTAAGCACTTGACATGCCTTATCTAATTTCATCATCACGTAACCGCATGAGCTCAGTGTTACTCTTACTCTCATTTTCTGGAAGAGGACACAGGCTTAACCTTTAAGCCTTAGTAAGGCTTAGTAAGTTTCTCAAGGTCATGTGTTGAGTAATTACTACAGCTGCCTCCTACTGAATAAAAACCTTGGAAACAACTGTATGGTTTTTTTCTTTGTTTTTTAATTTTTGTTTTTTGTTTTCTTTGTTTGTTTGGTCTAAGACCCAGCATTGTACAGTAATGACTAAGAGAGTGGGATCTGCAAGTATAGGGCCTGGGTTTGAATCAGAATTCTGACTCCTGGGTCCTGTATAAATGTGAGCAAGTTGCTTAAACCCTGTCCTCCACTGAGAAAGTATTAAACTCACAGAGGTGAAGATTAAGTAATATGTGAAAACCATGTAAGGCAGTGGCTGGCACACAGTGAGTGCTCAGTATGTGTGAATTATTACCAGATGCAGTCGCTTTTGGAGGGTGGGAGTACGGCACAAACTAGGTCACAGGTCCTGGACCAGCTGCGGTCTAGTGGGGAAGACATACAGACATACTGAAATAGGAAACAATGGTGAAAGCAGGCGGGAGGCAGAACAGAATCACACAGGCGGAGGGACCCGTGATGCGCCTGTGGTCCTAGGCCTTCAGTCTTTTAGGCTCCGATAGGAGCGTGCTTACAGCAGCAGGATTTTGTTTCCTTTCCCTCAGGCTGCAAGCGCACACAAGAATTATGAAATCTCGTTGGGGAGTTTCATGATCGTGCTTTTCTTGACAGCTTGGTAAACCTTTAACCCTTTAAGGGGCAGAGCAGAGAGAGTAGAGCCCACTCTTTTTTATTTGGGCTTCTTGAATATTTACCATTGGTTAGAATCTTAGGCTAATATGCTAGAAACTTGACCAGGAGATGAAGTCACTAAAGGAGAGTGTGAGTGTGTTCTTACTCTCTGCAGGTGTTTTCCCATATTCTAGCTTCATGGAACCTCAGGAGTACGTTGGAGATTAGCTCTTGATTGATGAGCACAAACTGTAAGATGTATAAGTTGATGTGTCCATGTTGAGGTGTCAACATAGTTGAGAGAGAGAAGGAATTCACCACAGAAGGCTGGGCTTCCAGATACACAGGGGCAGAAGGAGAGGACAGCACATGGAGAAACTCATGCTCATGCTCACGTTTTCTTTCCCAGCAGTGCATCTGTCTAGTGTGTGGTGGGCACTCGGCAAATGTTTGTTCACTCTGAATAAATAGATGGGTTCTATTCTAGTCACATGTTGAGGATGATCTCTATGACCTACAGATTCTGGATTTGTTTACCCTCAGATTTTACTCTGGACAACAAGGAATCAGTGAGACCACCTTTGTCAGAAGTCCCTAAGAGCAGTCATCTACTCTTGCAAAGAATGACCCAGAGCACTTGGAGGGGCATCTGGTAGCCGACCTCGGCTGCATCTTAGAATCACTTGGGGAGCTTTTGAAACATGTGGCTGCCAGGCTGGACCTCACTCCAGACCAATCAAATCAAAATCTTAGGGCAGGGCCTGGGTGTTGGCATTTTTCTTTACAAGGACTTCCCAGGCAATTTTAGTGAGATCCGGGGGTGTGAAGTGCCTGGCAAGGGCATGTGTAGATGGGAAGGCTGGAGGCATCTGCTAGAAGCCCTGGTCTGTGGTTGGCCAGAAGTACATTGCAAGTCTCAGCTGGATGAGGGTAGAAGTGTGTTGGGCCACCTGTTAAGTTTCCAGGGCTATTTCTTTCTTTTTTAAAATGTTTTAGGGGCGCCTGGGTGGCTTAGTTGGTTAAGCGTCCGACTTTCGCTTAGGTCATGATCTCACAGTTCGTGGGTTCGAGCCCCACGTCGGGCTCTGTGCTGACTGCCAGCTCAGAGCCTGGAGCCTGTTTCAGTCTGTGACTCCCTCTCTCTCTGACCCTCCCCCGCTCCTGCTGTCTCTCTCTCTCTCTCAGAAATAAATAAAACATTTTATTTTTATTTTTATTTTTTATATTTTTACTTATTTCTAGGAGAGAGAGAGACAGCGTGAGCAGGGGAGGGTCAGAGAGAGAGGGAGTCACAGACTGAAACAGGCTCCAGGCTCTGAGCTGGCAGTCAGCACAGAGCCCGACGTGGGGCTCGAACCCACGAACTGTGAGATCATGACCTGAGTCAAAGTTGGATGCTTAACTGACTGAGCCACCCAGGCGCCCCTCCAGGGTTATTTCTAAGAGACCTCTTTGAGCTTGGACTGAAGACAGCCCAGCACAGGGGCTGGGAAGGTGTAGAAAGGATGGCTGAAGAGAAAGGAGGTAAGTTTTAGTAATTGGAACAGGCACTGGGCTTTCGAGTCCTTTGTTGCTATAATTTTGAGATTTGCCATAGCCTGAGACTAGGTACCTGGTGGGAGTGGGGATGGGGGAGATATAAGGAAGAGGAATGGCACTGAGGTATCCTAGAGCCCCAGACTTTGTTTCATTGAAGGAGCTGGGCTGGCTCACCAGAAGGTTCTGCTGCCTCTTACAAATGCTGCAAAATTTCCCCTGAGGTCTGGCTTCCCTCAGCATCTGCACCAGGACCCCGGACCGGGACTGGGGACTCTCACTGTCAAGCCCATTAAGATGATCAAAGAGTCACTGGAGAGCTGTGAGAGCCTCTGAAGAGTTTGCAAAGTGTGACTGTGACCATAGGAACATAGTTCATCTTGCCCTGAACCAAACAGCTGAGGGAAGATCCACTTGTATTTTATTTTTTCTTTCTTGTCTTTTCTTTTCTTTCTCTCTTTTGAGAGAGAGGGAGAGAGAGAGAATCTTAAGCAGGCTCTACACTCAGTGTGGAGCCTGACGTGGGGTTTTATCTCATAACTGTGAGATCATGACCTGAGCTGAAATCAAGAGTTAGTTGCTTAACCAATTGAACCATCCAGGTGCCCCATTTGTATTTTCAACAGGACGAAGGTATCGGTCAGTCACACAGCTCTGAGTACTCTTCTGGTTAGCAAACAGCATCCTAGAAAAGCTACCTGAAGTTTCTATAGGCAGCCTGTTTCCTTTGAGGTGTAAACTCTCCCTCAGTGTAGGATGCTATTGGTTCCCTTACTGAATTTGAGGAGACCAGGGAAAATGTAGGCTCAGGGAAGGAAAATTTTCATTGTACTGGAAGCAGGAGAATTAGATGATCAACACAAACCCTTCTCTACGATGCATTGGAGCAAACACTGTGCTTCCTGCTGCCGCCTCCTTCTCTGGAATCTTTCTGCAAACCAACCTTCCCCTCGCCTCCCATTCCCTCTCTCCTGCTCTCCTCTCTCTGGATGATTCCATCTCAGCCATATGCACTTGATAGAATCTCCCACACAGGCACATTTATTATTGACCAGCTTCTTTATCTTGGATAGTATGTCACAAGTAGTCAAGACTATAGCTCTTGAAGGTAGTTTCACAGATTTAAGATGAAGAAACAGTATCCATATAGTTCCAGAGTCAAGGAAGTCTGATAGCTAGCCAGTGGGGGGTGGGAAATGTGGGACTACTGGAGAGTGGAATTTTACTCACTGGAGCCAGCTTGGACTTTAGATATGAAACGTTTGATTTATAGTTTCTATTTCACTCTGATAGAAAACTCTGCTTACCCTTATTGGAAGGTCGAATGTGTTGGGTTCTTTAGCAAAGGTAGCTGTTAAAATTTATTTCACATTCAAGGAAAGGGGCACTTGTTATTCACCATGTTCCCATTTTAATTATGATTTTCCTGGCATCATTTTTAACAAGAATAACCTAAGGCCTGCAAGGAGTGATTTCCCCTAATCAGTTCTTAAACCCGCCCTCCCTCCTCCAACTAACGGTGCAGCTATAGCTACACAGACGAAATGAAATGGGGAATTGAGCAATTACCTGGTGAATCTGAACAGTGTAGAGTCAGCAGTCAATTAGAATAGTTCAATTACAAAAATCCTTTTTTCTCCCTTCTTCTTTTGCTCTGTAGAATTATCACCTTAACTCTTGCTTCTCCAACTGCCCCATGTTGAAGTTCCTTCCCATCCTCTGGCTCTGCTGACCCCAGAGCACACTCAGCTAGATGGCCTGGGCTCCCCTGCACGCATCTCTCTCCTACCAGGAAGAGGCCTCACCTTCTTCCTCCCCAGTGAGGGTGGGCTCAGAAATGAGCACCTTCATGTCAGGCTGACCCCTGAACTGTCACCTCATTTCCTAGGTAGGAGCCCACATCCCGCTGGGCCTCTCAGACCGTAGACCTGAGCTTCTAGAATGTTCTCTCATTTTGAGATTGCCTTTGCACACCCTATTGGCTCCTCAGACTCTACACCTATGGGGATGATGCTTATTCTTGCCAGCTTCCCTCACCAGGGCCTGGTGCCTCACCGTAGCCCATTGTGACCAGGGCACCTGCTTCCAGGCACAGACCTCTCAGATACAGGCCACACACCTTCTTTGTATGTCTGTGTTCTCCTGCCAGTATGGGGCTTCCAAGGATCTCCTCTTCATCACGGTGTCAAACACTTGTCCACCTTTGACTAGTGACTTTCATATGTGGTAGATCTCCACATACAGGTGTCAGCCATGTCTCAACAGTGGCCTGGATACTGACCTTAAATATCTCTCGTCTGGCATATCTCATTGAGAATATGAGCCATAAATGTCTATTTGTTTATTTAGATATTCAGTTATTCATTTGCTTAATACATGTTTATTGAGCATCTAGTATGTGCCAGGCCCTCAGCTGCTGTGGACTCAGAATTAAACATTATAAACTCCCCCTCAGATTTTATTGCTTTTGACTTTTTAAAAAATTGAAGTATAATTAACATACAGTCTTACATTAGTTTCAAGTGTATAATGCAGTGAGTCAACAATTTTATACATTACTTGGTGCTTATCACTGTATGTGTAATCTTGATCCTCTTTTATCTATTTCATCTGTTCTCCCACCCACCTGCCCTCTGCTAACTACCAGTTTGTTCTCTGTATTTAAGTCTGGTTTTTGTCTCATTTTTCTTTGTTCATTTGTTTTGTTTCTGAAGTTTCACGTGTGAGTGAAATCATACAGTATTTGTATTTTTCTGAGTGACTTATTCCACCTCATCCTATACCCTCTCTGTCTATCCATGTTGTAAATGGCAAGATCTCATTTTTTACGGTGGAGTAATATTCCATTATATATATTTTATGGTAGAGTAATATTCCATTGATATATATAAAAAAAATCAATATATATCAATGGAATATACATATTTTATATATAATGGAATATATATTTTATATATAATGTATATACATATAAAATACATATATTTTATATATATAATGGAATATACATTTAAATAACAATGGAACATATATGTGGAATATATGTGTATATATATACATGTATATATATGTAAAAAATGAATGGACACTTAAGTTCCTTCCATGCTTTGGTTATTGTAAATAATGTTGCAATAAACATAGGGTTTGATATACATTCAAATCAGTGTTTTCATTTTTTGGGGGGGTGTAGATACCTAGTAATGGGATTACTAGGTCATATGGTAATTCTATTTTGAATTTTTTGAGGAAACTCCACACTGTTTTCCACCATGGCTGTACCAATTTGTATTTTTACCATCAGTGCACAAGGGTTTCTTTTTCTTTACATCCTCACCAAGAATAGTTATTTCTTGTGTTTTTTATTCTAGCCATTTTAACAGGTATGAGGTGAGATGATATCTCATTGTGGCGTTGATTTGCATTTCCCTGATGATTAGTGATGTTGAGTATATTTTCATGGGTCTGTTAGCCATCTGCCTATCTTCTTTGGAAAAATGTCTATTTATGTCCTTTGCCCACTTTTAAATAAGATTGCTTTTGGTGTTGAGTTTTATCAGTTCTTTATATATTTTAGATACTAACTCCTTATCAGATATATCATTTGCAAATACCTTCTTCCATTCAGTAAGCTGCCTTTTCGCTTTATTGATAGTTCCCTTCACTGTGCAAGAGCTTTTTATGTTGGTATAGTCCCAATAGTTTAATTTTGCTTTTGTTTCCCTTGCCTGAGGAGACATATCTAGAAAAATGTTTCTATGGCTAACGACAAAGAAATTACTGCCTATGTTTTTTTCTAGGGGTTGTATGGTTTCAGGTCTCATATTTAGGTTTTCAATCCATTTTGAGTTTATTTTTGTGTATAAGGAAGTGGCCCAGTTTCATTCTTTTGCATGTTGCTGTGCAGTTTTCCCAGTTCCATTTGTTGAAGAGACTGTTTCTTGCCTCCTTTGTTATAGATTAATTGATCATACAAGCGTGGGTTTACATCTGGGCTCTCTATTCTGTTGCATTGATCTATGTGCCTCTTTTTGTGCCAGTAACATACTGTTTTGATTACTACCACTTTGTAGTAGATCTACAAAAATCTAGGATTGTGATACCTCCAGCTTTGTTCTTCTTTCTCAAGATTGCCTTGTCTATTAGGGCTCTTTGGTGGTTCTGTACAAATTTTAGGATTATTTGTTCCAGTTCTTTGAAAAATGTTGGTATTTTGAATAGGGATTGCATTAAATCTGTAGGTTGTTTGGGGTAATATGGACATTTTAACACTATTGGTTCTTGAGCGTAGAATATCTTTCCATTTATTTGTGTCATCCTCAATTTCTTTCACTGGTGTTATGTAGTTTTCAGAGTACAGGTCTCCTACCTTCTTGTTTAAGTTTATTCCTTAAGGAATATGTATTTGTTTACTAGGGCTTCCCTAACAAAGTACTATAAAATAGGTGAAATTTATTGTTTTGCAGTTCTGGAGGCTAGAACTGTGAGATCAAGTAGTTGGTGGGATTTATTTCTTCTGAGGTCTGTAAGAAAGGATCTGTTCCAAACTTCCTTCCTAGGCTTGTTGATGGTTCTCTTTTCCCAGTGTCTTCATATCGTCTGCCTTCTATGCATGTCTATGTCTCTGTCCAAATTTTCCCTTTTCTATAAGGACTCCAATCATATTGGACTAGGGACATACTCTGCTACAGTATGACTTCATTTTAACTCATTACATCCGCTCTGACCCTATTTCCAAATAAGATTCACATGCTGAGGTGCTGGGGTTAGGACTTCCACATATTGTATTTTGGGGACACAGTTCAACCTATAACAATATGCATCCTTTTATGAGTGTGACAAAGATTGTGAGAGGTGTATATGTATATGTTCACTGTGGACCTAGTGCGAGGAGTAGCTCCCTTTTCTTCACTTTTCAGGCTGACACACCTCGAGACAGCCAGTACTTCTCAGGCAATAATTATAAACCAGGAACTATTTATTTCTTGAGCATTTTCTATGTGTTGAACACTATTCAGTGATATAGCATTGATACAATCCTTTGAAGAAACGGAGGCACAGAGAGGTCAATTAGCAGCCCAACTTCACATGATAAGGAAAGAGAAGCAGATCAAGGGGCGCCTGGGTGGCTTAGTCGGTTAAGCGTCCGACTTTCGCTTAGGTCATGATCTCACAGTTCGTGGGTTCGAGCCCCGCGTCGGGCTCTGTGCTGACTGCCAGCTCAGAGCCTGGAGCCTGTTTCAGTCTGTGACTCCCTCTCTCTCTGACCCTCCCCTGCTCGCGCTGTCTCTCTCTCTCTCTCTCTCCTAGAAATAAATAAAACATTAAAAAAAAAAAGAGAGAGAAGCAGATCAGATATATTTTGTAGGAACTGATTTATTTAAACCTTCTACCCTCTCTATGGAGGCTCTGTCCATTGTTTTAGAACCTGCGCCTTCCAGGGCACAGCTGGCAGAGATTACTGCTATGTGCAGAAGCCCTATTGCTCTAGATTTCTAATCCTTATGGTTAGAGCCTCTGCCCCTGTGTACTCTTAAAATAGGCACCTCCCATCTATTTTAGGTCCTATTTATTGCCTTCACTGTATCTTCATATAATTCTTTTATTCATTTGCTAACTTGCTAAATGTCTATCTTCCTGACAGAGTGTAAGCTCCATGAGGGTGGGGGCCAGACTTACTGGTACCTAGCACCCTGCCCGGCCCATAGAGGCATTCCAGAGAGACCTTTGAGTAAACGGATTCTGCAACAGAGAAAGATTTCTTGGGAACCTTCTCAAAAACAAGATTTTTTTTAAAGCACAAGGGGGTGCAAAATGACTCGAGGAACACATATATTAAGTAATTGAGTAAAAATGAGACATTTGGAGCATCATTGCTGGTCCCTAGCACAGTTGTGGAGGACATTGAAGACATAGCTCTCTGCACTAATGTCCTATTATGGCATTTTTTAAATTGATAATCATCATCCCAACCGGAGCACAGAATGCTTATATAGCTCCAGTGATGCACTTGCAGATCTGTTTTGCTTAGAATGCTGACTTCTCACCTAGGGTGCCACAGCGCTGTCTCTCCTCAGAGTGACCCACTCCAACCACTTGTGGCCATGTAACCATGGCAAACCTGACCAGTCTGAGGTCACTTTGGAGGAGGGTGTGATTCATATAATCTCTGCTCCACTGAAGTGCCGGAGCAGAGAGGGTGGCGCTGGTGGTCGCAAGGACTGTGTTCTCATTTGTGAGCTCCCACAGGCAGCTCGTGATTTCTGTTGATGTTCAGTGTCTCATTTGGAAAAAGGGGCAAATGATTCCTGCCCTGTCTGCCTCACAGACCATTGCGGGGTTCAATTAAGATAATGCACAGAGAAGTGCCTCTGACCTGACACATATACATATAAAGAATAATTACCTGGGAGCCGCACAGCAGAGTGGAAAGAATGGGACCACTGGTATCTGACAGACCTGGGCTCAAATCCTAATTCTACTATTTATTAACTGTGACTTTAGTTATTTAAAAATCACTGTGCTTCAGTTTTGTCATCTGTGAAATGGGGAGAATAATACCAACTTTGCATGATTATGAGGATTGAAGGGGATGATATTTGAGAAGCCCCATAATAGTAATATTTTCCCATTCCTTTTACTTTGTCACTTACTCAGGTGATGACACTGTATCAGTTTTCTAGTACTGTCATAATGAATTGCCACAAATTTAGTGTTAAAACAATACATGTTTATTATCTTATAGATCTGTAGTTCAGAAGTCCAGGGGGCTCTGTTGGTTTCTCTGCCTGTCTTGTGAGGCTAAAATCAAGGTCTTGGCAGCCTTGAGGGGATAATCTGCTTCTAGGCTCATTGATTGTGTTGGCAGAATTGAGTTCCATGTGGTTGTAGGACTGGGGTCCCATTCCCTTTCTGGCTGGAGGCTGGGGGATTATTCTCAGTTGCTAGAGGCCACCCAACTGGCTTGACTTGTGGCCTCCTTTCTCCATCTTCAAAGCCAGCACCAGTTGGAGGAGTCCTTTCTCACACCACATTACTCTTACCTCTTTTTCTGCTTTGCTAGTCCCTTTTTAAGGGCCCATGTGATCTGATTATATTGGGCCCACCTAGAAAATCTGGGCTAATCCATAGCCATATCTTAAAAATCAGTAACCTTAATTTCATCTGCAAAGCCCCTTTTGCATGTGACCATATTGTGCCAATGTGATATATTCACAAATTCCAGCAGTAAGAACATGGACATGTTTTTGGGTGCCATTATTCTTCCGACCACAGCCATATGTTGACAGCCTATTGTTCCATATGTATTAATCATGTCTCTTCAACAAGATCTAATAATCAAAATGCTTAATGCCTGGCATAGAGTAAGCTCTTGATCAATATTAGTTTCTGGTTTTGCTTTTGATAAACAGATGATAACAAGTCTCTTATTTTCTCCACAGGTCCTAGCAAGGTCAGCTGGTTGAGGGATACCTCCCTTACTACCCCTTTTTAGTTTTCTCCAGAAAGCTTTTCTGTCCCAGCCCTTGCCCACCAGCTGGTCTCAGTGCCAATCCTCTGTATTCCTATATCACAGTACTTACCATGTCTAATCTTTCACATCTCTTTCCTTGAAACTCTTCCACCAGATCCTGAGTTTTTTGAGGACAGAAACTAACACTTATTTTTTCTGGTATCCTTTAGTAGAGCATCTGGTACATAGTAAGTACTCAATAAATGTTTATTAAATAAATGAATGATGAGAAAATCTATTACTAAAAATAATTGATCAAATGTTTTCTGGTTGGACTGCATCCCTTAAACAACACAGATATTGAAACATTCACATAAGAAGGGACAATGCATGCCTATAGATGATGTACTTTCTAAGCGAGTTGTCTTTACATAGAGGTTTCTTGAAAAATTAATATAGGTTGTATTTTCTTTTTTTTTTTTTTACAAATAGTTTATTAGGTTGTATTTTCGAACCAAGTAGGCCCAGATCTTGTGGATGAAGGCACTTCTAAAATTGCTGCAGGCCCCTGGTGACTATTGCTTTTAGAACTTTTTTTAAAATCTTTTTTATTTATTTCTGAGAGAGAGAGAGACAGCGTATAGGCGAGGGTCAGAGAGAGAGAGGGGGATACAGAATCTGAAACAGGCTCCAGGCTCTGAGCTAGCTGTCAGCACAGAGCCCGACGCAGGGCTCAAACCCATGAACTGTGAGATCATGACCTGAACCGAAGTCAGACACTTAACCGAATGAGCCACCCAGGCGCCCCGCCTTTGGAACTTACTGAATGATTTTGTCCCTTTTTTATTCTGAATGCATCTGAGAACAAACACATAGTATTGAAATAAAGCCACATCAGTTTGGCTTCCTTCTCATTTGCTTACTTACTGGGTCCTTGTATCTAAGAGCAAAATTGGACACTGGCACTATTTCTCTTGGAAATTCACAAGCAGCTCCTCCTTCTGCTTCTTGGTTGATGTTGTTGTTTTCCTTCACATGTTGACTGCTCATTTTGTACCCATTCTGCGATGCATCCCAACAATACTGCAAGGAGTTAGTGGTCAATAATGATCAAGTGAGAGCAACGTGCATAGAGCAGGGTATTTACCATTGCTGTGTGTGTGTGTGTTTGTACTCTGTGTTTTAAAATTTTGTCTACTTTGGTTTGTCAACCTCCTCACATTGACTCCAGATCAGCCTGGGCCAGGATCCCTTCACAGCTGTTTTGAGCTTGGCCGGTCCTTTTGCAATAATTGCTCCCACTCAGGGACTTTGGTCTTTTGATATTTATTTTTAGGTTCAATATAGTCTCCATTATTTTAAAGGAACAGTTTTATTATCTGAAACAAACAACCGCAAATGAAAAATTGGAGCCAAATCACAGGCCTCAGGACCCAGATGAGGAATAAAGAAAAATTGTTTATAACCATAAATGCTTTCTTTGCAGTTTTCCTTCTGTCTATCGGGCTGGGGCACATTTCCTACTATCACAGACCAGTGATTAGGCATTAGATTATGTCTAGATGTTATAAATGTGCTGCCCTCTGTTGGAAGTCTGGGAATCTTAATTTCCTTTGGATTCAGTGCTCCCCTTTGGAGTTGCAGTCAGCTCAGGTGCGAGGCTCACATGGGCCATTGACTGGTTTTAGTGAAGCCTATTCTTGATGGCTACCTTTGACTGACGACCCTTGCACAAGTACTTGCAATACTGCAAATGCTTATTGAATACCCACTGTGTGCCAGACATCATGAGAGGTGCCCGATAGACTCACTGATGCCTAAAACATGCTTTCTGATTTCAAGAAGCTTATGCCTTGGTAAAGGGGAAAGACTTATACACGAAGAAGAATGGGAAGCTGACTCCATGAAGTTCTACAACTCCAAGGAATTTTAAGTGCTATATTAGCAGAGGCAGGGCCAAAGAGTTGTTAGGACTTGGTACTGGACCAATTGTTGTCTTCATGTCTGGCAAATGGTGGCTATCTCATTTGTATAGTATGCGTGATTTGGGGAGGGTGATGTAATTAGNAAGCATCAGGAAGGGCTTCACAGGAAGGGATGCAGCAAGAACCTCTTCATTGGTGTCTTCCTTTCCTACTTAAACTCTGAGCATTACTAGAAACATAGTGTGTGACCTCAGCTGCAGCAAAGAGGGTGATCAGGAGAAGCCCCACAGTGACAGAGTATCCAGTAAGACTTTGTTCTTTAGCAGACACAACAGACTCATGGGCCACACATACCAGTGCAATGTGAGCCTGTTCTATATATGCGTATGTGGTGGCCCAGCTCGCTGAGTGTGAAGAGTGGACACTAGGGACCCATGTGTACCAGCCACCTCAGTCCCTCACCTATCCTACAGTTCTTGCCCCAGTGCGATTCCCCTCAAGGAATTCACTTCTCCATAGAGCGTCTGAACAAAGAAAAGTTTTAACTGCCCATGAGGCAAGCTCTTTGGCAAGGCCCACAAGGCCTTTCTTTAACCTTGGCCTTGACTACCATCCCTGTCTCCTCTCCCAGAACCCTCTTCACCTTCCTCTGACTGATCTAAGCTGCTATTAGTTTCTTCTCACACCTCCTTTGCACATTCCTTTGCACTGCCTTTCTCTCTGCTTGGAATGACCCTCACAGAAAGTTTCTACTTTTATCATGTAGCCCAAAGGCCATCTCATTTGGAAAGCAGTCCTTGGCCTTGCTAGGCAGTGAAGCATTCCTCTGAATCTCCATGATGTCTGGTCATATATCTGTTTTCATACTCACTCTAATTCTCCAACTAGTTTATTCTATGTGTGTCTCCCCAGAGGTCAAATACTGTGCTATATTAGTCATTTTAGCCCTAGGAGCCAAACAAATGCCTGGCACTTGGCATTTAGTGAATGATATTTTACTAAATAAAGTGGATTTGGTGAAAGACTTTACTTTAAGGAAGGAATAATGAAATATTTTTCATCTTTTATATATAAATGCCTACCTTGGTAAGATAGGCCCATTCTCCATAATCTGCATTAGTGGACCACAAGAACTGACAAAGGAAGAACCCCTTCTCAAGGGTGGGGGAGAGAAAAAGCCAAGCAGGCAAAGCCAAGGCCTCTTGAGCAGACCAGGAGAGCAGACAGGGTGCAGACACGTGTTCATAAAGAATGCCCCATGCAAAAGAGATCTGGGTTAGAATAATAATTAGAATAGGTGGAATAATTTGGGGAAATGCTGTTTACTCTTTTCTATTAATTCATTATTACTTATTCATCCCTTCATTTAATAAATATATTTTAAATGTCTACTATGTTCCAGGCATTGTTGTAGGCACTGGAGACACAGCAGTGACCAGCAAAGTTCAAAGTCCCTATCTTCATGGAGCTTACATTCTGTCTAGTGTGACCAACAGGCATCAATAAAGTAAGAAATTGAAGCATATAGTATTTTAGAGAAGAGTATTAACTCTTACAGAGAAAAAAATAAAGTGGGAAAGAATATTGGAGGTGTGGGGGAGGGGAGTGTTGGGATTTTGAAAGGGAGGGCAAGGCAGTTCTCAGCAGAGGTCTTGTTTAAGGAAGGATTGGAACAAGAGGCGGAGTGAGGAGGGTGTATCTCTGGCTAAAGGTGGATCAGAGGAGAGGGAGCTGTGAGTGCCCAGGGTTTACAGAGCCTGGAGGCCAGTGTGGCCACGGCCCAGGGAGGGAAGGGAGAAGATGTGAGATGTGGGCAGAGAAGTTATGCAGGAGCAGTATTTAGGGTTTGGGGTCATAGAACTCTGGCTTCCATTCTGAGTAAAAGTGTGGTGACCTCTTAAAGTCAATGAGACACCCCACCTGGGTGTTGGGTTGGGATTAGACACCATCAGGGAAGCGCAGAAGCAGGCACACTGGCTAGGAGGCCCTTCAGAGAATCCAGGTGGAGGATGATGGTGACCTGAACCCAGGTGCAGAGTGGGCTATGAGAAGCAGTTGAATTCTGGAAATAGTTTGAATGTAGAGCTGATGGGATTTACCAAAGAGCAAAATATGAATGTGGGAGAAATGACATTAAGCTTTTTGACTCGGGTCAAAAATTAACTTATGGAATGAAGTGGCTGTTAAGTGGGGTGGCGAGACTGAGGGAGGAGGTTGAAATAAGGTCAAGTTTCAGGTGTTGCTCAGATATCTCGCAAGAGTTGAGAACAGGCAGTCTGGCACTCAGAGCAGAGATGTGAGCCAGAGATACAAACTGCGTGGTTGTCAGCATGTATGCAGTACTTAAGGCTAGGAGACTGGGTAAGGTCACCCAGGAGATGAGTGTAGATGAGCAAGAGAAGAGAGCCAGGACTGACCCCTGGGAGTCATGGAGAGTCACACTTAAATTCTCAACTCTGACAATCCCTGAAGGAATGAAACAGGTTGAACTTGTCCTTTCCCAATATATTTGACCACCGAACTCACATTCATCTTCATAATCATGGAAATGACATTCCTTTGAACTCATTGTGAAGAAGGCCACTTTCAGCCTGGGAGGTATCCTGGCGCCATAAGGTAAAGAGTTTCCCACGCTCTGCTAAAGGCTTTTGACTTTATCTTGCAGATGGTGGGGGCCACTGAGGGATGTTAAGAGAAGAACTCTCAGGATTACAGATGTTGGTGGCAGTGTGGAAGGTGGCTGATGGAGGGGAGTCTGAAGGAAGAAGACAAGCAAACAGGTGATTGCAATAGCCTAGGTGAAAGGTGAAGAATCTTGAGTGTAGTGATTATGAATGGAGAGAAAACTTAGCTAAATGGATATTTAGGAAGTTTAGAATCTGTAACATTTGAAGACCAATTAGTTATATAGTGGGTGATGAAGAGATTCTAAGACAACCGTAAGGTTGGATGGGATTTTCTATCATTACCTGAATTCCTTAGAGAGGTCTATCAATGCAAGCTACAAGCTAACATTCCATGTAATTTACTTAAAATTTTTTAAATGTTTATTAAGTTTTGAGAGAGAGAGACACACGGAGTGCGAGTGGGGCCGGGGCAGAGAGGAAGGGAGACACAGAATCTGAAGCAAGCTCCAGGCTCCGAGCTCTCAGCACAGAGCCTGGTGCTGGGCTCAAACTTACGAACTTTGAGATCATGACCTGAGCTGAAGTCAGATGCTTAACCGACTGAGCCACCCTGGTGCCACTACCTATGTAATTAACTTTTTTTTTTTTAACATGGTAAAAAATATATCTTATAAAACAAATACAAATCAATATCCAAATGAAATTGCTTTCCTTTTTTGTCATTCATAAAGTCATGTTAGTTTTTTTTGTTAACACAAAAACATTTAAAAACGGTACCTAACAGAGTCTGATAAACTGTATGTGTAGGGGATTTTAATGGTATTTTCTTTAACATTAATAGTTGTATTTTGATAGTGGTGTGTTCTCATGTCTTATATTTGCAGAATACAGATTTAAAAAGAAAACAGGTTATATTGACTAGAAAAAAGTTCCCAGAGGCTGGGTTCNAGAGAGACCTTTCCAACATGGCTTATTGTGATTTTTCTGTGTTTAGAATGCTGGCTGGAAAATGCTGACATTCCTCTGGCTATTCCATGAGCCCTGGAAAGAAAGGATGTTTCTGTAATGTAGCTCTGGTAAGTTTGCAGCTTTTTCCCTCTTTAAATAGCTCCTTGCCTGCAACAGTGACATCTCTCAAAGTTCCATATGCTAAATTGAGAAGCAGACCCATGTTGTTTAGGGTTTTATGAATGATGCATAATGTCACAAATTGATGGCTAATGAAGCAGAGGAAAGACTTTCAGTGTGACATCTAATTAATTCTTAAGAAATTAATTCTTAAGAAAAAAATGAGCATTTTTTTTGGTAGTATATATTGGTTTGGTTCACAAATATTTCTGATTTTTGGGTGCCTGGGTGGCTCAGTCAGTTAAGCGTCCGACTTCGGCTCAGGTCATGATCTCATGGTTTGTGGGTTTGAGCCCTGCATCAGGCTCAGTGCTGACAGCTGGCTCACAGCCTGGAGCCTGCTTCAGATTCTGTGTCTCCCTCTTTCTCTGACCCTTGCCTGCTCACATTATCTCTCTCTCTTTCTCAGAAATAAATAAAACATTAAAAAACCCAGAAAACAAATATTTCTGATTCTCTTCTCTCTGGGCACATTGTAGGACTGAATTTTCAGTCTGCGTTAGAAAAGACTCGTCATATGACTGACTTCAGCCAATGAAGTGGAAGTGGAAGTGACATGTATCACCTCTGGATAAAAGTCAGTACAAGCCAATTCATAATTTGCTACCTTTCCTTCCCCTTGTCATGGTGACCATGATGCTTCAGATGATGAAGGCTCTATTCATTTTTGTTCCTGAGTGAGACAATATGGGGATGAGTCTCTGGTGAATTTACAGCCTTTACTGCTTCCAGTGACTGAGATTTGGGGTTTGTTTGTTACAAAGCCCATACTGACTAATATGCTTTTAATTCTTTATTTACACATTTAAAATGCTGCTTATGGCAGAGAAGGACAAATATCATATGTTTGCACGTATAGGAGGATTAGGAGGAACTTAACTGAGGACCATGGGGGAGAAGAAGGGGGGAAATGGTGGGGGAAAGGGAGAGAGGCAAACCATGAGAGACTCTTGAATACTGAGAAACAAACTGAGGACTGATGGATGTGGGGGGGAGGGGGGAGATGGGCATGGAGGAGGGCACTTGTGGGGATGAGCACTGGGTGTTATATGGAAACCAACTTGACAATAAACTATTCGTAAAATAAATAAATAAATAAAATGCTGCTTATGCAGTGAAAGACCTATACGAAAATAATTTTCTGTTAATATTTTGATGTATTTTTTCTCTCTTTCTCATATATATGTATACATATATATACATATATCTCATATATATGTATACATACAGATATATACATAAAGAGAAAGATATATATACTCTTTTAAAAACTAAGATCACACTATACACTATTGCTTTTTTATTTATACTATATCAATAGCCTTTAAAATATATACATTTGCTGCACAATATTAATTAGTGAAGGAATGTTGTAATCTATTTTTATATTTCCATATTTTCTGTTTATATTATATATTCAATAATGAAGTAACATTCTGTTTTTTTTCTTTTTCTTGTTGTAAACAGCATCCCAATGATACATTAGTGCATATCTTCCCTCGGATTGCTGCGTATGTCCTTAGGGTAGAAGCTAGAAGGGGAATTACTGGGCCAAGGAGTATAAATATTTTTAAGACTTTTGCTACATATTGCAAAACTGTCCAGGAGAAAGGTTGTACCAATTAGCACTGCAGCAAAGAGACCTGGGCCATCTCACCACCTCTGTTGACTGTTAGAATTCTTTTAAACTCTGCTAATTTGGTAGGTGAAAATGCTATCTTGTTGTTCTATATTTGCATTTCTTTGATTACAAGTGATGTCGAACATATTATTTCATATGTTGATGGAGTCATTTGCATTTTTTCTTCTGGGAGTTGTCTAAATGGATTCTCAAGGCCCCCAAACACCAAACTGTTAAACAGAGAGCAATGCAGGAAGCCAGCAGCGCGGTTCTGTTGCCACGGAGCCTCCACACGTGTTTTTGAAATGTGAGTGTTGAACAGGCTTCTCTTATTCCCTCTCATCTTCTTTGTTTTGATTATTTTCTCTCCAGTCATCTCCCTCCACAGCCTATGTCTCCCTCAAGCCTTGGTCTCGCTCCAAACATTTTATTGCACCAGGCGGCAGTCGTGACTGAACCTGAAATTTTGGAGACAGAAGGACAAACGAGATCAAAGTTAGTTTTCAAGGGAACAGCATTATTGTGGAAAAACCCACGAAGTGTCTTCCTTATGACAATCCCTCCCTACCCAACTGATCTGTTCCCATGACCATGACCTAAAGGCAGCGGGCACATCCTCTCTTCTACGGGGTCAGTGATGAAGGACCTCCTCCTCTGGCTTTAGGCTTGAATCTCCCATCCCTAGTGATAAAACTTAAAGCACTCTTCCCGGAAGCGTTCTTATTTATTTCATAGACATTGCATTACCCCAGATTGTCTATTTGGTGCTTTTAAGGAAGGAGAAGAAAGAGTCTAAATTTCCCCAAAGTGAGTGTTAATTTTTCGCTAGTGTGAGATAAAAGACAGATTGAAATGGAGCCAGAGGGACCTGCCCTTCACCCTCCATCTTATTGGAGTTGGAAGCTCACATTGGTATGTCAGACAGCAGCTGGCAGCCTCTTTTATCATCATTAATTGTCCGCTGAGTTGTCACAAGGAGAGAGTAGAATTCAGGTTTAATTACATCTGTATCATCTCTGATGAAGTTCAGGAGATTCCTGTGGTACAAAGCAGGCGTGGGCCAGTGATGTGCCAAGGATAGTCTGGGAGACAGAAGCCATGTGTATCCTTGAGGGGGAAGAGGTGAATTAACTGAATTCTGAGGGAAGTAAGGCTTATCAAGGCTGGAAAACTCTCCTGAGACATGGTGGCGGGGACGAGGGGGAGGGCCAGCAGCTAGTGGCATTGAGCTGACTGAGGGTAATTTGGTTTATTTGGGGCAGGTGTAGTGAGGCTTCACAGGGAGTCAGCAAAGATCCGTTGAAGGAAATTTGCTGTTTTTTATAGACAATAACCAACTGCCAGGCAGGGAGCAGAGAAATACATTTAGTTTTAGATAAAACAATAGCACCCCTTACTCCCATTTCCTTTATGAAATCGGTCTCTAGATGGGTGCAGGTTTCATTCTGGAAACGCTGGTGTGGAGCAAGGCTTCAGTGACAAGAAAGCCAGCTTTGCCTATAACAGGAACTAAAGTGCAGCTTCACAGGAATGGCGAGGGGCAGGTAGCATGGGAGGTGAGTGTGTCACTAGCTCATTGTTCTCCCAAATACGTCAGTAAGTGTTAAGGGCCTGCACCACACTTAGGACAATGTCCCTTCTGCCCGGCTTAGTCCACAAGGTCGCATTCGGTCTGATAGCAAGCCCTGGGGACCCCCCCCCCCCATCTGCTTCTGGGCCTCTCCTTATTGACTACCATCTGAACTTTGTAGCTCAGAATAAAGCTTTGGCCCCTCATTTCCCTCCTTCTCCACACGGATCTTGTGCTTAAGAATGTTCACCCCTTGGTTTCATCTTCCCTCACTTCCTGAAAGAAAATCTGAGGCCATTTCATGAGCTCTCTCTGGTGGAATTAAGTGTTTTCAAAGAATTGTATAGATTGGCCATCTGGCCCTCTGCTTTTCAAAAGGATAATTTCAGTGCTGCTCCCATATCTTAGGAAGAGCAATTTATTTTAGTCCTTAGGCCCTCGTTCGGCATAGATCACATAAATGAAACCTAAAAAAATCTGAAAATAATGATTGTATGTATGTGTGTCTGTGTACTACACATAATAAAAGGGTTTTGCACATATTCTAAATCTCTAGTAAAAGAAAAGTCTTCCTAATCTAAAGTTTGTGGTGTTTTATGTTAGGTTTCTCATTCAAACCACAAAACTACTCTTTGCTCTGATTTTTATAGTCAGGAACAGAGCTTACAGGGGTGAGTTTGGAAAAGCAAATAAATCAAGTTCAGAGCTCTTAAAATTTAAAATATATGTTGACTAAGATACATAAGAGGATTAATATTGAATACAAGAAATATATATGACATATATCATATATATGCAAAGTTTGCATGTGATTGCAGTTTTCTTGAAGCCAGAGATCTATATTTGTACCCCTATCCAGTAACACTAGGCACAGTAAGATGATTGATAAATACATACTGAGTGTGTAAAGTATGTATTGAATGTGTTCAACAGCTTTTGCAGTTATCATATGCCCTGATGGGCTAATCATGTGACTTGGGGCCTGAGCAGAATTGATGTGAGTGCCAAAATACCAAGTTGTGTGGCTGAGCTCATCCCAGGTCATGGAGCCCAGCAGAGCTGCCTCTAAAGTATGGAGAATTGAGCCACCTGCCTGGGCTCCAGGGCTGGGACTGTGTGCTGCAGGGGCTGATTGCAGGGTGAAACTCAGGTGGGCTTCCGACTAAGGAGACAGACATATTCATACATGTAACCAGAGAGGGAGGTCTGGTAGTCACCTCCTTTTTTCCTCTACTGCCTTCTGAAGTCCACTCTGTGGGACTAGTTTCTCGTCTTCACCCAGTGAATTACAGACATGCCCTATGACCTTTCTGTCCAAGCCAGAGTAACTCAAATGGTTCTCTCATCACTTCAAGGTGCCAACATCATCTCCGGATGGATATTAGTATTTCTGATCCTATGCTATAGTTAAAATTCAAATTTTGTTTTAAAATATAAAGTTCTCTTGGGTCACCTGGGTGACTCAGTCAGTTAAGCATCTGACTTCGATGCAGGTCATGATATCATGGTTTGTGGGTTTGAGCCCCTGTCGGGTTCTGTGCTGATGCTCACACTCTGTCTGTCTCTTTCTTAGATATATATAAACTTAAAAATTAAGATAAGATAAGGTATTCTCTCTTTCTCTTACTTCAGGCTTATTCCAGGCAGGAGGCCATGGTCAGGGAAAAGGAGTGTTCTCAGACTTCTCTCTCTCCTCTCTTCTCCCTGGCACTTCTTCTTCTTTTCTTTAAATGTTTTTATTTCTGAGAGAGAGAGTGAGACAGCGTGAGCAGGGGAGGGTCAAAGAGAGGGAGACACAGAATCTGAAGCAGCTCCAGGCTCTGAGCTGTCAGCACAGAGCCCGACGCGGGGCTCAAACCCACAAACTGTGAGATCATGACTGGAGCCAAAGTCGGACGCTTAACTGACTGAGCCACCCAGGCGCCCCTCCCTGGCACTTCTAATCCTTCTTCCACATTCCTCCAACTCTTGGGTTCTGATGAAACCTATCATGCATCCCAGCTTACCCAAGCTGACCCCAGTTGCTTGTTGTCTGTGCCTCATTATTAATAGTTTCCTTTGTATCATGGCTTCCAAGAGAATTAGAAACAATAGGATACATTGTATGTACATCTACATACATACACATACACGCTCGTATATCTTACTTATCTCTGATCATGAATCTTACAGCCTTGATGAGAGTGAAGTGATTAAGGGTTAAATAGTTTTTGTTTCCTTCCATTGAAATTGACACCATGGCAAAGTGATATCTATGTTTCAAGACTTTAGCCTAAAGCCCCATTTTCACATTCTGTACAGACACACACAAGTGGACAGAGGGATGTATGTATAAATATCATCAGTCTGCAGAACCCCCAGTAACAAGGAAAAAATGGGTAAGGGGATTGTGCCTCACACTGCCCTTCTTTCTTTCCTCTTTAATACTGCCCTAGATGTGTGTTGTGATTTCATTTTACCAGCAGTGTGTGTGTGTGTGTTTGGAGGTGGTAGGGAGACGGGGGTAGAGTATGACTCTGCAGAGGGTGGTTAGTCTGTACCTTCATATTTGTGTGAGTTCAACCCTGGGTCCCCATCAGACAGGCTGTCTGGATGCTCTTTAAACTAAGCAGCAGGATAAATGCTACTGCTGGCGTCACCCTTTGCTGCAAAGGCATAGAAAACAAGGCCTGAGGCAATTAGGACATCAAATAGTCCTATTGCTCTTATAATACCTAAGTATCAAATATTTAAAAGGTAAGCAGGCTTGAAATTTGTAATGGAAGAAAAAAATCTCCCTTTAAGTCATTAAAGAGTATGAGTAGCCCCAAGCCTTTGAAAAATAGTTGGAAAAGTTTGAAGAATTTGTAACTCAAAAGAAGCTCGGTTACATTCATAAATATGTAGAGCTTAGAGTAATGAAATGAGGGCCAATTCAGAGGTACATTTAGGAAGGTGACCAGAGCATAATTAAAGTAACTGGCTTCACAGCCAATTTGGAGTTCTGTCTCCAGGAAAGTGGTTACTACGAGACAGTCGCAGACAACCCTGAGAAAATGAGCATACAAACCCGCATCAAAGAAGAAAATAAGCTGAGGCGGTTAAGAGAGCAGATTCTATAGTGTGAGTGAACAGATCCTAATCTGCCTAAATAATTCATGACCTAGGTGGCCTTAGGAAACAAGTAGAACTTTTCTCTGCCTTCATTTTCTACCCAATTTTCTCAGTTGGGACCTAGGAGCACACCTCCTAGGGTGATCCAGACAATGCTGGTAGTGTCCTTGATGCAAGTAAATGCTTAGTAAGTATTACTAAATCTAGTGATCATTGTTTTTTCTCTTAGAGGCACCAAGAGTCTGACACAAAGATGAGTATAAATAAAGAGCGTCTGGGGGCACCTGGGTGGCTCAGTCAGTTAAGCATTCAACTTTGGCTCAGGTCATGATTCTGCAGGTTCGAGCCCCACATCGGGCCCTGGTCTGACAGCTCAGAGCCTGGAGCCTGCTTCAGATTCTGTGTCTCCCTCTCTCTCTGCCCCTCTACTGCTCATGCTCTGTTGCTCTCTCTCTCAAAAAATAAAGATTAAAAAATTTTTTTAAATAAATAAGTAAATAAAAACAAATAAAGAGCATCTGTAAGACAGTGCATCCAAGCTAATAACAGACAGTAGTTCAGATTTTTTATTGACTGGATTTGATTATATAGTCACAAAAATAAATAACTGACTCAGTTTCAGGTATAAACGAGACAAAAGTATGACAAAGAAAGTTTTTAATTCTTTCAGAGGAAAGTGATTTTCAGTTTGCTCTGTTTTTTCATGTTTTTTTGTGTGGTTTTTTTTGTCTTTTTTTTTTTTAGTGTGTAGTTGACTAAATCTCCGTATTCTCCAGAAGAGAGAAAAAAATTCCACAAGAGTTGTTTCATCTTCTGATTATATTGTTTTATATTGGTTTATAGATATGCCTATTATAGACTCAATTCTTGAGTCATGAAGATGTGACTCATATTAGTTAGCACTAACTTTGTGTTGTAACCACTACCCCCCACATTTCATTGGGGGTTATAGTAGCGGAGGCTTACATCTCCCTTTTGCCACAGCCTCCTGGAGATCAGCTACATCTTCTGAGGTGTTGATATGGGGATCTAGACCCATTTATTCCTGTGGTTCCCATGTTTCCTATGGCTTTTTTTTGATGTTCTTCACTGAGCTTCAGCTTTCCTCAACTGATGAGCAAGGTAATAGAAGGAAGATGATTGTGTGGGATATTTTATACCTGGCTTGGAAGTGAGAATCATCATTTATTCTCAAATTCCTTTGGACAGAACCTGGTCACATGGTCCCACCCTAACTGCAAGGGAAGCTAGGAAATGTAGGTGTCCCATATTTGCATGAGGGGCAAAAGGGACTGGTGAGCATTTAGTTAGCCTCTGCTGCACAGCTTTTGTTGATGTGAAATTAAAGAAGGGTGTTGTATGTAAGTGATGAATCATGGGAATCTACCCCCAAAACCAAGAACACACTGTATACACTGTATATTAGCCAACTGGACAATAAATTATGTTAAAAAAATAAAAAATTAAAACAATTACAAATAAATAGAGTTTTTATGTTGGGTAGGCTTTATAAGGTGGGTTGCAACAAGGGAAGTTCAGAGACCTTAGCCACTAGATCAAGGCAAAAGCCTTTTGTACTTCAAAATGTGAATGTGCACATTGACATGCACAGCAGGGAGGACCCCTTCGAGTAGGATGCCCCCCAATCCACTGGGTAGGTGGGACTCATTTTTGCTGAGGAAGTGGTGGTAACCTTATGCTTTCTAGATATTCTCATAACATCAAGACCCTTCCTGATAAACTCCAGAGGACATTGAAACCCTTTTTCTCTGGCTAATCTAATTCAATTTGATGTTAATTGATATTGCCTATCTCTTCTCTAGAATTTTCCCTTAACATGGGGCTATCTAGATCATCAAAATGGTTCTTGCCTTGCCCTCATTCAGTGATTCATCCATCAAGCAGCTGTTGAGTGTCTACTGTGCAAAGACGATAAGAATAGTTTTTGGTTATATCTTCAAATAGTAAGGTAACTTTACAAAGGGGTAGAAACTTTCAGTTCATGAAACAATCTATTCAATAATAGTAATTTGTAAAGGTACAACACAGTGTCCTAAAGGAATAATCATGCTATATGGCTGCTGGCATCTCATTTGAGTTATTAGCTCCATGAGAGGGTGGGCAAAAACTCACGACTGCCCTCACAGAGGTTTCACATGCCAATTGAGCTATATAACATATGGCTAGGTACTATTTTGGTCAAGGCTGGGTTGTCTTGGCCTTTCATATCTCTATTCCTTTGTTTCTCCACCTCAGTCAATGAGAAGCTGGACTGGATAATCACTATAGCTCTTTGAGTCGATCATTTGTTTTTTTCTGCCATCTAGCACACTTAAGGAACAGCTTTCCTTACTTCTTCCCTGCCCTGGTATGAACCCAAGAAAAAGGAAAAGCAATTTAATTTTAATGTTATCTGAAGTCAGACATAATTAGGAAGACAAATCTACTGGAAAAAAAATCTACATTCCAAAGCCAAATACTGTGGTGTTGGCAGTCAGATCAAGCACCAACCTAATGCATTAACTGTGCTCTATGAGGCTTTCACTGAAGGTAATAGTTATGTTTCAAGAGGGCATGATGTGACCCATGGTATTTCCAAATTCTCAAGAGTAACAAGCCATGAAAAAATAGGATTTATTTGTATGCATGAGTTCTAAAAATCGTCCTTTGATTTTTCATGGTATGAAGAGTATCAGACTGAGGCAATGTTATCAAAGGGCCATCTAGGTTGTTCAAAACATCGATTTGTGAGCTCCATCCCACACTTTATTAAGTCCAAATTTCTACAATAGAACCTTATAATCTGAATTTTTAGCCAACTCCCCAGTTTGAGAGTTCGTTAAAAGTTTGGCGACCATTAAACAAGTAGTCAAATCACAGACCTATCCTCATCTGCGGAAGGAGAATATTAACACTCTGCCATCGCATAGCACTGTTGTACAGGTTAAAAGGAAATCATGCACCGGATGAAAACTCCCCTGCAAATATAGGCTTATGTTGTTATCCTCAGGGACAAAAGTTGAGGCAACTTACCATTTTTTGCTTTTGTATTTTCTATTTCCTTCCCCTCACGAGTTTAGGCACAGAGAGTATCAGAAGGTGATGTATTTATTCTGGACCCCCTGCTTTAGTTGAGTTTATGTCAACTGCAGTAGCTCCAAAGTGCATGTGAAGTTAACTATAAGCAAAGTTCCATTTGTGCACTTACAGATTTTAAAGGGGACAAGCACAATGTTCTGTTGATCAGGGACACAAACAAAGCTATTAGCTCTAGGTCTAGGGAAAGGGAAAAAAATCACTTTTCATATTGTGCAACCAACCCTGAATCAGGTCAATCTCTCCTTCATTGCCGGCTAATATCCAAGTCACAGTGAAAAGCTGATGTTTTTGTTTAGAATGGATTTTTGCAGTGTTTATAAACCAAGACTCCTTGAAATTTTCATTAGGAGGATCATACAGTTCACCTCTTGTCCTGCCCTTTATCCTTTCTCCTGGAATAGTTGAGTGATTTTGAAAATTCTCACTAGTTTAATTGATTAGTAAGGAGAGTTATTTTTGAAAGTCACCTTCTGCAAAGCAGAACTCAGATTGACATACAGTCAAGACTCTATGACCTTGGTTTATGCAGCATTGGGAGCGATGAGAACATGACCTTCACAACAGCTCTGAATGTGTGAAGAAGGGAAGGGAAGGGAACATATATGAATTCAGTGCTAGCACTTCGCTAGGTGCATAAGTCCTGTTATGTCATTGAGTCCTAATGGTATATAATCCCATGAGATAGGCATATCCATAGGCAAGGAAACTGAGGCTCACAGTGGTTAATTTGCTAGTAGATGGGGGAGTCAGGATGATTTCTGTGTGACAAACCACCCTAAAACTTGATGACTTACAAAGATACCCATCTAGCAATGCTCACAAGTCTACGGCCAGTATTAGTTGTCAGGGCAGCTGGGTAGTTCTGCTGATCTGGGTCAGGTTCAGCTAAATGTGGTTGAGCTTGCTTGTGCATTTGCAGCCAGTTGGCCAATTGGCTGGTGTGTGTGTGTGTGTGTGTGTGTGTGTGTGTGTCTGACTGGTTCAGGATGGTCTCTCGTGTATCTGGCAGTTGGTTAATTGTTGGTTAGCGTGTGGGGGTGTGGAAGATGGTATTTTCCAAAGATGGTCACTGCAATTATATCCTGTGCGACATCTTTTTACAGTGGGATATCATGGTTTCCTCCTATATCCCTTCCCCTTGAATCTGGGAAGAGCTTTGTGACAGCTTTGACCAATAGAATAGGTCAAAAGTAACGCTGGGCCAATTTCCAGGCTTAGTCTTGAGAAACTGACAGCTTCCATTTTCTTCCCTTCATGCCTTTGCTTTTGGAGCCCACCTACAATGCTGTGAGGAAGTCCAGCAGCCACAAGGAGAAGCTGTGGGTAGGTGTCCAGCCCACAGTCCCAACCGAGATCTCAACGGGCAGCCAGCATCAGCCAGAAGACAGGTGAGTGAGTAACACTTAGGTGACACCAGGTCCCAGATGAGTCACCCCCAGCCTTCAAGCTGCCCCAGCGAGTGCTGTGTGAAGCAGAGATGAACGGTCTCTGCCAGCACCTGCCCAAAGTGCTTGTTTGTAAGGAGAATGAATGATAATTGTTTTTTGAAGCCCCTGAGTTTGAGGTGGCTTGTTCTGCAGCAGTGGATAGCTGGAGTGGAGTTACGGTGTCACTCAGCAGGCTACACCAGGCTGGTTTGCATGCGGGAACTAGCAGGGCTCCTGCAGACGCACAAAAGGTCTCTGGAGGCCTAGGCTCCAAACTAGCTCACTGTCACTTTCACTGCGTTCTGTTGTGTAGAGCACATGACAAGGCCACCCCAATTCGCGGGAAGGGGAAATTGACTGCTTTTGGATGGGAGGAGCTAAAAGGCACGTTGAAAAGTGCTTGGAATAAAGGGAGAAATGAGGCCTTGTGGCCATTTTTGCAATCTACTGCATTATGCAACCTCCTGACATGGGCAATTCAGGTCAGTAAGAAATTTGGCCATAGAGACTGTCACTCACATGAAAAAAAAAACTCAAGAAAATAGCTATCACAAAGGTCATCCAGATACTTCACTGATAGCAGAGGCATGTTACCCCCTTTCTGCCCTGCTGCCAAGCCCCACTGAAGTAGTGAGGAATAAAGCTTGAAGGAATGGGAGCGGTTTTATTCCTCTATGCTGCAGAATACACAGGGCGTGCGTCAAAACCTTATTTACATCATTCATTGATTGATTTGACCAACATGCATTCAGTGGGGCTGTTAAGAGGTTGAAGTGACAGTCTTAGGACTATTATCAGGGCCCTTGCTGGGTCTAAGATCATGCACACTGACCTCTGAAGATGGATTATATTGGGGAGGACAAGCCAGGTTCACTGAGGCAAACAACATATTTGGGTCAGCTTTGGAGTAAGTTTCATAACTTCTTAGAGAGACCTGACTTACAGAAAGGCTCCAGTGAGTCACCAACTTGCTGGGCTGGGGGAATGTAGTGCCCCTGATGCCTCTGGAATGGGGTAGAGTCAGAACAAGGCCTCTTTTGATTTCTTCAGACTAACCGAACCAGATGACTTCAGTTCAGTGCTACTCAAATCAACATAGAGTTACTGAGCATCTCCTATGCTCACTTTTGCGCATGCTCAACACACAGAACTGAAATATGATCTGGGCCCTGCTTCAGAGGTGTTCATGGTCTTGAAATCTGTTGGCAAACCAATTCTTACCATTCAGTTTTCTCCATACTTGAGCATGTCAACAAGGGTGTGAACAGGAAGCACAGGAGAGGGACTCTGAATGCAGCCTGTGAGAATGGGATGGTTTTCTGGAAGCCTCCGGGATGAGAAGAATTTACCTAGGAGAAGTGGGGGAAAGGGGCCATAGGCTGGGGGAAGAACATATGCAAAGACTCAGTAGCAAGAACAAAAAGTCTAGATGTGTGTGAGAGAAAGGCAAGAAACAAACCCACAGAGGAAGGTAGGAGTCTGAGAAAAGGGACGAGATTGGATGTGGTTGTAGGAATCGACAATGCAGAGAATGGATTCAAGGGAGAACACAGGGAGCTTTGAGAGGTGATTGTGGTAATTCAAGCCAGCAGAGGGCCCCATGTGTAGTCATGAGACTGAACGTTTTAAGGATGTTTACTATCACTGGATTTGGATTAACTGGATTGGGGAGTCCAGGGTGATGCCTAGATTTGGAACAATGGGTGGCTGATTCAGCCATTGTCTGACACAGGGAACAGAAGAGGATGGGCAGGCTAGGGTTGGGACAATGCTGAGTTTGGCTTAGGACATCCCACGTTGGAGGATCCATGAGACACTTAGCCTAAAAAACTGTACCCTGAACACGGTTCTCTGGGTTTTTCCAATTCCTATATTCTCTCTCTCTCTCTCTCTCTCCTTGTCTACTTTTATCCCTGCCTCCCTATCCCTGACAAAATCCAAATCTCTGAACCAAAATAGTGAAAAATGCATTTGAAACAGTCTCTATGTTCACATGGAATATTGTACATGTTTTCAGCACCTACTACATGGCATTGTATCCTCGCTTGAAAGACCTGCATGTGTACAGCACATATCCACAAATGACTGCTGGTACAAATGTTGCTAAGCAGACATCCTGGAGATTAGAGGCATGGGTTTGTCTGTGTCTGCCTCCAAACCTGAAAACTATTACATACTTTTCCAGTTGTAGTGCAGGGAAATTTCCTTCTATGGCCTTAGACATTTTATAATTTATAAATTAGAGTGCTGATTTGTATTTCACAACAGTCCCCTAATATCCATGGGAAAGATATGAATTCCATTTTATTGATGAAGAAATTGAGGCTGAGAAAGTGTGTGACTTGACCGCTATGGTAGATCTGGAACATGCAGCTTAGCCCGTTTCTCCAAGTCCAGTGTTCTCTCTGTCCCAGCAACTTGTCCCTTGGGCAAGAATAGCCAAGAAATGGTGAGTTCCACAGGGCTGAAATTATGTCCTCTAAATAAGCATGTTGTGATCTCACTTTGGTGACATCAGCCTCTCCTACCAAAGTGAGCCTTCCCCATTGTATCTTTGGTTGTTTCACTGGGCAGAGGCTGCGTCTGGGTGTTGCATTTGTCTGTTAGGCCCTTTACTGAGGTTGTCTGGATAGAATGGAATTACTACAATTGTTTTGGGAGTACTAATTTATAATAACATAACATAACAATATAAATTAATATAGTATAATATATAAATTATAATATATTAGCTATATATACATATATGTATACATATATGTATATATTATATGTGTATATGATAGCCTTCTGCTTTTATGTATTGGTATTATTTTTCCTTGCCATATATTTCTTTCCAGCTCAGTAGCTAGTGAAACTCAAGTACCACCACTAAACCAAGAGCCCATCTTCATGTCTGAAACTGACAAAGTGGAGAGGTACCTTGGTAGCCCCTCACTTACAGTCTAGGTTAACAGGGCCAAGGGGTAGTAGGGGGAAAGGATGGGCTAAAAATATCTTACTTTTCTTGGTTACTTGATTGATGAGCCTTGGTGTGCCATCTGCCTGGCAGTTAGAAGGCACTCACAAAGAGTTTGCAGGAGAGGGTATATTTTATTATTTATGTATTTATTTCAATGTTTATTTATTTTTGAGAGAGAGAGTGAGTGGGGGAGGGGCAGAGAGAGGGAGACAGAGAATCCCAAGCAGGCTCTGTGCTGTCAGAGCAAAGCCTGACATGCCGCTGGAACCCACGAATTGTGAGATCATGACCTGAACCGAAGTTGGATGCCCAACTGACTGAACCACCCAGGCACCACGAGAGGATATATTTTAAAAGGATATGTTACAGAGCTGCCTGGGTGGCTCAGTTGGTTAAGCGTCTGACTCTTAATTTCAGCTCAGGTCATGATTTTAGTTTTGTGAGTTTGAGCCCCATGTCGGGCTCTACACTGAGTGTGGAGCCTGCTTATGATTCTTTCTCCCTCTCTCTGCCCCTCCCCCACTCACACTGTCTCTGTCTCTCTGAAAATAAATANGACAGTCTCTGATGATAGCAAGGAAGGGGAGAAGCTAATGAAATATAATTCTAGAGAACTTTAGTGATTTTGAGAGAAAGGATGCTCAGTGTGAATACACACACACATATATATATACAAATATATATATATATGTATATATATAGTTTAGAAAAATGGTTCCCAAGGGGCATTCTTTGAATAACTCATGGTCATATTAAAGCCATTTAAAAAATACCACAAGTTCCACCATTAACAAATGGGTATATTCTCATGAGAATAAGTACCATTCTTGTTATTTATTCCGGGTCAAGATCCTCTCCATTTTAAGAAGTTGCCAAGTGATAGTGGCTTCTGAGCTATATTTTCCTGCTCGGTGGCTCCCTCAGAGCCCTGGAGGTTCAATGCCCCTAGGCAGGTGGGGGGCCACTGAGCCAGGAGTCAAAGAACCAATATCTGAGTCTTCTTTAGGCCACAGGCCTACTTTATGATCTCATCTCAATTTCTCAGTAGTTCACCCCTTCAAGCAAGGATGTCATTGGGATACCTGAGAGCAGCCTGGGGGAAGAACATAAATGGGAGGGATGGCAGCTTCAAAGCCATAGCAAATGATGTCCAAGAAGAGCCTCAGGGATGGAAGAAGCACAAAGAAGCCAGCTGGATTCCTGGTTACCTCTCCCTGATGCCCTCTGGGTTTTCATGGAGTGGGCAGCAGCAGGAGACAGGCGTGTGTTCTTCATAGCTCACAATCCATGGTCAGGAGCTCCTGCTCTAGGCTTTTGATGTTCCAAACCATACACTCATTTTAGTTTGCTCTGAAATGGTTGAGAAACCATTCCTTTGTTGAGAGGCGATGTGGCTTTGTGAAAAGAGCCCAAACTAGCATCAGAAGTCTCTAGGTTCAGCCTCCTTTGCTGACTGAGTGACACTGAACAAACCATTTTAACTGTCCAGAAGTAATTTCTTTCCTATGATAAGGAATGAAATAACTATATATGGAGAATGCTTACCTTAATGTTAGGCTGCAATTGGGACTCAAAAATAGCAATTATTATACTTAATATTACTGTGGAGATCAGTGGGGCTGGATGGAGGGGAGGATGGGGGAAAACCCCACCCCTAGGTCCCAGGCTCCAGAGCAGAGCTTGCTCTCTGACTGCCCCTGGACTGTCTCCTGCCCTGCCCCAGTCCTCATCACACCCTCATTGCTGGACTTCCTTAACAGATCCTTGAGGAACTGCCCATTCCTGTCCCCTTGACAAAGACGATCATTCAGCTCTCACACTCCCAAATGTGGATGCCCATTCCCGCCCACTCCTCCCCCAGGCTCAGTGTGAAGCCATAGAGAGTGGGATATTTGGTGGCCAGAAAGAAGCCTTTTGGCCAGGCTGCAGATGGTTTTAGTAATAATAATGAAAAAAAGTCATAAGAAATACCAATTACAGAAGATCAGCTGTGTTTCCATGCTTTCCCTCATCAATTCATTGAGTTCTTATTCTAATCCTTCTGGCCTTCAAGACCACGTCTGTTCCACTAAGCCTTGGCTAAACGTGGGGCACGATCATCCCCCTTTCATTATGCACAATTCATTCTTAAGGATTCCCAAGTCCTGGAGTTTCAGATCATTTATTCATTTGGAATCAGCTAAGGAGCCACAAGACAATTAATCTCATTATCTGATAGTCACACCTGGTTTCCTTTCTACATCAATCAACACCTCACAGCCCAGTCCCATGGAGACTATTTCTGGAGTCTAGTCTGTCCCAGGCCCCACTAGACCCTCTGGCGTCAGCGTTTGGTACAGAGCATGGGCCCATCTGTACAGCTGCTGGGTAGCTTCTTGTAGGGTGTGTGTTATCCAGGCAGAGGGCTTTTCGTGACAATGTGAGCTCCGAGGAGTCTGGGGAGACCCAAGGCTGCTCCAGGATTAGCATCTTTTCAAAGGCAGAGTCTGCATTCTGAGCGCAGACTGTGACAAATGCTATAGCCTAATAAGGGGGAGCTTGAGGTGTCAGCTGACTGAGGACCCATGTCTCCGTTAGTTCCCCTCTTTGAAGAAGGTGTGGGGGGAGGAGAAGATGGGGAGGGAGAGTTTGAATGTAGTGGCCACCAGACACTGGTCATTCTCACAAAGGCACACAGACCATTCTTGTCACTGGGAGTCATAGTGTGATACCACAGTCTCTACACACACACACACACACACACACACACACACACACACACACACACACACACACACGCTTTCTGCTGGTTCAGCCATCCTCCAGAAAGCAAAGTGCATGGCTTGCCTTTCCCAAATTGCCCGATCTCTCTTCTCATCTCCTTTAGATGTACAGATGCTGCAGACTTCCTTCTCCAGATTTCTCCTAGTGCTTATTTCTGTCCCGGTCCTGTGCTGCGCCTGACGTTTCTCCCTTTTGCTTTGAAGAGTGGGGACCCTGCTTTGTAGGATAACAAATAGAAGTGTCAAACACATCAGCACTGCCGCCTGCAAAGATAAATGGGGCGACACGTGGAGCAACCTCTGTGGATCCTGGGGCCCCAGCAGGAGCTGACATTGTGACAGATAGGGGGACAAGTGGCACTGACACAATCAGGTCATGTGAATGTCGAGGGGGTGAGGGTGGTGTCTGCTCCTCTGCTGGCTGCCCCTCCCTCTGCACCACGTACATAGCATGTTGCTGGGGATCATAAAGAGATAGCAGGCAGGTCACTTCTCCTCACCAGGCCTTATGAATTTTCCCTGTCAGCGGCACAGGGCAAGGAGGCAGGCTGTCTGCAAAGTCTCCTGCTATTGCAACAGTGATAACTGAGTTACCTTGCAAAGAAAGTCAGTCTTAGGCAAAGACCTAAGCAAAGGTCACGTTCAACATCATCTTTTTCCAGGCCTGCCTGTTTGACTAGACTGTCCTGTCAGTCCTTCCCTGTGCCCACGAGGCGCACCTCATCTCTCACTCAGAAACCCCTCCCAGGCTTTGCCAATTAGCCCAGGCACTGGATCTTTCTACTCCTTCCTCTTAAATCCAAGGTGGTAATGGTTCACTTTTAATTTCCTTCTTCATTCTGCTTAAAGAGGAGTTTTCCTTTACTCATAGGTATTATTCTGAGCTGAGATCTTCTCTGGGTCTCTGTCTTCAATATCTATTGCTGATGGGCCACCTGGGACCCAAACAGTCAATTCAACTCCTTAAATGTGTAGTGAGGATCTACTTTCTGTAAAGCAATGTGCTGACTGCTATGGGGTGGGGGCAGGCAGAGAAAGGGCTGCAGAGATGAATAAGCCATGGCTTGTCACATTTGGGGAATCACAGCTTAGCTGAGAAGAGAGACACGCATGAGTAGCTATAATATAAGGCCAGCCATGAGCAAGAGGTAAAGGGGTAGAGTGAGAACAGAAGGAGGAAGATTAACCTTGACTTGGGAACAAGGACATTCTCAAGGAACAGGTGTAATTCGGCAGGGCCTTGAAGGCTGAAGAGGGTCTGGATAAGTTGAAATGTTAGGGGAAAGACTCTAGAGGGGAGAGTAAGAATTCAGCCAGAGCAGAGATGCAGAGTGTTCTAGGGTCAGGACTTAGCCAGATATGACAGTGTGTGTGTGATGTGGAGTGGGGAGGGAGTGGAAGAGAAAGAGAATATCTGGCTGGGAAAAAAGATTGCACACAGCATTAGGAGTTTGAATTTCATTCCATATTCAGCTTTGGGTTGGAGGACAGAATGTTACTTCACATTCCATTTTGTCTCTCATTGCAGGATTCTCAGTGGAATTGGATACTTCCCTTAGAGATGAGTAAGGAAATAATTCTACGGTTCTTTTGGACACTTCAAAAACTGGCGGGTGATGAGCAAGCAGTAGAGAAAGGAAGGACAGAGGGGTGGAGCCAGTGGATGGTGCCTTGGAGTGGAATGAATGGGCTTGGGCCAGCAACTTAAACTCTTTCAGCCTGGTTTTCCTGTCTTTTAAGACAGGGATAACATGTAATACCTGGCCTCACAGGGGGATAATATATTTCCCCCATAGGCTGTTGTAAGGCTCATTTGAGAAAATGCATGTGAAGTGTTTGGTATAGTATATCTCAATACCTAGTGGCTATTATCATGATTATCCCCTGCCTTCTGATCCGATTTAGTAGGTGAGAGCTCTCAGACATGGAGAATGGACAGCTGTATGGAAACAGAGCCTGGTTTGTCCACAGGAATGATGCTGCAGAGGGATACTCAAAGTCTAGATGATGAGGAGACTTAACAAGATCAATACCACTTTTGGAAAAGATTATATGCTATACTAGGCAGCAAATAGACCATTGAAACTGGATTTGAAAGCATTTATGGAGTCTATTAGAGATGGTTAAACATATCAACACAGAGAAAAATAAATAGTGGCTATGCCTGTGCATACACATATGCAGCCTACCAGTGCTCTTTCTTTCTGTGTTCCTCTTTCCCTCCCTTCCTGCCTCTCCATTTGCAGGTTTAGGTAAGCAGGACTGATCATCTAACCTCTTCTGGTAGAAGCCACTACCACTACCTGGTACTGTGGCTGCCCAGGACTAACTATTTAGAGTGTATGAGATTTCAGGAGCTGAATAGGAAGTGATGCCTCAATTTATAGTGGGCAGTGGATGAGTTCTCCCTGATTAATAGGATGATGGGTTTTCCAGGAATAACTTAGACCTTTTGGTTAGCTTTTTCAAGTTACTGGCGAGCAATTTAGTGTACTAGAGCGGTAATTTCATGTTCTCTGGTGACTTGAAATAATTAGATTATTTTGCGGAATGAATAAATGAGAAGTTAACTCACTGGCATGGATCAGTGTGGTAACATGATTTATTTCTTGTAAAGGTGAATGCTCTGGGGTCTTGACCCTACAAATAATTGTTTTGACTTTCTCCCCTTTCTCATTTGTAATATGCTTTGGGTCATTTTGTGGGGGAGGTTGCCCAGTGGAGTGAGAAGAGCATATGGACTTTGGGATCAGCCAAATCTTGAATCAGTTTTTAGTGAGTGGGTGACCTTGGGCAAATCCCTTAAGATGCCAGACCCCACTTCCTAATCAGTGGTAATAATACTTTCCTTCTATGACAGGTACATGAATTAAGTCCGTTACTAAAAGAAAAGCCCCTAACACAGCTCCTAGTCCACATTAGATATCCAAACAAAGATTAGATTCATTTCAGTCTCTCTCCCCGCCATATTATTTTCAACTGATTAATATTTCTACCAAGGATAAACATCCAGCACATTAATTAATTATGGTTTTACTCATTTTTAGGTTAGAATAAACCTCTGTCTTGATAAAGTACATTCATGAAAATGTCTACTGAGCTTATGCTCTTGGATGAAATGAAAGGTGCTTGACCCAATCCAAGGTAAAACTTCTACCGCCAAACCAACCAAAGATTCCCTTAGTAAATAGAATTTAAATAAAATCTTGATTAGGGAATTGGCTTTGTATTATCTTGGTTATGGTGTTATATACAATGGACATTGTATAGCCATTAGATAAAGTATAGAAATGAATAAAAATCAATAATCAAACTGCATTTGGAGGCTGTAGGGGCCATTAGTATTTTAGTCAGTTGGTGATAGAAGCAGACTTTGCTTTTCACAAGTTTGCTGGTTTGTGATACTAGCAGACGACCCAGCCACAACAGGCCCAAATTAATTCAGCAGAGTGGGATGGGGATGTGTGCTCTCAGTTCCTGCTAGAACATTACAGCATTGGAATTCTTGTTACGATTTATTCCAAGACTCGAATCTGTATATCACTTATCCGCTGAATTGAACAAATTGAAAGTGATCACATTTAGGAGCTATTGGTGGGAGGTTGGTGCTTCCTCCTCTTTAATAACATCTTGAGAGCTAACGGGGTTCACTGATGTTCCTCAAATCTATCCTACCTTCCTCTGCACAAATGAACTCAGTTGGAGGTCGAGTTTATTGACGTTTAAATGAGTATATTTGGCTCACTGTAGTGTCTATCTAAATGAACACTGCTTTGGTGCATTGAAACTTAATGATTTACTCTGCATCCAGGTGAGAGAGGGGGATGTTGCGGCATTCAGGCAGGGGTGAGGACATATGGAACACATGTCTTCCAGCCAAGAATAGTTGGAATTTGAATTAATTTCTGAAATATATCATAGAAGGTTATTTTGATATTGGGATAGGGAAAGTTTAGGAATATCCCACTGAGGCTGGGAAAAGTAAAATAATAGCTGGAGGTCAGGGGAGGAAAGTAGGAGGAGTGCCCAGGCTAGACTACTTATATTTGTCAGTGTTTTCTTACAACTTCAAGCTTCCCCTTAGGGGACAAAAGATGTAAGCTATTTGGTGACTGAGCTTAGAATTTCTGAGGCAAACTCATAGAGACCAAAGTTTACTTCCTATAAATATTAGTGATCAGTTATGACAGAACTCCTTTCTTGACTCCACATGCTCTCCAGCCACTGTCTCATTTCTCTGATATTCATACATGAATTTTTCAAAAGAGTTGTCTATACATATTGCTTCCATGTCTTAACTTTCCAATCTCTCTTCAACTCACTCAAGTCAAACTTTTGACCCTACCAATTGATCGAACTCAGTTTTGCCAAGATAACCGGTGACCTTCAAGTTACTAAATCCAGTGGCACCTCTTCATTCTCACCTTGTTTGAACCTTCAACATCTTGGGGCAATGTTGACTATTTCCTCCCTCTTTGAACATTCTCCTTTCCTGGCTTCCATTAAAATTCTTCTTCTGACTCTTCTCTGACCTCGCTCACCATGACCCCCCAGTCTCCTTGGCTGGCTCTTTCTTCTGCACCCAACTTCTAAATATTGAGATTCTTTAGAGCTTGGACTTGGCTCGTCTTCTCTTTTTCTTTCCAAAGTCTTGTCCTATCTGACCTACTCAAGTGCCATATATTTAAATATGTTTACACTGATGTCCACAATATTTATATATTCTTTTTAAAAACATTTTTAATGTTTATTTATTTTTGAGAGGGGAGGGAAGGGGCAGAGAGAGAGAGAGGGAGACAGAATCTGAAGCAGGCTCCAGGCTCTGCACTGTCAGTACAGAGCCCAACGTGGGGCTTGAACCCATGAACTATGAGAGCATGACCTGAGCCAAAGTTGGATGCTTAACCTACTGAGCCACCCAGGTGCTCTAATATTTATATCTTCTGTCTCACCTTTCCTGAGTTCTAGACTTAAAAATCCTATTGTCTACTTGACACTGTTGCCTGTAAACATTTCATACTGAGTAAGACCAGAAAGGTACCCTTGGCGCCTCTTTCCCCACTCTTCACATTATATCGATCAGTAAGTCCTGTCACTCCAAATTCAATAATGTACCTTACAATGTCGATCACTATTCCTAGTCCTGGCCTACATCATCTTCCACCTGGACTAGTGTACCCACCTCCTAAGGTCTTTCTTCTTAGAGTCTTATCTATATTACAGTCCATTCTACACACAGTGGCAACTTTCCTACTCAAAAGCCTCCCAAGTTTTGCATTGCCTCTGGAATAAAATCCAAGGTCCTATCATATATACCAGACCTTGCTTGCTCTGGCCCTTACCTCTCCAATTTTTTATACCATGTTTTCATCTTTATTAACCATGCTCCAGTCCTGCCAGTCTTCTTTTAATCCATTCAACATATCAAACTCCCTTACACATCAAGGATTTTGCTGTCCCCTTTGCCAGGAATAGTAATTTACATCACTGATTTAATGGCATTTATTATGAGCCTGGCTATTTCTAAGTGCTTTCCATGGATTAACACATTAAATTCTCCTATCACCCACACGAGGTAGGAACTGTTATTCTTATTCTTTTATTTAACAGATGAGAAAATTGACTCACATTTACTCATCTGAATGCTCTTTCCCCCTTTTCCTGTGCCAACTTCCTCTTGTTCTTTTAGGTCTTAGCTGAAATATCACTCTTCAAGGATGCTTTCCTTGACTCGCCTATCCTGAGTGCTAATTTCATTCTCAGTCCCTTGTTTTGGTTTTTATAGCATCAATTATAGCTTTCAATTTCTTCATTTACTTGTGTTTTGCCTGCATGGGCTGGGATTATGTCTTCCTCACTCACTGCTATATCCCCATAGCTCAGAATGGCACCTGACTCTTAAATCTTTGTTGAATGGATAAATGATGAAATGAATAATCACCTTTCATGGAGCTTAATCAATGGATTAGGGATAGGAAAGGGAAAGGGGTGGGTGGGTATGTTGTGTGGAGACACTAAGTGAATCATAGATGCAGTATCCTGGTCCACATGACTTGTTCCATTTCATTCTATTCTTCCTGAAACAACAAGAAAACTAAACAGACCACTAAGAATGAGCGAGAAAGAGCTTAAAGGGAAGACAAGTTACTCATCTATATTTCTCTGATCATGGCATAGGCCCTGAAGTAACAAATACTTATCAGGCACACACTCTGTGGGAGACGTGACATAGACAGAAGTGTGGAGGCAGGACTCAAGCTCGAAGGGTTGACTCTAGCGGTCTGTCTAGGGTAGCGGGTTTGAGTACGAGTGCAGTGAGAGATAGCTTCAGGAAATTAGGTTGTAGCTCTGAATGCTGGCCTAGGGAGTGTGGATGTGAGTCATTGAAGGTGAAAAGCCACCGGATACTTTTGTGCAAGCAGTTTAGGAATTACTGAGAATCATGAAACCCTCAATATATTACAGATATTAAATTTGTGGTCTAAAGGCCTTGCTGTTATGGCCTTAGCTTGTATTGAGGGAGGTTATAAGAAATGTATTTTCTCTATGCCATTTACTGTCCACCTCTATGAGGACCCGTAGTTTCAGTGCCAGTAAAGCTATGTTAGATAAAGTTAGCATATATTTTCTAGTAGCTAATTGTATTTCTGCCTTTGCTAGGATTAATAGGAATCTGGGCCATAAATTTAAATGATTTGGATCATTGTGCACATCTTTTAATCTTGCATTTTTCTCTCCTATCATTCCATGGCCTCAAAATACCCTTAGATATTATTTCTTTATTTTAATGTTACCATTTTTGTTTTTATTTTTATTATGTAGTTTTCATATTTTCATAACTTCCCACCAATCCTTTATTGGTACAATGAGTTATGCTTTGATTAATATATACACAAAAGAAAGGTTTCATAGGCTTAGACATGTTTTCGGGGTATATTATTCTTGTCTTTGCCACTGTAAAGGTGACATTTATTTATTTGACATGGGATTGGTGTATGGGTAATTGATTGTACCTTTTCCTTTAAAACAACTTGCTTTATCCTTGTAAGTCATTTGGTCCTCAAGAGGATGAAACAGGATTAATGGAGGAGAAACCCTGGTATAGCAATGACCCTGTCTTGAATTTCATGGGGCCTCATGTAAAGAGTATTAAATGTTTCTGGGGCATTGCTGTCCAACCTTAAAAAAATAATTAAGTGGCTATGGGGGAGAGCCGTGTTCCACCTTGACTCTCTACATCCTAAATGGCATCTGTTCAGAGGTTTAACATACTCAGGTCCCTTAGCATTTTCCTTTCCCTTTTAACTTTCCAATTTCCCTCCTCTTGCCCCCCATCCCCAATTGAAAGGAAGATTAACTTATCTTCAGGATAGTGGTTCTCTAAGTGTGGTCCAGGGGTTTGAGGGATGTCCCTAAGACCACTTAGCGAGTCCCTGAGATTGAAATTATGTTCAAAACAATATTAAGGCATTGTTTACTATTTCCACTTTCCATATTCTTAGTGTACCATGGAATTTTCCAAAGGCTACAAGACACGTGATATCACAAGAGATGAAATATAGAACCAGACATGAGAATCTAGTTATTTTCTTTAAGCTGGGCATTAAAGATATTTGACAAAAATGTAAAACAATGCCGTTCTTTCACTGAAGTTATTTTTATTTGAAAAATATATTTTTCAAAAAGAAAAATGCTATTTATGTTAACACATACTGGGTTTATTATTATCATATTTAAATGATTTAAATAAACAAATAAATAAATACATATCTCAAACACTTCTTATTTTTAACTTTAAATGTGGTAAATATTGTTAGCATTAACAGTTATGATGGAAGATGACCAAAACCCCCCTACATTGAACAGAAGCCTTTTGGGGTCTGCAATAATTCCTTAAGAATGTAAAAAGATCCAGAGGTCCTAAAGGGTGACAATTGCCACTTCAAAACTACTAGTAAACTTGTAGAAACATTTTCTTTGTGAAGGGGAGGATGATTGAAGAATTAAAGAAATAGAATACAAAGGTGGTTTTGGTGAGGAAGTTACAATGGTGAGGAGCTCACATTAGACCTGGGCTTTTGGAAGGCAGAGGCTGTGACCTGCTCAAGCCATCTTCCTCCTCCGCGGTGTACAGCATTATACCTAGCACACAGGAGCAGCTCAATACAATTTGGATATTGACTGAATGGATGAATGAATGGGAAAACACAATTCATCCTAGGGAAAAGTGCATTTGACACGGTATACTAGCTCTAATTACGACCAGTCCTGCCATCAGCTATTAGGGTAAGCTTTCATTCATTCATTCATTCATTCATTCATTCATTCATTCATTCAGTTTTTAATTCATCCATTTATTCAGTAGCTATATATTGAGTACCTATTATGTGCCAGCTGCTTTGTATATCACATTATGTCTTCAATTTTCTCATCTCTAAAAAGGAAGATCGAATAATCTGTGAAAACCCCTCTAGCAATGTCTTCCTCTGGATAATACCAGAACTCTATCTTTGTCTCTCTTGGATAAGCTAACACGAGAAGGAAGGTAACTTTCCTCAGGCAAAAAGCATTGTCTGCTTTAAGTGCTACTGCAGAAACTTAAGTGGCAGATGGCCTACTGCCTTGGTGTTTTACAGATAGAAACCATCAGGTTTGGAAATGGAAAAAAAAAAAAAACTTGAAGCATGAAATCAGCTAGCTCCATCTTATTTCATAGATCTATTCGGTGTTAGAGTTCAATTGAATAATTTCAATTTAGAGAATTTGGAAACCCTACTAGTGTCTCTCCCCTAGTAGAAAGATGATGATCAAAGGTCTTTTGTGAGAAAGCTGGGAGATTTTGAGCAGCAAATGCAAGAGAGGAAATGGTGTCAGGCTCAAAATGGACCATGACTTTGGGAGAATGAACACCCCTTTTCCTTTAGTCATTTATCCACAATTTCCATTCAGGTTGGCAGAATTTTAAACATGAAGGCTCCATTTGCCTGTTTCTTGGAGCCTTGTGTGAATACGTTCCCACCTATATTAGTCAGTTTGCATCAGATTAGGTTGCAGTAACAAGCAACCCCCACATCTTAGTGGCTTACAACAAAAGTTTATTTCTTGATCACATTTCAGATCGTCTGTGGGTTGGAATGGCACTGCTCCTACAACAAATATATTCTTCCTTTAAGAATCTAGGTTGAAGAAACAGCCACCATCTGGGATAGCTATTCTTATGGAAAATGAAAGAGACATGGCTGAAGCACACAATGGTTCTTCTGTGGAATGTGGCATATGTCACTTGTTCACACCGAGTTGGCTAAAGCAAATCTCATGTGGCCTGTGATTAGTGGAGGCAAGGAATATATTTCTTTCACAAGGAGTTTCTGTAAATTGACATTGTTTGACAGTGGAAAAGGATGCATATTTCTCTTATAGAAGGGGAGAGGGAACAATTAAGAATAATAATAGAATCCAGCAGACCATTTTTTTTAAATTGAGGCAAAATTGATATGTAACATTATATTAGTTTCAGGTGTACAACATAATTATTCCATATTGTAGACACTATGAAATGAACACTATAATAAGTCTAGTTAACATTTGTAACCTTACATAATTACAATTTTTTTTCTTGTGATGAGAACTTTTCAGATCTACTCTCTTAGCAACTTTCAAATATGCAGTACAGTACTATTGAACTTAGACACCATACTGTACATTCTATGCTAAGACTTATTTATATTCTAACTGGAAGTTTGTATCTTTTACCTCCTTCACCTATTTCTCTGATCTGCCCCACCTCTAGCAACCACCAATATGTTCTCTATATCTACAAGCTTGCTTTTTGTTCATTTGTGGGTTTTTTCTCTTTTCTCTTTTAATTCCACATTTAAGTGAGATCATATAGTATTTGTCTTTCTCTGTACGACTTACTTCACTTAGCGTAATGCCCTTGAGTTTCATCTATGGCAAGAGCTCATTCTTTTTCAATGGCCAAATAATATTCCATCTTCTTTATCTGTTCATTCACTGATGGATACTTAGGCAATTTCCATATCTTGGCTATTGCAAATAATGCTGCCGTGAACATGGGAGTGAATATATCTGAAAAGATATTTGAAAGTCATTTGAAAAAATGACTGTTTTTGTCTTCTTCACATAAATACCCAGGAGTAACATTACTGGATCATAGGGTAGTTCTATTTTTCATTTTTTGAGGAAACTTCATACTGTTTTCCATAGTGGCTGCACCAATTTCCATTCCCACCGAAGTGTACAAGAGTTCCCTTTTCTCCACATCATCACCAGAATTGTTATTTCTTATCTTTTTAATGATAACCATTCTAATAGGTGAGAAGTGATATCTCATTGTGGTTTTGATTTGCATTTCCCTGATGATTGGTGATGTTGAGCACTTTTTCATGTAACCATTGGCCAATATGTATGTCTTCTTTGGAAAAATGTCTGCTCAGATCTTCTGGCTGCTAACAACCAAAGCACCAGTTTTTGGCCCCCCATCTCCACCCCATCATCCCTACCCACAGCCTATGGTCTAGCTTTGACAAACTATACTCAGATCCTTAGTCGGCCATCCTGGCCTTCAGATCCATGCCACTGGCCATGTGCCACCTCTAGAGTGCTTTTCCTTACTCCGTCCATTTGGGTCCTTTTGCTTAACATGAAGATGCATTTCAAAAGTCACTCATAGACTGATGTTGCTCCTGACCCTCCAGGAGAGTAAATTGTTACCTCTTCTGGTACCCTCGAATCACATTTCAAATACTAGGTTATGCTCTTTTCTTTTCATGTTTGTCTTTTCTGCTAGGCCATTAGTTTTCTACAGGCAAAAACTCTGTCTTAATTCTCTCTCCATATGGTGCATATTGCCTGGCCTGTAGTAGGTGCCTAACAAGTGCTTTTTCAATCAATAAATGTGATAGATGGAGTAAAGAAATGATAAGACTATAGGAAGGGGTTGAATAAAAGGCAGATATGCTAAGCAAAAGCCATACAACGATTCTAGGATTTGAGGCTTAGGGTGAGAAAACAGAGAGTAAGTCTGTACTCTGCCCTGTGAGGGGGTTAACAGTGCCTTGGGGAAAAAGTGGCTTTAGTGTATATATGTCCTTAGGAATATAAATTTATCATGAAAAAAATCTGGAGTTAAAAAGACCTACAGATTGGCTTTTCCTTTATGTAGTAAATAGGTCCTTTATAGATGTGCCATTTAGTATCCTAAATCCTGAGATGTCACACTGCTCCTGGGGTAAGCCAGGCCTCTTAAACTGAGTAGGCATGCAAAGGTAAGATTAAACAAGTAATTCTCTTTGCCTGCTGCACACACCATTGTTTAGCTAGAAAAATTAAATTCTTATTCAAGCTTCTCAGTGTGTTTAATAAATGTTTCAGGTGCATAGAACCATATGTGAGGCAGGAAGGAGCAAAGCCATTCCCTGGGAGTGACATATTTATTAACTTTGCTGAGGAATACAAGACCTGCACCTGGGACGCTGGTCAGGCAGAGAAGGATGCAGAGGATTCGTGTAACACACCTGCTCTGTCTCCCGTAGCACGGTGTAGCTGCAAGGACAGTGCTTTTGTTTCGGATTTGCAACTTGTTACCTTGGACATGTTACTTGTTACACTTTGCCCTCCCCGCCCAATCTCCTCAATAGCCGCCATTTTGGGAGAACCTTTTATGTACTATATGCTATAGTTTCTCTGCTTTAATCTTGTTAGGTTTATATTATTTTTTTAATAGTGGTAAAATATGCATAACATGAAATTTACTATTCTGACTATTTAAAGATTTTTTTGTTTGTTTATTTATTTATTTTGAGAGAGAGAAAGGGAGGAGGAGAAGAGAGAGAGAGAGAGAGAGAATCCCAAGCAGGCTCTGCACTATCAGTGCAGAAACCAAGAGTCCGATGCCTAACTGACTGAGCCACCCAGGTTCCTCTAGCCATTTTTGAATATATAGGTCATTGGCATTAATTACATTCACCGTGCCTCTGCTTTAATCTGGCATCAACCCCGTGGGACCGTGTGATCATTCTCTTCCTTTCACAGATAAGGAAACTGAGGCTCTGAGAAGTTAAGATGATTCTTTAGAAGATTCTTGGTGCTAAATATGAGGTAGCTGTTGTTATTATTTTCCTTTCAGGCCACAGCCCAGAAGATCCTATTTAAAGCCTTAGGAAAGGAAAGGAGAGAATGCAAGTTTCAGATTTATTAATTTTCCTGATGTATTAGCAGAGATACACATAGCAGCCAATGGAGAAAGTGAAAATAGCCAGGTCCCCAGCAGTCTTCCCTCCCCTGCACCCGGCAGATGGGCGTGCGGGCTCCAGCTTCAGCGCCATCTCCCAGGGCTGACCCATTCCAACCACTGCCCCTGGAGGAAGGAAATGAGTTAAGCTTCTCTTCAGACACGTTTGTATTGATTCTGTCAGTTTCGTGCTGCTTGCTGACAGGAGATAGATGGCTCATAACGCAGCTGGGCACAGCACATTACGTCCCCGTCTCGGGGCTCCTAAATCATTTCGAAATTTTAAATTCCCTAATCAATATTTTATGGCGAACACAAGACAGTGATCAGGCCTGCTTCTCTCCAGGGCACGTGCTCGCACGCTAGGACCGGTGGACACGAGTGACTGGAGCGGTCAGCCCCATCTGGGCAGGACTGGAGGCCGCATCCTCCTGAGGACACTCACTGGGCCAACCCAGGACCGGAAGGGCCTCGGAGGGCACGTGATCCCAGCTCACTCCTTTCAGGGGGAAGAGACCTGAGGACTTGAGAGATGACAAGGCTGGTCCTTGGTCACCCAGCTCCTGGCAGAAGAATCAGGTTGTATGACTTGTAGACCAGAGCCATTTCTGTGAAACTGTGTCTAGCACAATGCCTGGTCCACAGGAGATACCCAAAGATACTCGTTCAGTGTGGAACAATTGTGAACACTCACAAAAAGCCAAAGTTTGGGCCAAATAAGGCTTTATGCTTCTTAAGCACTCCCTAAGCACCGGCCTCTGCTCTAAATTCTTTACTTATAAAATATGGGGCCGTACTCACCCTCCCGTGAAGTAGGGACTATCATTATCTTTATTTTACGTATGGCAACACTGAGGCTCTGAGAGATGGCCAGCCCAAGGTCACACAGCTGGCAGGTGAGAAGGAACTCAGACCTTGTGCCTTAACCATTGTGCCTCATCGCCCACCACCCCACCTCCACCCCACCTCCCTGGAGAGATTGAGTCTGTTATTTCATGGTTGTATTTGGGCCCGTATTCACTCTGCACCTGTGTTTCATCACATGGAAAAGACAGATATAAGAAGAAAAAGGATGTTGGTTTGGTAACCAGCCGGTGCATCAGAAAGTGAGCAATTGGCTGTCAGGTCCAAGTTTTTCGATGATACAGAGTGAAGAAAGATGCTGAAAACAAAGGTCAGGCTCCAGAGTGTTTGGAGGAAGTAGCAGCTGGTGGGAGAGGATAGGGCCCTGGTTTCCTGATGTTTGTAGCAGGAAGTAGGTGTTCAACAAAGAAATTCCAATGATGCTGGCAGTCAGCAGGCTTGTTTGAGTGCTGCAGTAGAGAAAGAAAAACAAAAGGAAAAAACCCTCCAAACCCCAGACGCTGGCGAATAAGGCCTTCCATATAGGATCTGGTCTCTCCCTGCCTTCTCCTGGGGTTTGCCGCCTCTGACTGTGCCCCCGGACTCCTGCATCAGGACCGTGGCCTGATGTGCTCACCCACATAATGTCCCCACTTCTGGCTCCTGCTTGTGCTCTAGAGCTCAGCCCACAACATCACTTGTGTAGAGAGGCTTCCGTGTTCACCTAGTCTAAACCGAGAGCAAGACCCTCCATCCTGAGTGTCTAGGCCAGCGCCTGACTTGCGGTAGGTAATAAGCAAATACCAACGGAATGAAATAAGAGATTTAGGGATGTTTTGAAGAAGGTCCTTCAGGTATCAGGCACAGCACGCTGCTCCTAGACCTGGGTAAGAAGAAAAAGGATTAAAAAAAGAAAAAAAGCCCTGCCAGAGGGTCATTAGCCTGTGAGTGACCATCTCCTAGGTCAGGGATCTCACTTGTCTGTCAGGGATCTACTAGGGAAGTTGAGGCCACTTTTGAGCAGCTCCAATAGTTGCAGTTCTTCCTTATTTGGGCACGAAACCTAACCCTTTGTAACTCCCCCCACCTACTCATTTATTGGTCTTGATTCAAATCCTGGGGGTCCCTGGAAGCTATGCTCCATCAGCAGAAAGCTCCCGAGGCACGGAGAGCCCCGCTGTGTGGGTCAGCTGTGCAGGCAGAAACCAGAGGGAGTAGCTGTGGGGTCGGAGCCGCAGGGATCTTCCCATCCACCGTGGAGCAGTTTTAGCTGTCAGAGTTAGCTTGCTTTTCCAAGGAAACCTGCAGGGAATTCTGGGTCAATGTTCTTGCAGTCCTCCTAGAGCAGTAGGAGGTCTTGCCAAGAGCAGAGGAAGGAAAGCCAAGGACTTGGCTGTTTTCCCTTTTAAAAAACCCTATTACAAATGTGGCGATAAGAATCACAATCTCTTCCACTCTCATGGTGTTTGATGTGTTGCAAAGCCCTTTCAGGCACATGATGGGGTGCTCTCATCAATCTTATCACTGCCTCTGGAGAAGAAAGGACTTGCATAAGATACTCCACCAGCAAGCATTCAACATCCATTCCCCTCCCCCAGTGCTTTACTCACACGCTACGGATGACTTCAGGCTTATCTGTGATTATGGAGTTATGCTTCTCAAACCTGGGTTCATAAAAGTCTCCTGGAAAGTTTGTTAAAACACAGATTCCTAGAAATGCTGGTTCTATAGGTCTGGGGTGAAGCATCCAGGTGATGCTGATGCTGCGGCGCACTTACCTGCCAGATGGCCACGACCAGCTTCACACCATTGCCTCTCTCTGAACTCCAGTGAGTAGCCGGTAACTGAAAAAGCATGCTGCATAAGGTGTCTTACTTGATCTCATGATGAGATAACTACATTTATTGTTCCCATTTCACAGACAAGAAAGTGATGGTGCAGAGAGGTCAAGTAGCTCACCCTCATTTGTTAAGTGCCTGAGTCTGAATTTTGCTGGATGTCAGAGCAATGGATTTAACCACAATGCCATGCTCCTTCCTGGAAGTGAGAGGAACTGCTGGCTACCCAGGTCTCCCTCGCTTCCCTGGAAGAAGGACCCTGCTTCCCTGTGGGCACTAAGGTAAAAGCTGAGGTCCCTTGAGTTTACAAAAGAGACTAAACTTCTTTCCAGGTGTCAGGTTATCCTGACATCTAGGTGCTGTCTATACTGCCCTAGTGCAGGCGTCAGACCCTACCCACAGGATCACTATACACTTGTGCTAAGCTCCAAATGCTATTGTATAGGATGGAGCAACCCTGGGCAAGACTGTCTGGCATGTTTGTCGTGGAAACCTCATCCCTACGTGCTCCTGCCTGTGCCCCTGCCCCCCATTCCTCCCTCCATCCCTACGTGCTCCTCTTCCCCCCACCACTCCCCCTGGTCCCCCCTCCATCCCTGCAACCCCCGCTGGACTCTTCCCCAGGCTCCCCACAGAGTGATCCTCCTATGCGCTTCCTCTCCATATGCTGCCCTCTTCATGATCCCAGCTATGGGGTCCCCATTGCTTGTTCCTCCCTGCCTCCCCAACTAGACTTTCAGAGCTTTCCTGCTTTTTTATTTTTTGAACAGATTGGCAATTATTAAACTCTCAAAATGCAAAGGTTAGCAAGTTCACGAGCAGCTCCTTCCACAAGTCTTTGGAGAAAGCAGTGATTAACCAGTAGAATTCATTCTAGATGTTGAATTTCTGGCATCGAGATGGGCAGGCAGGAGGATTTGGGACAAGGGTCTTCCTCCCTTTCCTCCTTGTACTTTTCCTTCATAGCACTGAGCACAACGGTTGTTTTGTATTTCTCTGTGTGACTGCCTGTTTAATGACTGCCTTCCCACTGAACTATAGGCTGCGTAGGGGAGTAGAGACTTCATCTGTTTTGCTCTTACTGTTGCCCAAAATCAAGACATGTAGTGGGTTTGAAACTTAGTCACAACTCGGATGTGCTAACTGAAATGTTATTTTCTTAAAACTGTCACTAGCCATCACTTTTTTGCTATTGTGAAAAGATTTATTCTTAACAATTAAAGGTAGCTTAGTCAAATTCTGTCTTGATTTGTAGTCTTTTTTCACTACTCAGACAGTAAAAACTCACTCATTTATTTTATTTATCTCATGTTTATTTATTTTGAGAGAGCGAGAGTGAAAAAAGGGCAGAGAGAGGGAAAGAAAAAGAATCCTAAGCAGGCTCCACACTGTCAGCACAGACCCTGATGCGGGGCTTGAACCCACGAACTGTGAGATCATGACCTGAGCCAAAGTCTGATGCTTAACCCAACTGAGCCACCCAGGCATCCCCAAAACTCACTTATTTTAAGTTCAAACTTTCTATCAGCATCCTTATCCCTTAGCAAGTGTTCTCTCTTCTCCCGGGATGGCACCTCACGGCAGCGAGAGGGAGGACGGTTCCTGTCCGGTTTGTGTGCTGGCTTCTGTCCTGCCTGGTCTCTGAGGTGGAGCAATTGGTCCTACCAGCTTTGGGGGCATGACTCTCTGCTCTCACTGCATTGGTTGCCTCCGTATCTGCAGCCCATGTGACGTGTGGCCTGTCCTCCGGTTCAGAACAAGTGACCCTGACCAATGCCCTATGAACTCGTGATAGAAGACTTTCTTTCCACTTGGAATTCTATAAGCAACCACCTGGAGAGGTGCCCTAGAAGGGACACGCTGAGTCTAATCAGGACATTCATGCCACACAACTCTACTCCATGATTTTCCTGGAGCTTCTCTCCCTCCAGAGGAGGTAAACTGCTCCCACTTCATGTCTTCCATCCTGCCTACTCTGCGGAATTCAGAAAGACTCTTTCATCTTCTCAGCTGCCAAGTTTTTGTACTGGAAAACCAGGGCTCTCAAGATTATTGTCTTTTCTGTGAACTTAAAAAATTGAACTTGAATGTCAAAGCCACCTTCCTCTTGGAAATTTAATCCCTTGTTCTCTCTTCTACTCCATCCCACCTCAAGTCATGGATAACTCAGTCTCCGGGGGTAGAGGGCTGGTGGGCAACACAAGCTACCAAATCATCAGAAATGAAAAATGTATAGAATAACATGGCCAATATTATTCTGCTTAGCGTTAGGTGCAAGAATTTATGAAATAAACAATAGTGTGAGCTCAGTGTAAATTCTGGGTTAAAACTAGGGCTCATTTTGAGGTCTTGAGAGCCTTAGAATGTTGAATAGATGAGGACTGATTGGCACTCTTAAATACTACATGCTAGGGAGAGCCCAGGGTAACACAGTAATGATTATGGTGATAACATTTAATTTACAAGTGTTTCTCCTACAAACTATTTTGTAATTTATCCTTCATTTTATCAAACAACACAGTTTATGAAGTACATTGCTAGGACATGTTCCTATGCAAGGATACAAAATTTATTAAATTGCTAGCATTGATCAATTTTCCTCTCTCTCCAGCCCCCCAAAAATAATCCTATTGGGATGTATGGGTGGCTCAGTTGGTTAAGCATCTGACTCTTGATTTCGGCTTAGTTCATGATCTTGTGGTCCTGGGATCAAGCCCCACGTCAGGCTCTGTGCTGAGCATGGAGCCTGCTTGGGATTTTCTCTCTCCCTCTTTCATTGCCCCTTCCCCCTCTCCAATAAATAAATAAATAAATAAATAAATAAATAAATAAATAAATAAATAAATAAATAAATGTTTATCAAAGAACTGAAATTACAATGTATTTTACGGGTGCCTAGGTGACTCAGTCAGTTAAATCTCGGACTTCGGCTCAGGTCATGATCTCATGGTTTGTGGTTTAGAGCCCTGTATCGTGCTCTGTGCTGACAGCTCAGAGCCTGGAGCCTGCTTCAGATTCTGTCTCCTTCTCTCTCTGCACCCCACCCACACTCTGTCTCTGTCTCTCAAAAATGGATAAATCTTTAAAAAATAAAAAAGAAAGCACAACAGCTTTATATATAAAAAGGAAAGTATTTTTAAAAATCTTGTTATCTAGCCTAATTTTCTCCCCTTGTAGAAATGCAGAGTCTCAGGCACCATCCCAGATTTGCTCAATCCGAATCTGCATTTTAATGAGTGAATTATACACATCATTGAGTAGTTGAGAAGCTCTGCTATAAACAGTATTCACTCCTCCCCTACCTTCTGGCGCTGTGTCAGGTGTCCACTCTGTCCCTGATTATTGCCTCCCGTCCTGTCCTCTATCCCTTCTCTCCTGGGAAGATGGGAGCTGGGGCTCCGTAGGTTTTTTTTTTCCTTAAATAGTTTATTGTCAAGTTGGTTTCCATACAACACCCAGTGCTCATCCCCACAAGTGTCCTCCTTCATGCCCATCACCCCCATTCCCCTCACTTCCATCCCCATCAGCCCTCAGTTTGTTCTCAGCATTCAAGAGTCTCTCACGGTTTGCCTCCCTCCCTCTCCCCCACTATTTCCCCCCTTCTTCTCCCCCATGGTCCTCCGTTAAGTTCTTCCTAATCCTCCTATACGTGCAAACATATGATATTTGTCCTTCTCTGCCTGACTTATTTCGCTCAGCATAACACCCTCAAGGTCCATCCNGGTTCTCTATTCTATACCAATTATCTACATGTCTGTTTTTGTGCCAATACCATACTGTCTTGATGATGACAGCTTTGTAGTAGAGGCTAAAGTCTGGGATGGTGATGCCTCCCGTTTTGGTTTTCTTCTTCAATATTACTTTGGCTATTTGGGGTCTTCTGTGGTTCCATACAAATTTTTGGATAGTTTGTTCTAGCTTTGAGAAGAATGCTGGTGCTCCATAGGTTCACCTACCTTATAGGGGCACCTGGGTGGCTCAGTCAGTTGAGCGTCCGACTTCAGCTCAGGTCATGATCTCATGGTGCGTGAGTTCTAGTCCCGCATTGGGCTCTGTGCTGACAGCTCAGAGCCTGGAGCCTGCTTCAGATTCTGTGTCTCCCTCTCTCTCTGCTCCTCCCCACTCATGCTTGCTCTCTCTGTCTCTCAAAAATAAATAAACGTTAAAAAATTTGAAAAAAAACCCTTGCTCTGCTCTGTTCTGACATTTGTAATTTAGGGTCTTATTTAGCTTTTCCCACACTTCAGCACAGAACTTGAAGTTTCTCCAAGGAATGGTATCTTGGGGGGAATGTCATCATGAAGGAGCAAGTCAGTTTTTCCTTGGTGACATTCTGTGCCTGAAGATCTGGATCTGGGCTTCATGTCTGTCGTTCTCCAACTGTGCTGATGAGATCGTTGTGATCCTGTGATTCTTGCTGAGCACAAACAGAGCTCATTGAACTGGGAACCTCCCCCACCTGGCTCAGCAGGTGGGAGTGGGGGAGTCTGTCCTGGCCCCTCCCCAGGGAGATTATCCCTCTCCTTATGTGGATGTTCCCTGTAATCTACTGACTGGACAGAGGTTCTCGATGTTTTCTGGCTATTGTGCTCAGTTGCTGATTGAGAAGAAGCAGCATTATAACAGTTATTTTTTATTTAGCGCCTTCTGTATGCCAGGCACTGTGCTAGGTTTATACTTTTCATTTTACAGCTGATGAAGCTAATTCTGAGAGACATTAAGTGATATGCTCACGGGCACATGGCTTGCAAGTGGTTGAGTGTGATAGAATTCCAGGTTCATACTCTGAACTCTGAAATTCATCCTTTTACCACATCACTTTTTAAAGAAATGCTTCTCTTTAAGGGCTGGTGGTTCCTAAGTTCTCTTGGGCAAAGGGACAGACTCTCACGATCTTAAGTCTTTGCTGACCTCTCCTGCGGTGACTCTTAAATTTTAGTGCACACCAGAATCAGTAGGTGGGCCTATTAAAACACATACTCAGCAGTTATGGGAGGGGGGAAGGGCATTTGCATTTCTTACAAGTTTCCTGGTGATGCTGCTGCCGCTGGCACAGGCCACACTTGAGAACCACTGTCTTGGTTTGGGGAAGCTGGGAGGTTGGGAAGCAAGGCACCTGTTGTTCTAGCCCCTCCAGCCCATGGTGCCAGTGGTGCAATGCTGCCATTACACCCATGACTCGCTTAGTGCTTCCTGAACGGTACTTCACAGGAGAGCCAAAGGATGGTTATTTGTATGTGTTTCAGTGTGGGGTCTCTTATCTGGGTCATGTTTAGGCTGGTGCACTGCCCTAAACTCATGAGGATCACCTGCTAACAAGCATTTAAATGCATACAGTAACATAAGTAAAGGCCTGGAAACTGAAAGCATGTTGTTTTATGGGCATTTCCCAGGAACTAGTAATCCAATTCAGAGGGGGAAAAAAGCCCTGGCTCATTCTCCCTAGATGGCTTATCTGAAATTTATGAGATTTGTAGAAATGAGTTTCACCATTTGCCTTTCCTTAGAGTTACTATTATTATTATTATTATTATTTTTAACGTGCATAGCCAAGTTTCCAAACAGGGTCAGCTTTGAATTTTTATCATGTGACATCAAGCATGTTTGGATGGACCACTAGGGGTCCATCTACATGGCTACCCAGTAGGCATTCGGCCTGAGAGAGTCCTAATGTATGGAGCACGGGGCTAACAGCACTGGGCTGTGCAGTTAGATAGGGCTGGTTATGAATGCTGGCTCTGCCATTTGACAGTTGAGGGTCTATAGGCATATTACTTAACTTGTCTGTGCTTCATTGTCTACAGAATCAAGGCTGATATAAAAAATATTTAGCCAACAGACATGGCATGGGCATCAGCTAGTCAGAATGGATGGAAGCCAAATCAGAAGCGATGCCAGCTGTAAACAAGCCAGAACCAGTGTAGACAACTGGCTTGCTTCTCAGATATGATGTGGGTTCCATCTGTGATTTATCTCTGTGCAGGAGATATGGGTTTTACTCAGTAAGGAGGTTGGTGTTTGTGTGTGTGCATGTGTGTACGCTCATGCACACATGTGCTCTCAGAGAACAGCAGGAAGCTTTCATGGGAGTGATGCCAGACATATTCTCTGTTGAGGGTCAGGAAGGATACCTCTTTTGGAAGCCTTGGACTATGGCCAGTTTGGCCTGTCCCACTCCCTTTCCACAATCTGGTAGCCTGTGGGTATGAAGCCAAGAATGAGAAAGGATCCCATTGGTTGATTCATCTTACTATGCTATCTCTGGGAAGAGGCAAGGCCAGAAGCTATTGAACGTATAGAATATATTGAACTTATAGAAGCTAGTGCTGCCTGAGATATTGAAAAGTATAAAAAGGTGTGTAAAAGCCCCCTCCCCCAGACACAATGGAGGACTGGAATGTTCTTTGTACTGCCATACAGTCATTGGCTACTCTGCTTTACCTCTTCTGGGAAATAGGACAATGCTACTACCTACCTCACTGGCATGAACTGAGAAAGAAATGAGATAATTAATGTAAAACAATGGCACACAGTAGGAACTTAACAAAAGAAAACTTTGTGTTGGACCATGGACCTCCTAGACCATGTACCTACTGCAGCAGGAACTCTTTGAGACTCGGAGGGGGATTTCGTCTACTGCCCGAGGGCCAGTGGAAGATGGGGTTTTAGCTGGAATGCTGTCTGGACCTTGCTCATTGATACCTGAGCAGGTCCTTCTGGGAAACTTGTATTAAGTTCTAAGACAGATGAGCTATTTATTCTGGGAGAGTAAGTCAAACAAAGTGCTATTGAGTTCTAGCAAGTAAGGTGGAGGAGGTCTTCCTATTTGGGGCCTCAGAAAGTATCAAGGTTGGTGGCAGTAGCTCTGTCATCTCTGTGCAAACCACGTGGGCAGCTGCAGAGGCCATGGCATGGTTGGTAACGGGTGAATGCCTGGGTGAGTGTCTGCGAAGGTGAGGGAAGGTGGCCGTGGGGCAGTGTCCTCCCCAAGCTCAGGTGTGGCCTCTGCTGGCCCCTGTGGAGGCACATGGCAGCTGCGAGGGAGCAGGTGGGAGGAGCTACTCTGCTCCAGTTCTAGGAACAATCAGTGATTCAGGCCACTGTGGCCCCCTGAGAGCCTGGGGGAGGCAGGCGTCCAGCCATGCGGCAGGTGGAGGTGCGGAGCCAGAGCCCTCTGTCGTCCCTGTGCTCTTCTGGACTGCCATTGCTTGGGAAACAGCCACTGACTACACCTCATCCTTGGACGGTTTACCCTTTGTTGCGCCCCTCAGTTATCTCAGATGCTGTAGTCTTGACCCTACCCTTGGGTTAATTTACAAGTTTGGCCACTCTATGCCCCCTGAAACTCTTTTGTCTCAGGAATCCATGTGATTTGCTCCTTTGACCATCCTCCTATTTCTAAGCCCCCTCCTTGGAAGTCTCCTTCCTTCACCTACATCTTTACCTCTGGTGCCCATTCTCATTCTCACTCTGGGCAACTCTGGACTCGAGAGTTCAATTGCCCCCTCATGGATGAGCCCCTAAACCTCCATCGCCACCTCCATCCAGACACTCTTTCTTCAATATTTGGATGCCGTCTGCTTATTCTTCTTCAGTTCCTGTCAGGGCCATGGTACCAACCTCCTAACTTGGGGTCTCACTCCAGGCTCACTGTCTTCTAACCCGCACTCTTCCTGCTGCCCAAATAGTTTGTTTTGCTTTTCCCCAAAGTACCCATTAGATCATATCCCCAAGCAGCTTCAACGACTCACCAGTACAGACAGGATAGCTGCCTAGTATGGTTTAAAAGCATCTTGCTACTACTTGGGGTCTGATTCCTTGCCAGCCTCATTTCTTGTTACCCTCCCACCCCTCTCTCCTACTCTGGACTAACCAACTTGTTCCATTTCTCAAATATACTGTGCGTTTCCACCTCCTCATGTCTTTAGACATGCTGTTATCTTTTTCTAGAATGTTCTTCCCCTCCTGTATGCTGGTGACTTCTTTGTCTTTCATACTAGGCTGCAGAAGCACTTCCTTTGTGAGGGAGTATGTGACATCAATGGACGTGTGACCTGTGCAGTCACACAGGACCCTGTGCTCAGAAGATCCTCATGTTTGGTTTGATGCTCTTCTGTCACCATCTTAAAATTCTGAGATTTTTTTTTGACAGAGGCCCTGCATTTTTATTTTGCACCGAAGCCCATAAATTATGTATCTGGTCCTGCTGACACCCCCACAGCAACATATACACAGCACAGCCACCACATTTATTAGGTTGTATTGCGGTGGTTATTATCTGCCTGCTTCACCCACTGGCCTGTGGACTCCTCGGGGGCAGGGCCTGTGTCTTGTTCATCTCTATTCCCCAGCCTGCAGGACAATAGATGACACACAGTAGGGGCTTAATAAATGCTTGCTGACAGAATTAATTCATATCTGTGGGTCTGTGAGAACAGCCTTTCCTTTCTGGAAACATTTGCCATGTGAAAAGCAGGCACCAGAAACTGTGAGCTCCAGTTTCAATTTACTTTTTTTTTTTAATTTTGAACTTTGTTTTATGATGTAACATAACTGCATTTGCTTCTTGGAGCCCCAGTTTCCTTATCTGTAAAATGAAGGGTACGTTGGAACAGCCCAACACACGAGGGGCTGCCGGGCCTTCAGCTCTCCAGCGCCTCCACCCCCACCCCCTTCCCTCAATCTGGCTTTCTCAGGAATCTTGAGAATCCTTATCCTTTGTCCCCATTTCTCCTCACCTTCTCTCTCACTCCCCTTCTTTTGTTTTCCATCAAGAAAGGCAGGGCCAGAGTCTTCACTCAGCAGAAGCAGTGTTTGTTGACATTTGGAAAAAAAAAAACGAAGAGAAAAGTCAAAGATCCTTCAGAATCTTGATGTTTGAATATTTAAAGGCGATGAATGCTAGCAACATTGACAGGTCCTGTGTCAGGCTTCATTCTGATCCCTCGGCCCATTATTTAGTCTCTAAAAAACAAAAGTAGCTCCGCTTCCAGGGGCCTCGTGCAGAACAAATTTGCTGCTCGGCTTTCCTGCCCGTCCACTCCCTCCCCCAGCTGCCCTCTGGGACTGTTCCTCACCCAGGGTGTCCCCGTGTCTGGATGAGGGTGACGACATGGGAGGACCAAGCAGGAAGACCTGGTAGATGGGCTCTGGGAGTCCCTGCCCCTATCTTCACCACCTTCACTGCTTTTCCCTATTGGGTTTCTGTGTAAGGTTTCACTGGAAAAAGGGGTTTTAATGCTAGAAAATGCACGAAAGCCTCTGTCTACTGACCCAGGGTCAGGTCTCAGTTTGAGTGTGGGGCCTTAGCAGGTTGTGCTTACTATGTGGCATGATTCTTGTCAATAAAAAAGAGTCCAAATTACTTATGCTTTCTGTTCTTACTCTCAGCCAAATGGTTATGGAGGAATAGGGCTCCTGGGCTGGCCTCTTCATCATGTTTCCCGGGCCGTGGGCTGAGTTTGGGCTCGCGATCAGATTCCTTGGTGAAAGCTAGGATGGAGCTGTTAATAACATCGCCACAGAGATTTAATGGCCTTAGACCCCACTTCCTCACTTGAGGGTTTGTGTGCTTGCTAGGAGGCCCTGCAGTGTGGGACAGGGGACGGGACAGGAGATCTGCTAGTTCTGAACATCTCTGTCCTCTTATCCCCAGATCCAATAATAGTAATAATTAATAATAATAACTTTTCCCCCGAGGACTTCCGGTCAGCCCAGCCATGGAAAACCATGGAACAGAGGAAAGCATGTGATGTAGAGCAGAGATGCCTGAATTTGAGTCCCCGCTTTGTCACTTAGCTGGCTCTGAAGCAACTAAATGTGCCTGGTGCTATGCTACCTTCTCCAGGCAATAAAAAGGAATTTGCATTCTCATCGGGGAAAAACAAATCTTAACTTTCTGGGTAGCAATATAGTTCTTTCTCTTCACTTTTACCCCTCGATCAAGCCAGAGAGAAACCCAGAAATGGAGGAGGAGAACCTGGGCACAGTATCTTTCACTATGTAGGAAGGTTGGGAGGGGACAAACGTAGAATAATCAGCTCAAAATTGCATTAAGGAGATAAATGTGTGTCTTTCCAGCAGCCCTGGTGAGGAGTTTTGGCAGGATGTGAATCCTTGCAGTTGAGATGTGTCTGGTATATTTAGATATTTGGGGAAAGAGCAAACTACAAACTTGGATGATAAACCCTAAAGTCCTTCCTCCCACCCATGGACCCAGAGCCCCAAAACACACGCCCAGCAGCAGACTTGGGGGCAGAATAGACCTATCGTTGACTTACCATGGATAGCAGAGCCTGAATCTTGGAGTCTTGGGGCTACATGATACGTGGAGCGAGGGAGTGGGTTCTGGGTGTGTGTGGGGGGGAGAGGGTAAAGAAGGGGAAACTTCAGTAAAGGCTTAAATAAGATGGGGACTGAAGGAGGGGTGCATGGGTGGCTCAGTCAGTTAAGCATCCGACTCTTGATTTCAGCTCAGGTCATGATCTAACAGTTCATGGATTTGATCCTTGCGTTGGGCTGTGCACTGTGGACTGTGGACTGTGGACTGGCTGCTTGGAATTTTCTCTCTCTCCCTCCTCCTCTTGTGCACTCTTTTTCTCAAAATAAATAACTAAACTTAAAATTAATATGGGGACTGAAGGAGAAGGGTGTAAAAGCAGCCTAGGAACAGAGGGCTTGGTCCCACAGAAGACTTCTCTGGGTCCAGCGAGTGTCCGTGTGCCAATTAATTACAGGCTTCATGGGAGTTCAACCTCAGAGAAGGGAGGGTTCCTGAGGGACCAGGGATGCCTTAAGGAACAGGCAGGGTTTGAACTGAGCCTGAAGGACCAGAAGATCCTGCAGACAGGCGGAGGGGATTGGTGAGGCCATTTCCTGGGCAAGACTAACCTGGTTAAAATGGCATGTTTTCAGTCCTAGCCCCTCCTGCATCCACCTGTCTCCTTCTCCTCCTTCCAACTGAGCCCATACATTTCACCTGGACCTGGTAGGGGCCGTGGCCCCTTCTCCTCATCAATGAGCCTGGAGAGTTTACTCAAGCCTGGGACTGGCCTTTTCTGGGGTTTGGAGGAAACACAAACAAGCCATGCCACGCCCGGGAAGTCTAAACAGAGGAAGGCATATTTCACATTTCCAATTATGACACAATCTGGTCGGTGCAGAAGTGGGAGCCTGTTGACTTTAACAGCCCAGCTGCTCTTGTCTTCCGGACAGCAGTCGAAATATCCTCTAAGCAGAGGGGCGAACAGTCTGAAGTTCTGATGGGAGTCCTCCATCACGGACATACAAGAGCAGTGAGGGCCTCCGTGCTCCGGGCCTGCACAATGCATGTCTAAATGTCAGTATCTGTTGAGAGGAGTAAGTCCCATATTTCTTACACTTCCTTAAGAAGTGTAATTTTTTTGAGCTTTCCATTGCCTTACTTTCCTGACCCCTTCTCTCCCTCCTACCTTCCTTCAGAGGAGGGAGCTGGAAAAAAAAAAAAAACCACCAAAACTTTATTTCTTTTTTCATTTAAATTTTTTAAAATTTTTATTTATTTTTGAGAGAGATAGAGTGAGAATGGGGGAGGGGCAGAGGAAGAGGGAGACACAGAATCTGAAGCAGGCTCCAGGCTCTGAACTGTCAGCACAGAGTCCAATGTGGGGCTCTAATCACAAGTGACCTAGGCAGAAGTCAGATGCTTAACTGACTGAGCCACCCAGGTGCCCCTAGAACTCTCATTTCTTTCTGAACATCACAAGCTGTGTGCCCCCTGCTTTCTCCAACCCTCAGGTCTTTCCCTCTCTTCCTTAGATCCCTATGCATGGCTTTTCTCTCCACCAAGAAGGGGAAAACCCCGCTAACTGCCAAGGTTCTTCAGATGTGGCCACTGAACCTGCTTTTGTCTGATGGGTTTCTAACTTCTAACTACCTTTGAATGCCTCACCTCCTCCTAGTCATCTTTTGAACCCCGTTACTTGTTTCCCACCTTAACAAAGAGGCCATGCCACAAAATTAATTGCAAAGCAAAGGAAAATGTAAATGTAGTAGAAAATATGATTAATCTCTCTTCTAAAAGAAACATATGGTTAAAAATGGTTTATTCATTTGCAGTTCAATCCCTTGTTCCACCTTTTATTTATTAATGTTTTTATTTATTTTTGAGAGAGAGAGAGAGAGCAGGGCAGGGTCAGAGGGAGAGACAGGGAGACACAGAATCCCTCTCAGCTAGCTGTCAGCCTAGAGCCCAACACCGGGCTTGAACCCACGAACCATGAGATCATGGTCTGAGCCAAAGTCGGCCGCTTAACCAACTGAGCCACCTAGGTCCCCCTTGTTCCACTAAAAACACAGATGAGCTGGTACAGCTGCTTGGGCTTCCTGGTGAGGGTTGGTAAAACCCACCAAACCCTCTTACCGGTGTTCATATTTGAGGTTTTACTGGAAAGCAGTAAGTGTGATTTTTTAAAAACATAAAACAGAATTTTGTGACATGAAAACTACCCTCTCCAAAGTTGTGAAAGTATAACTGCTCCATACCTGCCACTTGCGTCTTTAGAATTGATGATGCAGTTCTCTATCAAAGTTTCAGCTGGTTCCGTTCATAAGCCACTGAAATAGGTCAGAAAGTTCTGTATTTTAGCAACTAAGTGATAGTGGTAAGGTTGCTTCTTCCACGTTAAAGTGGCTTAAAAAGACTTTGTCAGATCATGGGTACCGACTTTTAGCTTCAGAAAGTATCACTCACCACAGTACCCATACCCTCCGGCCCACTGTGCGTCTGTTTCCTAAGGACAGCATTCATCAGACTCCAGGATCAGTTTATACTGTAATCCCCTTATCTGCCGATTCGCCTTCCGCACTCTCAATAATCCCTGGTTAACAGTGATCTGGGGGCGCCTGCGTGGTTCAGTTGGTAAAAGCACTGGACTCTTGATTTCGGCTCAGGTCATGATGTGATTTCACTGTTCGTGAGATCTAGCCCCATGTACTGATATTGTAGAGCCTGTTTGGGATTCTCTCTCTTCTCTCTCTCTCTCTCTCTCCCCCTCCTTCCTTCTCTCTTTCTCTCTCTCTCCACTCAAAATAAATAAAATAAACATAAAAGCAACAACAACAGCGGTCTGGAAGCGGAGGATTCGCCTCCTGACGAATCATCCAAAGGTCAATAGTAGCCTAACTTTACATCACGAGGCCTGCGTCGTTCACCTTGCTTCCATCCTATCAAGTAGGCATTTTCTCGGCTCGCGTCATCACAAGGAGGGTGAGTACAGTACAGTAAGAATTTTGAGAGAAAGAGAGCCCACGTTCATGTAACTTTTATTACATATTTTGTTACAATCCTTCTATTTTATTGTTGTTGTAATGAATCTCTTACAGTGCCTAGTTTATAAAATTAAGCGTTACCATAGGTGTGTATTTATAGGGAAATAGCCCCAGGATGGCTGGGGTTCAGGACGCCCCGTGGTGTCAGGCATCCACTGGGGGTCTTGGAATGGATCCGCGCAGATAAGGGGGACTGTTGTATCTAGTAGAAAACCACATTCGTCTCTCTACCGTCATCCTCATGTTGGCCCCAAAGTTTTGCCTGCTTTATTCCAATGACGTTTGACGGTCACCTGTCTGGAGGCGAAACTTTACTGTAGCCAGAGGTATTCAAAGAATAGCTGCAGACTCCGAATAGGACTCCTGGAGAGCATTTCCAAAATCTTCTGAAGGATTGTAGCATCAAAAAGAGAGACTTTGTCCTAAGGGGTCCGCCTTGAAGGAGATGGTTATTGGGTTAGGAGCAGAGCAGGCATTCCTCCCTTGATTACATGCACCTGTGTAGAGGGCCGTCCTCTAGAATAACACTGAAGANGTGGCTCAGCCTCTTCTGGGCTCTACTTTCAGATTCGCCAGGCTGCAGATCTCTTAGCCTGAGGTAAGACACCTGCCCTGGAGAAGTCTGTGTGGGTGGGTCTGATTAACTTTGAGGAAAAGTGTTAGTAAGTCCTCTTGGCCATAGATTTAAAACCTCACGGTTAATAATGTTGGCGATATTTTGAATTCTGTGTGTATGACTGTTGTGTATCTCTCTCATTTGGTTTTAATCTCCAGATGATAAAGGAAGAGGTGTTATTTATTGGCCTTTTAAAACACCATCAACTATGTTCATTTGGATGTATAAATTTCTGTGGCCTGTATTAGGAGACCAGCTTCCTGTGTTATAGATATATGTCTGATATAGTAAAAAGTAAGGAGCCACAAGAGAGAACGTCTTCCTTGGCCCTATCCCTTTACTTATTTTTAAAATTCCTTCAAAAATATGGAAAAAGAGAAAGATGTCCATTTCCTGCTTGTGGAAGTTTCCTGTGAGCAGCTTTTCTTGGCCCTTATAAAAGAGGATGATTTTCTCATGTTGGGTTATTTTTAGAATTGATGGAAATGCTCGACTTTGCTGTGATACTTATTTCCTCCTTGAATATAAGCTCTGACAGGGCAGGATTGTGTTGCTTAATGTGATCACACCTTGTTTTGCTGCCAGTTGTGTTTCTGTCTCTCTTTGCATCTTTGCTGAGGCTCAGGTGTGCTTGTTGCAGAACCTTAAGTGGAGGTATTCCGGAGAGAGGTCAAAGGATCTTTCCCCCTGAGGACCCATGTTGCAGCTACACGCTAGCAAGACTTTCTTTTCTTCCATGGTTTCCTTGGGCCCTTCCAACCCCAAGAGCAGGGAAGACTTAGTTCACCTGTCCACGGGGGCAGGGAGAACAGGACCTTCACCCAGGATGGATGTAGACTCCCCCCTAGCATAGTGTGTTTGTGTGTGTAGGGCAACTGTGTGCATCAAGCTCTGCTAGGACCGGCAGGCTTTGACCTGGGGCACTCTGAAGTTGGGTCTCAGACTGGTGGAGAAAGTTCCACCAGCTTCTCCCACAGAGTCCTTCAAGGCTCCCCCAGCATTTGTCTTGGTGCCTTCAGGCTCCAACAACTCCTTTGCCCAGGAAATAGAGGTAAGTTGGAGATGGAAGTATGGGGGGACCATTGGGTGGTCAATCTACCATCTTTCCGAAAATCTTCTTGATTCCAGCCTGTTCTAACCAGGTATCAGGCCCTTGTCTGTCTCCAAGAAGCAAACACCATTATGGTTTATAGTGATCACCTTGGAATCCCCAGGCATTTGACAGCATGTTTGGCCCCAGTGGGAAAAAAACAAATCAAGCCCTCTAGCAAGGGCGGATTTGGTTGATGTGCAGTATAATCTGACCCCTTTCTAGCCTGGGCTGTCCTCTTGGCTTGGTGGTCTTGGGAATCTCTTCTTCTCTAGTCCAATCTAATTTCCCTTTGGGCTTTCTCTACTCAGCTCTGAACTTCTGGTTTCTTTGCCTCTGGTCCCTCTCATCTCTGGACCTGGGTTTGAAGCTCCTTTTCGGTAGCTTTTGGCTTTTGTTGTGTTTGCCCCACTAGATCTAGTCTCTAGTAGGAAGTTCCCTTTTATAGACCCTAATCCCTGTCCTGGACCCTTGGCTGGGGACCTGGTTGGAGCCAGATCTGCCCTCTCTGGGTGGTGGAAATCAGCCAGGTGCCTGATAGTGAATGTGACAAAACTGGGGGCTGACATGGGGGAGTTTTGCCTTGAATTGTAAGCAGTCCCTTCTTATTGGGAGTTGGGGAATCGAGTGGCCACATTCTCTGATATTTCCAGAGTGAGTGTGGTGATAATGCTTTTGGTTACCCCAGGTTGTCTCCAGTATTTTTATAGCCTTCATGAAATTCTCAAAATAAAGTTGCTTTTACTTTTATTTTATTGAAAACAGAACAGTAAGGTGTAAAGCTGGATGAGCAAGAAAAGGATTATCAAACAAATCAGAGAAAACTTCTGTAAGATTCCTTTCTGTCCTACTGTCCTTGTGTCTATGGCATGTGAAAATCAGGCCAAAAGAGGCTTAAGTAGGGAAAAAAGATTTTAATAGTAGAGAAGCCTTGCCTCTTGATGTTTTATTTTTTCCCTCTTCAAATACCAAAACCAGACCTATAAGTCTGGGTGTTTAATTTTTGTTTCTAGGACACAGAAGGGAATCTAGAGTTTTTAGAGCTATAAGGAAATTAGAAGTGATTCGATTCAAAACACCCCCCGTTCTGTACATGAAGTAACTAATAACCCAGTTGGTGAGATGAGGCAGCCAAGTCTACACAGACAGCTTGTGGCTGGCGTGGAAGTGGGTCCCAGTCTTCTGGCTTCCCAGCTAGTTCCTTGTCCACTCGTGTCCCTTCACGACCAGAGGAGGGAAAGGAGGAGAAATGGGGTCTCAAGGTCCCTGTTCTCACCGACACAGGTGCTGGGTGGAAACCGAGGCATGGGAGAATGCAGAGGATGAAAGAAAGGCTTGGTACTTTTAAATGTCAAGCTTAGGTCAGTTGGTTGAGAAAAATGCAGAATTCGTATGTAAGCGTTCACTAGATCTCTCTAAATTTTGCAATATAAGGTGTGTAAGTCATGTGTTTAAAACAGTATCCAAAAACCTCACAGAAGCAGTTATGAAATATTTTGTTTTACTGGCAATGGGACAAAAAATAATTGGGCATTAAATCAAGGAAATGGGGAAAAGGGAGCTGCAAATCAAGGGAAATGGTGGAAAATTAGGTCTTAGTGGAGAGAAATGTGTACATATGAACTGCCTGATGTTTCAGGGAAAGAAATATGGTACTGTAAATCTCCTCTTTAACCCTTTAAACTCGAAGGCTGAGTTGTACCTACCTGCCTGGTAGGGTCTGGGGAGCCAGCCACTCTTTGTGGGGGGTGTGTGTGGAGAATTGGCTTCTCCCTGTACTCTATTGTCAGAGATCAGGTGTAATGATTAAATAGACACAGCTCCTGTCTTAAACAGGAGTTGGAGATCCATGCTGTGATCATACTCCTAGGACTATCACAACATCCCCCTTCCTCTTGCCCCCTTGGCGGAGGGGGGCTTCATTCCTACGGCAATTCCTACGGCAGCCCGGACCCAGGGAGGAGAGACTGCAGAGCCTTTCACTGGGGGGCACTAGGGCCCTGCCGATGCGCCACCTGGCTTCATTAAATCCCGCTGAAAGCATGCTTTATTATCTGTCTACTATATACATAATTTCTATAAATTATATATTAAAAAATAAATAATAAACACCTTTTTAATTGCATATCCTCTTTTTCTCTTGTCAATTAAAGTGAACTTGCAAAGCTGCTTAACACAAGAAAGCTACACAGACATCAACTCTTGTTAGATGCGGTACAAGCTGTTACACTGATTTTCCCATAGCTGCAAGGATTAATCACAGATAATCATCACAAAAGGATCACACCCATATAAATAATATAAAAATAGCAAACTGCCCAAAGTGGAACTACTGAGGAAGAAGAAACTCACTTAAAAATGGATAGCTCTGCGTTACCACTTAGGGGCGAAGAAGAGGACAAGGACAGGGGTTGGTGCTTGCTTTTGAAAGAGCCTGGAGCTTGTCCGTTTGATTAGGGACTTTGGGCCAGAAAAGCTGATGAGTGACTGGCCCTGGGATGCAAGCAGGCTTTTACTCTCTCGTCCTTGATGATATTAATTTGTCAGAGAGCGTCCTTTAACTCCTGTTGCCTACATGTGAACTAGGTCATGAAACTTCATAGAGACAGGGAATGTGCACAACTGGGAAAAATGATTCAAAGCTTCGGCAGAGTTCAGGTTAGACACAAGGGAGAGCTTTTTTAGAGAAGGCCAAATGGTGACTTGATGGCAGAGGAAAGAATGGCGTTCGCCATTCTTTCCTCTGCCCAGGAATTGTCTAAAATGAAAGTCAGTTCTCTCAAATGACTTAGGCTGGGTCTGGGCTGGTGGAGGGACAAGATGGCACCTGGGAATCCCCATCAGCTTGGCTTCTGTTAGGTCTTACTTTGGGGAGGTCATTGAAAGGATTTGACCTCTGGCTGACCCATGAGATGGACCCCAGAACTCAGAGACTCCTCACCCCCTCCCTGTCCTTGGAATGTGGATTCTGGTTGCCTTTCCGACTCCCAAGGACAGAATCCTGAGATGGTGATGTGATGTTGAGACCATCTGGTTGGTGTGTGTGTGGCTGAACCCAGTTAAGGCCTCCGTATGAACTTTGAAGATGTGCAGACAATCATGGAGATCTACTCATCTTGACGCCCCCAGAGGCAAGCCTTGTAGGTAAGTTCTCTTTGTGTGTTAAACCTGCCATCTGCCAACCTGCCATGGCTGCCTCTTTCTTCAGTCCCTCCGGGCCCTCTGAGTGCAGGGGCTGGTTTCAGAGTACATCTGCCTGGGATACTCCCAAGTTTCCAAACTAATACTCCTGTCTTTCCAGGGCACGTGGCAGCACTTAGACTAAGTCCATATACAAGGTCATTAAAGAAACAGCTGTGGCATACTGCCCTTGACTGGTACTCTGTGGCAGGTAGAAACCCACATGGCTGTCTGATGTGACAGTCCCCATGAAAGGAGGGTTAGCATGATCTCCTGCAGGAAGGGAGAAGAGGTAGGAGCCGGATAGAGCCCTTCTCCTTGCTCACCGTGGGGCTTCATCACGTGGGACTGGTGTGTGGGATCCAGTGCTAGGAACCAGCAGGAGGCCTCACAGGCTGGGGCCATATCCCAGCCTATGGAAGTTCCTATGAAATTCCAGAGAAGGGCTTCATTCACCCTCATCTTTGCCTGAGACCCCCTCTTGCTGCAGATGCCCACCTGCCTTGGCAGGGAGCACATTACATGCTTTACTTTGGGGATATCTGGCTTGGTCATATGGGGACTCTTAATCTGCATCACATATAAGATTATCCTCTTCATTCCTTTTTGAGTGGGACACGCGAGGAACAAGGGTATATGGTACAGGGTTACACAAGAAGAGGTATTCATCTTTTTTATTAAATTTTTTTCTAATATTTATTTTTGAGATACAGAGAGAGAGAGAGAGAAAACACAAGTAGAGGAGGTGTGGAGAAAGAGGGAGACACAGAATCTGAAGCAGGGTCTGAGCTGTCAGCACAGCCCGACGTGGGGCTAGAACCCACAAACTGCAAGATCATGACCTGAGCTGAATTTGGCCATTTAATGGAGTAAGCCACCCAAGTGCCCCAGGTATTCATCTTTTCACCTTGACTTCAAGGTTTTAAAAGGTGATGGGAGTTTGAAATCATTTTTAAAAAGATGTTTATTTATTTATTTTGAGAGAGAGAGAGAGGTGGGGGGAAGAACAGAGAGGGAGAGAGAGAGGAAAGAGTAGGGAGGAGGGGCAGAGAGATGGAGAGAGAATATCAAATAGGTTCAGAGAGGTGTCAATGCAGAGCATGATGTGGGTTCGAACTTGCCACCTGTGAGATCATGACCTGAGCCTAAACCAAGAATAGGACACCTAACTGACTGAGCCACCCAGGCACCCCTGAAGTTATTTTTGAAGCCAGAAAGGCAGGGAAGAGGGTCTGGGAGCAAGAGAGCCCTGTATGTGGAGAATGAAGATACTGACATAATTATGGATCTTAGAACCAGGCGCTGTGAGACAGGACGGGCAGACTGAAACTCAGGGCTGCTGGTTTGAATATTGCTGCACTGGTGTTCTTGGCTCTTGTGCGTGCCTTGCCTGTGTGGAGCAAAATGAGATGAAGCTCAGCTGAGATCTCCGCAGGTAAGATCCACTGAGTCTGAAATGCTGCCCTTTGGTCACTGGCAAGAACTCGGCTTGTCCTCAGGTCGGACTGGCTCAGTGTTGGACTTTACAAGGCTGGAGAAGCAGCATCTTTCCTCAACGCTTACAAGTTAAATTTTAAAAGAAGAAGCGTTGCCCCTGCATCTTGTTTTCTGATACCTGTGTGTCTGGTCTTCCAGCATCTGGAGAGAGAGCTTTACCTGCGGCCTGCGTTGGGTTGTGCTGATGGGCCCAGCCCTAGGCCGTCTCCCAGAGACTCCTGTGATCACCTGGTGCTCCCAGAAGCCGAGATTGGGGGTTTCTTCCTTCACAAGCTGTTCTGCACGTTGCTTTCTGTTTTTTAACCTTCAGGTAGCTTTTCCCATCCTCCTTCTAATTTCCTGATTTGCTTTGCTTTGGAATCATGTGGTTGTCAGTCCTGAAGACGGCAGACAAGGCATCTGCGGGCTAATGAACAGCTGTGGGAAGATAATTAATGCTCTTCCACCTTCCTCACTGCCTTTACCACCTCACCACGACACAGCCTGCAACATCTGCGCTTCCCAGCAGCCGAGCTGTAAAACACCCTTCCCTGCTCCTCACAAAACACTCGTCAGATGGGCTGGCGCCCACGTTAAGGGCAGAACTTACAAAATGCTACAAAAGATGAGCTGCGTTGCTCCCAAGTCACAGATGTTGCGTCGTTCTGTGACAGGACTGTCAAGAACTTGGTTTGGGACGGGCCTGGGTCTGCTGTGGTGTGGATGGGGAGGTAAGTGGGAGGGTGGGGGAACAGCCTCCAGTCCCTCCTTTCAGGGAAGGGTGCTGAACCTGCAAGCTTTTGAGCTGGTTGGGAACAGCTTTGCCAGTCACCAGAGGAGGGGGCAGGGTCATCTCAGACTCCTTAGTGTCTCATCCAGGGGCAGGATTCAAAACAACAACCGGAATACACAGACACCATTCAGAGCAGACGTTGTGGTGAGCATTTGGCCACTGAGGTGCCTACGAGCTGCATAGCAGCCCCGCGCTCACATTCCATGATCCCACTTCAGCTTCAATGTAGTAACATTTACTGAGGACCTCATTTTTAAAAATGTTTATTCATATTTTGAGAGAGAGGGAGAGAGAGAAGGAAGGAAAGAAGCCCGAGCAGGCTCCGTGCTGTCAGCACAGAACCCCATGTGAGGCTCCATCCCACAAAACGTGAGATCACCATCTGAGCCAAAATGAGGAGTCAGATGCTTAACTGAGCCACCCAGGCGCCCCCTGAGTACCTTTTTAATGCCAGAAATGGTTTTAAGTGCTTTTGATAATTTTGCACATGAAAGGTATGACCAAAACTGCTTTAACAATGATGTTAATTTTGTTTCCTGTTTTATGAGTGCTAATTTGCATGTGCAAGACTTTAGCCCCAGCTGCATTTTCAGGGTCGCAGCCTCTTTGAAGTGTTGCCCATCACCACCCTCCATCTAGGTATTTCTGGGCATTTGCAGGTGACGTTTCATCATTGACCATTAATGGGCCTTTCATATTCTCCTGGTTCTGCCTCCTGATGGTGTCCTTAACTCGCAAGACACCATAAGGAGGGTACCGGTGGCTGGTACCCTCCATGGGAAATTGCTTTCCTGACTGGGGTGCTGTCTTCTGATACTCTTACCTGCAAACTCTCTTGATATTACCATGCTAATCAAGTACATCAGGGTCCCACCTTGTCCTCAGGGCCCTGGTGTGGCATGACTGTGCCTGAAGTGTTAAGTATTCTATGAAAGCAGTGCCTTTGCTTCTGCTTGTGGTCCTGGCCACTATTAAGCAAAGCCCAACAGGAAATCTTAGACATAGGATCTTATTTCCTTAGGTTCCTTATCTCTCCACAGCTGGACCCCCAACTCTCTCTCCTTGTAGGCCACATTCTCCCCACGCAAGCAAGCATTTGACATGAAGGCTGTGGGTGTCTTTGGCCACACGCAGGCCCTTTGTAGCCTGTGTGGTTACCATCACCTAGCATCAAGTAATTCAACTAATGTCAAGTCTCAAATTGCCTTGCCCAGGGGATATTTACTGGTGTGGCGCAGGAAATGATGTGGCATTATGCAAATGTGGTCCAAATAAGTTTGAATAGGAGCAGGGAGACTTGTTCTACCAAACAGACTTTAAAACCACTTTTTGCTCAGAGGAATATGGAGTCTTCCCAGACAACCTACTGGTCAGAGACCATGGAAATGGAGCATGGCATGGGCATTTGGTGCCATAGGGTTATAGAGGCACAGACAGCATTTTGTAGAGAAGGGAAGGGCAGCACCTTTTTAGAAATTAACTGAAGTCATTTCTTAAAATATTATTTGTTGGCCAAGTGCCTAAAGCAAAACCCAAACGCACTCCAACCATGATGAAGCCATAGAGGCAGAACCATGTGGGGCCAGGAGAAGAGAGCCCAGGCAGGCCAAGGGTAGTTGCTGCTCACTGCTTATCACCATTCTTCAGAGAAGAGGCATAGGAGGGCGATATCAGAAGTCATTGCCTCTCTCTATAAATTCTCAATAAATCCTTTTGTAAAAAAAATCCTTAATAAATTTCCATGTTAAAAAACTCTTTGGGGGCACCTGGGTGGCTCAGTCAGTTAAGTGTCTGACTCTTGATTTTGGCTCTGGTCATGATCTCATGATTCATGAGAAGAAACCCCATGTGCTTTCAGCTCAGAGCCTGCTTGGGATTCTCTCTTCCTTTCTGCCTCTCCCCCCTTCCCCCTTCTCACTCTCAAAATAAATAAACACTAAAAACCCACAGAACTCTTTTAAGTATTGTTAAAATACAGATATCAAGCCAGACAGGACACTATATAACTAATAGAGTTTAGTCTCTGGTGCCTAGACTTTGCAAAACCATTATTCTTTCTGCATGAAAGGGGAGCAGATTTGACTACCCCAAGATACACCTCTCTGGCATGTTGATTATTATAAACTGGTTACTGTCAAGAAAAAAAAATCCTCTGAAACTGGGTAGAAGTTAGCCTTTTGTAAGAGATAGTTACATTTATAAAGGAAATCTCCAGTTATAATGGTGCTTCTCTTGCTGTACTTGATCTCTAGAAGCTCTTATCAAAGGGGAAGGCAACAATTTAAATCTGCATAACAACTATGCCCTTGTTTACCCTGCTCTTCCTGCTCACCTCCCACAACTGACTCACCACTCCCAACATCTTCTTTTCTCCCGTAACTGAGGATGGTATTTAAGGGGATGGTTTCAGCCTTTGAGGAGTTAGTTTTTCTGGCTCTCTTGGAAGTATACATGTTATTAAACTTTTATTTGTTTTTTTTTTTTCCTGTTGATCTGGCTTGTGTTGATTTAATTATTGAAACAGCCAAAGAACTTAGAAGAGTAGAGAATTTTTTTCTCCCCAATAGTACCAAGTAATATTACTCTTCATTATCTTCATTATTTAAATTTCTGCCTTCTTTTTTTCTCCCTTGACCTATGGATTCCATTCTACTTGAATCTGGCAAATAAGCTCTTCATGATAATTTGCCCTAGAGAAAATGGAATGAAAGGCAAGCTCTGGTCCTCAAGCTGCTCATTGTCTAGTTGGGGAGATGGACAAACAAACAGTATAGGATGTGATAGCTGTTATACAGAAATACACTAGATGCAGTAAGTATATATGGAAGAGATGCCAAAACTAGATTTGGCAGGGTAGAGTGTGGGGCTAGATTAAGGAAGACTTCAGAATGGAGGTGACTCTTATAGGGAAAAAATCTGTTATAAGATGGCCGACAGGACTGGTAAGGAAATACCTGTCCCTGATCAAAGACTCCGCCTTCCGGGTTCTTCTTCCCACCCTGCTTGTTGCTTGCATTAATGAGGAATGCGGAAGTAACAGGCTATAAATTATTCCCTCTGCTGATGCTCTGAGCTCAGACCTCTGGAGAATGATCTCTGAATCCACTGGTGTAAAATAAACCTCTCTTCCAAGATCTCCAAGTGGTTCTTCCACTGGGTGATCCAGACCAGATTCTGTAACAACTCCAGGGGTTGAGCTCAATAAGTATTAATTAGATGAAAGGGATTTTCAGGATGAACAACAGATATAAAAGAATGAAGCCTTGGAGACCACAATGTGATCAAAGAATTGTCATTAATTTACTACAGTTCAAAATTTTGATGTTAGTATATCAGGGTTGAGTTATAAGACTTGGAGAGAGACTTGTAGGTGAAGGATTTCATGTTAAGAAGACCATAGTTTGTTCAAAAAACAGCATGATACCACTGGTTGATTTTAAGCAGGGGATGACATGGTTACAGTTAACTTCTTAGAATGCTCACTGCTCACAGAGGCTCCAAGTTGAGTAGTAGCTGATGTGGGAAATGAAGGCAGAAGGAAATGGTAGATAGAATTAGATTTTCTTTCTTTTTCTTTTTTCTTTTTTTTTAATGTTATATTTATTTCTAGGAGAGAGAGAGAGACAGCCTGAGCAGGGGAGGGTCAGAGAGAGAGGGAGTGACAGACTCTGAAACAGGCTCCAGGCTTTGAGCTGGCAGTTAGCACAGAGCCCGACGCGGGGCTCGAACCCACGAACCGTGAGATCATGACCTAAGCGAAAGTCGGACGCTTAACCGACTAAGCCACCCAGGCGCCCCTAGAATTAGATTTTCTTTTAACCTGCTGCTCATTGACAAATACTTGAAGCAGGCAGAATAAAATTTTTCTCCAAGAACCTCCTTACTGTCTTAATGTTAATGCTTTGCTAGAGGGAAAAACAGTCTTAGCCTGACAAAAGGTAGACCTCCAGTATCCCTGTGAGTCATCTTTAGCATATGAAAATCTCTTTGGAAACTTCCCCTTGACTATACCTCCCCAACCTCCCAAGTAAATAACCAGTCTCTCCACAGGGTCTGGGAGCAGGTCTTCCTGACTCCACCCCCTCCGTCGTGTCCCTGTGCTTTAATAAAATCATCTTTTTGGCACCAAAGACATCTCAAGAATTCTTTCTTGGCCATTGGCTTTGAACCCTCCCACCACTCCCCAAACCCTCATCAGTAGCAGCATCATTTAATATTAGAGCTCATACAGAACTTTCTTGGAGCCTCAAATGAGTACTTGCATTTCCTGGTTTGTCCATGGTTTTTCAAAGCCCACAGAAGAGTAACACTGTCCCATTTGTTGGAGCCATGAAGCCTACAGGATTGGCACCTGAGAGGCCTTGGTTGACCATCCTCAGTTTAAATGTTTAGACCAGCTTCAGCATGGAGAACTTTTAATGTGCCCATTTTTGACAAAGTTAAGGATTAAAGAATAATGTCAAAGAGCCTCAACTCCTTGTCCTTAGAGGGCTGTCTTGGTCTTGGTAAAGGACAATATGTTGACACAGACTGGAGTCATCACTACCAGTGAAAAGGTCAGGGAGCTGCTGGTTGGCTTAAGGCACCTTCACTGGCTAGTCAAATAATACTGTTTTCAGCCTTATGGACTTCAAGAGTTTTTATTATCTAACACACCATTATTTGGACAGAAATAATACTTTTTATCCTCCCCCCACACTGTTATTTCTGAAAATGTGATGTATTCCTTCATTGCTCTACCTGCCTGGAAGATGTATTTCTAAAGTCAGGCAGAAGAAAAGTGGATGCCTGCTATTCACAATGCAATTACCATGACAAGTATTTCTAATTGCCACTTCCCTTCCTCCAAGCCATCCTTTTCTTCAGACATCGCGGATTGCTGGTAATCTTGGGTTATTATCACCCTGAGCTGCTAACCTGAGTCTTGACAGTCCTCCTGGAGACCCGTGTCAGAAATAATTACAGCTGAAGAGAGGTGATTCTTCCTTCATTATTAGCAGTTGCTGGTGTTGGTGTCTAACGTTGATTAGCAATTTGAAGCAATGCATTCTTTGGGCTCCAGCACACATTTTGTTTCTTCTTCTGTGCCTTAGAGGACAGCACACATTGTTTTTCATTTCCTAGCCTCCCTTTGCCCTTTGTGTCTGTGTGTCTTGAGAAGGTTCCTTTCATGCTCTAGCGATTTATTTACTTCTAATGTTATTCCTTCTTTCTTGTTTTTCAAACAATTTGCCAGCTGTATTGGTGAAGTAGAGAATTCGTATCTTGGGAATGGATGCTGTGTGTGGTTGAGAGTTTTCCGAGAGCTGAGACGGCCATTTAGCAACCAGTAACCCAGGTCTTCAGCAACAGAAGTAGGAGAAGGCTGGGAGAGATGAGGCTGATTTGAACAGCGAGTAGAGAAAGGCAGGGGTGCTGCTTGCACAGATGTCTGATTCCAAGAAACCCACTTATTTTCTTTCAGACAACTTCTTACCCTGTTTATTAGCTATGGAAACTGGGATTGCCACCGGGCCTGGGGCTGCGAGAGAGATTTATAACTAAATTGGGAGGGGCTTGCTCAGTATTTGTTTTTGTCTGCTCTGGATGTTGAGTGAAGGCGTGCACCCTGCCTAACAGCTCATCATTAAATGTCACCACTGTTAAGAAGGGGCTGTCTTACATATGGTTGTAGAAAGTCCAAAGAACTTCAGGAAGGCAGTATGAACATAGGGAAATTCCTTCTTGAAATTCCAATTCTTCATGAATGAGCTGGGCAGGAAAATGTCATTTAAATAGGAAACTTTCTTTCCTGGCCTGTACATTGTTCTCAAGATTCAACAAAAGTCAGAATCTTAGTGCTCAAGTATATTTTAGGTGTTTTTGTGCTATACTATGGTTGCTGTGATTTATTGAGATTCTTCCATATTTTAGTCCTTGGATAGACATCACTTCCTTGACTGTAGCTCTAACTCTTTGAAAAGGCAACTGCCTTGAGTTCCCCCAGTGATTGGAGTTGATATACCATGGGGTCAGATGGCCCCTGGAAGCCCAAGGTCTCAGTGTGACAGCCTCATGTGACGTATAGTTTATTCGCTCATTTGGACATCCAGTCAACAAACATATATTAAAATAGTGTATCATATTGGGTGATAGTCTAGGCATTACTGGCATTTATTGATAATCTACTATGTTTCAGGAGCTTGAACACATGTTAACAGAGTGGCTTTGTTGCACAGAGGATACTAATATGGGCTTTGAACTCAAACAGATCTGTTTGAAGTCCTAGTTCCGTCAATTGGTACATGTGTGACGTTAGACATGTCCACTAACTTCTCAAAGCCTCAACACACTTATCTATGAAATGGTGGTCATATTAATTCCTATTTGGGGAGGTTGCTGATAGAAATAAATGATTTGATGCATATTAAGTGCTTGTAATGCCTGGAACATCATACATTTATGTTATCTGGTTTCTTTTAATCTTCTTAAGACCCTGAAGAATAGGTATGATTATGATGCCATTCTACATAGAGAAAACCGATATTACAGAGTTGGGAGAATTTGTAGCCTAGATTCTAGAACATTAAATCACTATGTCCATACTTACTGCTTTATAGTGGAAACAGCTGAGGGCGAGAGAAGCCAAAGACTTGGGTCCTCTGACTCTGAGGCCAGGTCTCCTTTGTTACTCAACATTTCCCCTCAGTTGCTTTACAATCTCCACAGCCATCTACAAGGAAACTCTCTGAAGTGTCTGCAAATGTCTGTCACCACTACTGTTAGCATCGGCCCACCCTTATTTGAAGGTTGACCGCAAAGTTTATATTTTCCAGACCATTTTCATCTCCTCTCTCTGTGCTCTTTGGGCCTTTGCATCCTCATTAACACCTCTACCAGAAAGGAAATGTAAAAAGGAAATAAAACTTAAGCCACTCAGTTTTGCTCCTTATTAGCAGCTCTTTTTAAAAGATTTGGTGGATGGGGAGGCTGACTTTTACCTACAGTGGTTTTTTTTTTTTATTATAGCAATGGATTTAAATTAGCTGGGCTGCCTTTCTTGCTGTTACCATGGATAGAGAGGAGTCGATTGTCTGAACCCCAGTGGGCCTGTGGCCACAGAGACCCCCTGTCGGCCCAGCCAGTAGCTCTGGCCCTTCTGGTTGGCTGCCCTCCCCTCCACTAGGGGCTCCTCATTCCACATTAGAGACAGAGGATCCTCTCTAAGGTCACTGTGTCCTTGGCCATGTTAGTTAGTAGGACTGCCATGTTGTGAGAGGAGCCCCCGGATTTGTGCAAGGTGGTGGCCCTGGGCTGACCTGAATTGGAAAAACACAAGCTGGAAATCAGAACATGTCAGACATTTCCTTTCATTCCTGTTGTATTTTAAAACCTAGCTCCCTTTCAAGCTACACTTCACTCTCCTTGGAGAGTGCACGCTTCCCTTTGCCAGCAGGTCCTTGGGGCTTCCCTGCTGCTTGTTACCTGGATTTCATTTGGCCAAGGGCTTGGAGGGGAGTCTGGCAGCCAAGCTCCTGTTATTCCTGCCAAGCAGACCTTCTTCTGTCCGGTTTTCATCCTGGGAGTGTCAGGAGGATACAGTCCCCAGATGATTGTGCTTTTTTGGTCTACTTCACTTCTTAATTCCTCTGCCTTCTTTAGCATAGACCTTCGATACCTCTTGTCTTTTATTACCTAAAGACTTTCTCTGTGACCTGATTTCCTGCAACCAAGTATGGGCTGGATTTTAATGGTGGATGTGATATTGAGCAGCCACTTGGGAACTAGGGATGGCCACTTCACTAAATGGCTTCAGCTTCCCTGTCTGTAAAAGCCTAGGGGTCTTCTAAAAGACATCTACAGTCCCTTTGGCGCTAACTTTATATGACTCTATAAATACTTGTTTTAGAAAGTTTCTCTTCAGATTCACAGAACCAAAAAGCAATATATAGTCAGGAAATCAGGCAACTGGTATGTAGGCTAATATTTTCATTAATCATATGATTTCAAATTCTAGATCTCATTTTTTTCCTCATAGAATCTTCCATTAAAAGTCTTAGCAGTATTGTAAGAAGAAATGGGATACCATCGGTGCAAACTCTTTGAGTGTTTCATGAAATAATAAGAACATCATTATTATAAGTCTAAGCTATAATTACAAGTATTTTAAGATTTCTCCGATGTAACAAAAGCATAGTTTCTTTGTTTTTAGAGTCTCTAGGAAANTTATAAATAATTGTTTTTGTAGTTAAAAGTTTTTATGAGATGTTTGAACATTTTTGGTAAAAGTAAAAATGGTTTCTTTTTTATAAGTAAGGAAATCAAACTCAGGAAATGTGATGTCCTAGAGGAGAAAATATACCAGGCTAGAGTCAGAGGTCCTGGGTTCAAGTCCCAGCTCTGTCATAATTAGACTATAAGCCTCTCAAGTCCTCAGCACCTGAGATGGCACCTACACTGAATCCCTGGTGCCCGGGGTGCTCATAAATATGATAAATACCTAATAATAATGAAAAGAAAGTATAGTATATAAAATAATAAAAAAAATTAACTGGGTGACCTTGGGCTCCTTCCTTTGTTAAATTTCCTGGGTCTAATTTCGTTAACTCAGAGAATTCAAGGGTAGCAAGAGCACACCATATACACTGTGTGTTAGTTATCTTGACAATAAGTTATATATATATATATATGATATAAGATATAATNCTGGAGGAGTGGCCAGTGTAAGAAGAGAGAACACCCCCCTCTTCACTGACCTCGGGCTGTCTAGAGGAGAAAATGGAACGGGACCATTGTTATGGTGCGCCATTCGTGAGGGTGTGGGGAAGCTCCAGGTGTGCCTGCTCCTGGCACGTACCAGTTTCTGGGAGATTCCTCCATGCAGTGGGGGAACTTCCACGGATTTCCTCTTTTTGTCCTGCTCATTTCTACACCACTGTCTTCCATCACCACCAGGTAGGGTTCATCCTGTGGAAAAGGCCTGAGCCTCCATCTTTGTAAAGATAGCAAACAGCTACTCATGACCGAGGTCCAAGAGGCAGTAGGCATAGCAGTCCTGCTTACCTGGTATCTCTCCTCCGTGGTTTCAGTTGTCCACCTTCCAGTGCGGTCCGGAAGCAGATCATCCTCCCTCTACGCATTGTCAGAAAGTCCATAGCAGCATACTTGTGTCACAAGGCCAGCATCATTCACCCCACTTCATTTCATCCTGCAGGCATTTTTTCATCTCACATCATCACAAGAAGGGTGAGTGCAGTACAGAGATTTTGAGAGGAAGAGAGAGAGAGGAAGAGAGACCACATTCACATAACTTTTATTACAGTGTGTTGTTCTAATTGTTCTTTTTTAGTGTTAGCTGTTGTTGTCAGTCTCTTACCGTACCTAATTAGAAATTAAGCTTTATTATAGATGTGTATATATGATGAAAAATATAGCATATATAGGGTTTAATACCATCTGTGTTTGGAACATCCACTGGGCGTCCTGGAATGTGTTCTCCATGGGTAAGGGATGGGGGGACTACTGTATACAAAATATTTAAGAAGCTTCTGTGAACACAGCTGGCCTTAGTGGGGATATATAACCTGGCAGGTTCTGATTTGCATGCCCATTTTCCCCAACCCTCCCTTCCTCTTCAAAGAAATTTGAGTTCTTTTATTTTATTCTGGTCCTGGCTCCCACAGGGATTTGGAACTGAATAACACATTTCATAATTTGAGAAAGAGAAAACTTGTGAGCCAGGAGGTGAGAGAGGCAAGTTGGTTGTCAGAGCTGGAGCTTTTGGGGTTGAGCCTTGGGGAGAAAAAGAACAGTGCCATGTTTTGGGAGGAAGAAAAGGCTGGGGAGGGTGGAAGAGAAGGAGAGTTAGGAGGGAAGGCTGGGGGTGTGGGTGAGGGGTGGGAGGGTCAGGGACTCATAGCTGGCAGGACCGGCCACTCCTGCATGGAGTTCCTGGGAGGGGAGCCTGAAGCCTGTACCCTGGGAATTGGGGAAGGGGGTTGAAGACCCTCTGGAGAGCAGTGAGGGTCCTGCAGGTGATGAGGGGGACCACGTATGTTATAAGTGGAACCCACGGCTTTTCCTATCAGGAGCATTTAAATTACTCCATGACTCAAGAACCATAAATGTTCTGGAAAAAGAAGTTAACAAACAGGGCCCTCTCTTCAATTCTGTGAGACAGCCATGCTATATAGGCTTAACAGATATATATTAAACTCTGCTGGGTTTCTGATTACAAAAGTCATGCTTGCTCATTGTAGAAAATATAAAAAAGCATCTAGAAGAAAATAAAAACCACCTAGAACTCCCCTTCTGAGAAGTGACCACTGTTAACATGCTGGTGTGGAGCTGTGCAGTCTACACACACGCTCCTAACAGACAGGATATAACACCTACATCATTTTCTGGCTTGCTTTTTTTACTTAACAATAAGTTCTGAACTTTTTATTTCAATATTTGCTTTCAACATAAATTTTTGAAAGTTTATTTATTTTTAAGAGAGAGAGAGAGAGAGAGACAGAGAGAGAGAGAATCCCAAGTGGGCTCCATTTTGTCAGCACAGAGTCCAGTGCAGGTTTCGATCCCATGAATCCTGACGTCTTGACCTGAGCCAAAATCAAGAGTCGGATGCTTACCCAACTGAGCCACGCAGGTGCCCCTGCTTTCAACATAATTTTTCATATATATCCTTCACTCTTAGCTGGTTCTTTATGGCTGCTGCTGCCACCGAGAAGCTTGGGTGGCAGATTGGGATTCACCAGCTCTGTTCTAATCCATGTGGAAATGACCTCCCTATGCTTTGTCCCATCTCAGAGCTTGAAGAGCCCTGTGTCCTTGTCAAGGCAAACGCTTCAGCCCTTGCTCTTGACTGCATTCCCTTCAAGAAACCTGCCTGCACTGGCCTCCACCCCACAATATTTCCTGTCCATGGGTGTGCCCCTTAGCTCATGCCTCTTAATTCCTCCCATTTGGTAGATGTCAGAAAAGAGTTCTCACTTATCTTTTCCCTGCCAGTGTCTCTCTTCCAACCTGTATTACATATTATTGGCATATTAATCATCTTAAGTAACAGCCATGGTCTCTCACTCCTCTCCTCAAAAGCATTTAGCGTCTCCCCACTGCTTACCATGTCCAGCCAGACACCGTAGGCTGGCGTGCAGGACCTCTCACGTAAGGCCTCATTTCTCCTACGAGGGAGGAAACTTTAGCTCTTCTCACCAAATCCAGTGAGTCACAATCTCCTGTTGAATGTACCTTGCAGGTATGATTGGCCCTCCTCTGTCCATCTTCTTTGCTCCTGCCTTAGCTCACACTCTCCTAATTATTGAAATACAAGAGACCTGTCCCTGGCTTTCCTGCCTCCAGTCCTTCCCCTTCTACATTTCTCTTCACACGGCACACAGAGTGCTCTTCTGAAGTGAAGTACGACCATTGCATGTTCCCGTAAAATGTTTAATGGCTTCCCACAGCATTTCGAAAAAGCCCTAATTTTTTAGCATCACCTAAAGGCTCTTCCTGATGGGGGTCCTGCGTCATGTCCCTTCCCTACTTCCTTGATGTTGGGTTTAAATCACACTAAGTGCCTCCAGTCCCTATGTACCCCAGAGGGGCTCTCCAGGCCCGCACACTCTGCCCCACCCCTCTTTTGTCCTCTGCACCCTCCTTCTCTGAGACTCTGCCCCTGTCCCTGGGTTAAATGGCCATCTTAAGTACTTCTACAGCAGCACGTTCTCCCCTTTATCCTAGCTTCAGTCATACTGCTCTGTAATTGCCCCTTTACTTGTCTGTGAAGTAAGGAAACTTAGGATCCTTGAGGGCAAAGATGGTGTCGTATGTATCTTAGTATTTTCCCAACACTCAGTACAGGGGATACAGCATTGTTTATTCAATCAGTTTTGGTCTGTGGATGAATGGATGAGTCCTAACATTGTGCAGGAATGTATCAAGCGTTCAGACACTGAAAGGACGGGGCAGTGGGCACTTATGGTCCCTCATTGGCCGTACAGGCAAAAGGACAATTGAATCTAACATGCAACTCCCATGACTGCTCTAAGTGTTCGTCCTTCTGTCTGTGCTTGAGGCTGTTAATATGTACTCTCTTTCCGGGCTTTTATGTTCAGGGTTTCTTTAGGTGTTTGTGTGTGTGTGTTGTGGCTGGGGCGCGGTGCCATTAGCTGTGACCCCAGAGGGGAGACCCTGTGCCTAGGAGCCTGAGTGGAGTCATCACTGTACCGGGGCCACTTGATCTTTGCCTGTGATTTGACAGCTGTGTTCCTGGTACGTGACAAGCCTAGGGTCCTCCTACTCTACTGGCATCTTCCCTCCAAAATCCACCCATGATTTAATAGTAATGATGACAGTGACGATGGAAAAACACACACAAAAAGTTTTATTTGTATCAAGTCCAGGCTGAGGATACGAGTCATGCCTTTATTCTATACTGGTCATAAGTACTTCCCTTTTCCATAATGAGCTTGACATGTCCCTGGTCCAGATCACTAAACACTATCACAGTTTCCTTCTACAAATCCCCATGCTTTCATTTTTGGCTCATGGCATGGAAACAGATCAGGTTGCCCTTCCTTTTAACACCCTCTAGTAGCTTCCAGCTGCATTTGGATCTGAGGTCTCTATGATGACCTGTCAGTATGACCTGGATCCTGCTCTCCATTCCAGACATATCCCACATCCCTTTCTTCCTTAATCACCCCATTCCAGCCAGGGCAGAACTCCTTCCAGCTTCTTCCTTCAGTTTCTGATCTCTTTCGCACCTGAGTATCTCCGTTATGCTATTCTCTCTGCCTAGGATTCCCTCCCTCTGCTTTTTGCACAACTGATTGCTTCTCTCGTTTCAAGTCTCAGCATGGGGCACCCTGACCACCCTCACTAGCGGGTCCTCCACTGTGTTCTGTCACTGGACGCTTTCCATTTTCTTCATAGCCTTTCTTACCAGCTGTAATAATTACAAATTTATCTGTTGGTTCATTGCTACTCTTCAAATCTAAGGTCTAGCACTTACTGGCTGAATGACCTTGGGCAAATTACATAACCAACTTTCACCCACATCACCTCATCTGAAAAATGGAGATATTTTTCTTGAGAGCTATTACTTTATGCCAGGTACCGTACTAATTATTTAACATGGATTGAGTCAGGCCTCCCAGCAGAGGGGCACAGAGAGAGTGCCCAAATTGCCCAGGGTCACACAGCTAGTTAATGGCGTAGACAAAATTTGAACCCATTCAGTCTGACTTCTAAGCCCATGCTCTTTCCTGCTTTGCCAGGCTACGTGCAAATGTTTGCTGAATACACAAATGAGAAGCTTCCTCCTCAGCTTTCCTGATTTTTCTCTGAAAGTGTTCTGCGTGATAGCAGGAGTGTTTGCCAGCTTCCCAGATCCGTGTAGAATGCCTAGATGCCCCCTACCTTGCCCCACTTACCCTACTTGGGAGGAAGTGTGGCTTCTTTGGCCCCCTGAAGGCTGGAAACCGAGCCGCAGCCCCCAGGGTGGCCCTGATGAGGTGGAGGCAGCCCCCCCCCCAGCCCCCGCCTTTGTGCAGCAGGAGCTGGTTTCAGACAAATACGCTGTGTGTGCTCCTGGCAGCATCTGCTGCCTGCAAACACCCAGCCACAAGGAATTCACTCTGAGTAGATTCTTCTTTTCTTTTCCTTGACAAAAGGCAAGAACTATGCAGGGAGGGAAACCTTTACTCTGAAAAGAATTGTTAAGTGCAGAACTGGCTTTACTGTTCCACTGATCAATTCAGAGGACCTGGGGGCCTGGCAGCTGGGGCGGGGGGCTTGGCTCGAGAGGGCTCCGATCTGAAGCCCCACTCTCCCCAGTGGCCCCACCATATAAACCCCTGACCCCGGGGAGCGAGAGGTGCTGTAGAGAGACAGGCTTTGCCTTCCAGCTGCCAATGACAGATGTCATCAGGCACAGGTCCATATTTCTATTTTTAGTGCCTGCTTCTTTTCTTTTCCTTTTCTTTTTCTTCCCTTCTTCCTTCCTTCCTTCCTTCCTTCCTTCCTTCCTTCCTTCCTTCCTTCCTTCCTTCCTTCCATGAACAGAGTATATTGAGGACCTGTAGGGATTCCTTTGAGCATGTCTCCTAGTTGCTGAACCTCACCTTTGGGGCTTTGCCCACAAGTACTGTCCTCCTCCTCCTCTATCCTTCATCTTACCAGATGTATCTCTGTGTATCAGGCTTGTAGCAAGGATCTCATGAGTCAATGTGTAACCCTCAGGGACTCGCAAATGACCCTGTGCAGGTCTCTCCAGCAGGGGAAAAGCATTCGGAAGAGAGGATCTGGTGTGAGCAAAGGCATAAGATCAGGAAATTGTGTATGTGATTAGGAATCATGAGCTCATGCATTTGACTGCAGATAGGGTACTAGTGAGGGAGTGTGTGGGTTATTCTCCAGATGCCCCTTATATCTATTTTTTGCCTTTCTTGTCCCTGCTCTGTGCTCCAGGAAGGGGACTCCTGTGGTTCCATCACAGGGCCTCCTTTGTCCTGAGCTTTCATGTTGGAATTCAACAATGAGAGGCATGGCCAGCTGTCAGAGGAGAGGGAAGCAGAGATGGGGTTATTTATTCCCTTCCTTCTCACCTCCCCCTCCGCCTACCCCCAAGCTGCTGGCATTCTGGCAGAGCTACTGTCCACCAGTCCTTTAGCCACACTACTGTCACAGGCTCTTCTTCCTTCACCTGTGGCTCCCCCAGGGATCAGGGGAACACCGTTCCTAGGCTTCACCCCTTCGGGCCTAGCCACAGTATGGCCTCCCAGCGGTTGCTGGTTCCTGTGGGATTCACCTTCCCTTGCTCTTTCCTTAAACCCTACTTATAGCCCTATCTGGAAACTTGGAAATCATTCAGTGTTTCTGAACATAAGAAGGACTTGAGCGGAGGTATAAATAAAGAGCAGTGAATGCGGGAGCTGGTGTGAATATGGAGAATGGATGGAAGTGGGCAGCTGACGGGATATGTGGAAATGGAGAAGGAGCCTTTGAAGCTGGGTCCATGTCCCCAGGACCAGGCTGACTGAGAGCATGATGGTGCCACAGGCAGAACCAGGGGAGGGAGGGGAGTTGCTGTTAACCTTTGGTTTCAGATAAGTTGAAAATACCTCCATCCTTCCTCTAAAAATTGTGGTCCTCATGGTTACCCCCCACCCCCAAAGGGCTGTTGTAGCTCAGGCAACACCACACACAGATGCTGCCCTTCTGTGGAGGGGGGCTACTTAGTAGTCACCCAGTTTGGTTTGGGTACTTTAGAGAGTTAATCCATAATGACCACCTGGGGGGCAGCTGGACGGCAAGGAGATCTCAAATCTTTTCTGTAGGTGAGGTTTTTATTTAGCAAAGTGTTGAAACAGTGAAACACATCATATGAAAACACTGTGAAGGAATAAAGGCTACTTAGAAGGCTGAGGGGAAAAGGAGGTTCATTCTGTGTGACAGCAGAGGGCAGCTCTGAGAGCCATGAGTGGAGGCGTCTGGGAGGTAGGCTTCCACTTGTAATGGAGACAGCCTTCTAAAGATTGATTCACTCTGCCTATTGGTGGGATGAGCTCCTTACAGAGTGATGAATGCCTGGTCCCAAATGGGATTAAGTTGAAACTAAATGCTTGCTGGTCACTGACTGTAAAAAGACTTCCTGTATTGTGCTATAAATTGGGCTGAAGAAAGTCACATCATATTCTATTTCCCTCAGTTCCAGCCCAATGATTCTGTGATTTTCCTATTGCCTAACCACAGGTGCAGAGGTGAGTCGATGGCTGCAAGGCTAAAACCAGCAGCTGCCTAGGTTCTTGGCCTTTCGTTACAGGTATGTTCTAGAGGGAATCAACAGCACAAAGAACAAACAGAAAATGCTTTGTGGGTCAGAAGCTGAATAATCTTATTTGTTTCTACTTCTCTGCTATGGCCATCTTTGGCTCCTTTAAATAATAGGCTATTTCCTATCAATTCAGATTAACAGCATGAGTTTGATTGGTCATCCATGTGGGGAACATGTGGAAGAGAGAACAAATGTGCTTTGATTCCCTAGTGGTTCGACCAGCTGGGGAGTTTCAAAGATTTCCTTTTAAATCTCAATTGAAGATGGGATAAAGGAAATGTGCTGTGATGAAAGCATGTCTGGAACACAGAAGGGTGGCAAATGAGGAATTTCTTGCTAAATAGGGGCAGAGAATAATCTCTCTTTTTGGGTTGAAAGGTGGTACAAAGATACATGTTTATCTAGAACCACAAAGGAATTAAGATTTTTCTACTTATAAATTGACTCTAAGTTTATAAACTGTTTACGTGCATTATCTCATTTTATCTTGTGAGGCAGATGTGGCCAATAGTACTTTCCCCATTTACTAGATGGGCAAACTGAGACTCAGAGATGCCACGTTTCCTGTCGAATATTATACAGATCGTAAGTGGATGATCTAGACTTTGAACTTTAATCTTGTCTTTCTGTCGCATCATAATGAGAGATTAGATTGTAAACTGACTGTAAACATTTATTGTGTATTTATCTTATGCCAGACACTGGGCTAAGCACTTTATAGGGGTTACAACAATTCCCATTTTCCAGATGTGGAAGCTGAGATTGCTCCCTCCAGCTTCTGGCTCTACCAAAGCAAAGGCTGCAGTTGAGTCTCAATGTTGTTACAGGCTTACCTTATCTTTAACACTAGGATGAAAAAAAAATGAGAATGTGTATGTTTGTGTGAGCGCCGGTACACGTGTGCCGAGAGCCCTCCCAGAGCTCCATACTTGTATCTATAACTGCCTACTGGCCGTCTGCACTGGTTTATCCTCCCAGAAACAGAAATGTTCCATCTCTCTGAAGTGTTCCAGCGAAACTCCCTATCTCCTCCCCAACACTGTCCCTCCTTTTGCATTCTCTATCTTGGCCAATGCCATGACCCAAGCTCAACACATATAGCGAGTGTTGGTGATAAAGACCTCTAGATTTGACTTCAACAAAATTGCTCCTGGCTATTCCAGCCTTTCCATTACCACTCCTGTGCCTTAGGTCAGACCCACATTACCTGACTTTGGCAGTACCCGTCTAATGGAGTCTCTCTACTCATCTTCCATTCCTACAGATTATCTCAAGTTATATTTTCCAGAAACATAGGTTTTATCCAATCATTCTCTTTCTCCAAAATCTTCATTACTTTCCGGTTATAGTTATTCATCCCTTAGATGCTAATTGAGCAACTGCTAAGCACCAGGCACTCTTCTAGGTGCTGGGCCTTTCAGAGAGAACAAAGCAGTTGCAGACGCCTGTTCCTGTGCCACTTCAAAAGTACATGCTCTTCAGCTTAACATTCAATGTCACCTACAGTTTGACTCAACTCATTTTTCTGGCCTTTATGCCTCTCTGCACAGCTGCAGGTAATATCCACATTCCTTGTCATCCAGTCATACTGAGCATTCCTGGTGTCTAGAAATTTGTGCCTCGTTGGGTGATTACCTTCACCTGGAGCCCCACTTACCTGTCCAGATTTCCTATGACCCCTATTTACCTGCATCTCTTCCCTGAATTCTTTCCAGATCTAGTCAGAATTAATGTCACTGATAACTTGAACACAGTGTTTCTGTATGTTATGGTTATTATCACAGCCTGCATGATTTCAGTATGTGTCTGTCTCCTCAGACTGAGGTCTTTGAGCAGAGGAATGTCTTACCTGTATTTGTCTTCTCAGCCCTTTGTCAGTCCCTGGCACATAGTAGGCGCCTAATAAATTTTAGTCACTTTGAAATATTATGGTCTTGATAGCACTCCTTTTTTTTTTTTTAATAGTTTATTGTCCAATTAGTTTCCACATAACACTCAGTGCTCATCCCCACAAGTGTCCTCCTCCATGCCCATCCCCCCCTCCCCCCACAGACACATTGCTCTGCCTCTAGTTCCTTTAGGTGAGCTGTTAGATTTTGCACTTGCGCTTTTTCTAATCTCTTGAAATAGGCCTGTAGAGCAATGTACTTTCCTCTTAGCACTGCCTTTGCCGCATCCCATAGATTTTGAATTGTTGTGTTTTCATTTTCATTTGTTTCCATATATTTTTTAATTTCCTCTCTAATTGCCTGATTGGCCCATTCATTCTTTAGAAGGGTGTTCTTTAACCTCCATGTTTTTGGAGGTTTTCCAGACTTCTTCCTGTAATTGATTTCAAGTTTCAAAGCATTGTGATCTGACAGTGTGCATGGTATGATCTGTATTCTTTTGAATTTATTGAGGGCTGCTTTATGTCCCAGTATGTGATCTTTGATAGCACTCCTAATCCCCCATCACCTACCTCCTCCTTTTCAAAGATCCTTAACAAGCTTATTTACACTAATAAATACATCTTGCACGCTGGTGTACAAGTTCAGAAAGGCACTTTTTAGCCTCTAGGTGGCAGTGTTACTGTGCTCAAAGGGAAGGAGTGGACCAGCAGGCCAGGAAATTGTATCAACCCCTTAGGGTACCTGCCTTCCTGTCTCCTCTTCCTCCCTCTGTCTTTCCCTCCTCCCTTTCACCCTCCCTCTCTCCTTTCTTCTCCACCCCCCCCCCGCTCCTCCCACCTCCATTTCTCTTCATCTATTAAATTTCTTCTCAGATTTTTTAAAACACTAAAGCGCATCGTAAGCACCGAGGAAAGCCTACAGTGCCGGCCGGAGACCCTGTCTCCTCCCTCACACACTTTGTGTAGAATTGTAAATTTTAATATTTCTACTAGATTCCATTTGAATTTTGGAGGTGTGAGGGATTATGATCTTCAGAGAAGGGGAGATAGGAAGCGGTTGTTTTTAGAAGCAGCCAAGGAAATAATTCAAAATGGCCTCTACCTCCTCTGGCTCTCCACCTCCATTCCTGGATGTGTTGTAGGTGTTGGGGTTGAGCTAAACACTTAGCTTTTCCAGGGAAGTCTGAAAACTGACTTGTCAACCACATTTAAAGAGGGCATGAGGCTGTTTCAACAGGGGGTGTTTCCATTCAGCTGGGAGGAGGGTGGTGGAGTTTTTTGGGAGCCCAACTCCAAGGAAGAGGGGAGCAGGAGAGGCTGGCGGGCCAAGCAGGGTGGATGCAGCAGAAGCCCCAGCAAAGGCAGGGGAATGCAGCCCGTCTCTGCTGTCTGGTAACAAATCTAAATCTACCTGCCTATTTTTCCAGAGGGCCCACTGCTCTAACAATTCAGCATTTTAAAGGAAGATGCTGGAGGAGGGAATTGGTAATTTAAGCATGAAAAATGTCATTTTGCCTCAGAGCAAACCGCCTTTCTATGCCCTGGCTCCTTTTGTGTGGTTTGGATTTAGGCATATCTGGAAGATCATTTGCCCAATACTAATAGGAAGTCTCACTGTGCTCGTTTGTTATGAGATGTAATGGGACTTCCTCTCCCGGTGGGAACAGCAGCCACCTAGTGCCACTGGTTTCTGTTTTTCTGTCACCAAGAGAAACACTCTGTCTCTGTTTCTCACACACACGCGTGCCTGAACGTGCACACTCACACACACACGCACGCGCACACACACACATACACCAGAGAACTCCTGGATTCTGACTTGCATGTTTCTCTTTGAGACAATTAAAATGCAACTATCTTCTTCCAAATCCCATACTTATATTCTTTGCCTGCTTTGGGTTTAAGGTCATTTGGTTTAGAAGGGAAGTCCTTTCACTTGTATGGAGTTAATTAATCAGACTCTTTTCTCCTGCCAAATTCCTCACTGTCTTTGCTTTCTAAACAGGAGCTGTGCTTTCCTCTCTTTTCTCCTTCAAGTAGCATGTGTTTATCCATGACTCTGGGAGCCATGCATTTATTGTTCAGTTCTTGAATTCATTGTTGTTATTTATCATTTTTTAAAAAAATTCAGATACAACTCTAAGAGGTTTAGAGCTTTACTTGACTTTTCTGTCTCCTTCTAAAAGTATGTTCTTGGAGAAGTCTTTCTGTTCTGCCCCAAATTCTTTGATCAGTGCCATTGATCTCTGCCACCTCTGGGTATTTTGAAGCCCACGCGTGAGGTACCGTATTCTCCTGAAACTGACTAGGGCCTCAAAACCCTCACTGTTGGGCTCCCAGCAAATTCTGCCAGTTGTCTGTTGGAGAGTAAACATCTTTCCTCTCTATCTTTAAATTGGGGGAGAAGGACCAGAAGCATCTGTCAGATGGTCAAAGTCTTTATAGTTCCCCAAAGCTCCTGGAACAAAATAATACCTTTCTTTTCTTTTTATTGCCTTCTCAGATGGTTTCTCAATGAGGTTCAAATTGCCTTATGCCCGGGCCACAGCTGGCACCCCGTGTCACTCGTTGTCGAGTTTCTCTTGTGTTGTCGGAATCCTTGCAATTTGATTACAAGGTGCTCCAGAGCCTCGAGAAAAATAAGGAAACTCAGCACCCACCCGTGTGAGGGATGCAGAGATTGTCTGCTGGGCCTCTCTGACAAAGGCTTTTCTAACAATTTTTAAAACAATTGTCTATGATGGGAAATGAGGTTATTCAGAAGTGATGGCCCACAGGATACCCAACAGCCTGACATGTGGCCAAGGAAGAGGAATCAGATTGACTCAATAGTTGACAGTATGGGTTTCCAAGTCAGTCAGACTTGGGTTCCAATCCCCCGTCCATCACTGTATGGCACCAGGAAAATGACTTAGCCTCTGTAGGTTTCTTTCTTTCTTTCTTTCTTTCTTTCTTTCTTTCTTTCTTTCTTTCTTTCTTTCTTTCTTTCATGTTTTATTTATTTCTGAGAGAGAGAGAGACAGCATGAGCAGGGGAGGATCAGAGAGAGAGGGAGACACAGAATCTGAAACAGGCTCCAGGCTCTGAGCTGGCTGTAAGCACAGCGACTGACACTGTTGGGCTCCCAGCAAACTGGCCCCTAGGTCTCCTTTCTTTATAGAGAATAGGGACAGTCGCGGTACCTCAAAAAGTTATTCTGAGGGTCACCTGAGAAAAGGTAGGCAAAATTCTTTACACAGTGCCTGAAATATGCCAGGTGCTCAGTGAATGTCGTTTGTGATCTACAACTAAAACGATGACTCTGAAGGGTGGAAGGTGCCTTAGCAATCATCGACCCACTCCTTCCTCTTAGAGCTGAGTGTGAGGCCCTCCAGAGCTGCTCACAGTCACTCAGCCAGTGGGTGACAGGCCGGTCTCCTGACTCCTAACCCAGCAGGCTTTCGCCCTCAGTTGCAGACCCCAGACCTTCCATCCGGTTCTGATGGTGGTAGCACCAGTAACTAAAATTCAGAGCACTATAAGTACTCATTAAATAAGGATTTAAAAATGTACCATGGAGGGCAGAGAAAAGAAGCCCCATAAAGCTGGATGGGAAGGTAACGGTGAATACCTATTTGGCTCCTGTCACGTGCTAGATGCAATGGGCATACAGACTCTAAGAGCAGGACCTGTCTCTCACTTACGGTTGCATACCCAGCACCTAGCACAGTGCCCGCATGTGGCAGGTGGGTAACTTTTCGGGGGGATGAGTGACCAGAGGTTCTATCTTCTGTCATTAGTCTAGAGGCCATCATGAGGACATGAGGACTAGCTGGCAGCACACCACCTCTGCTTCTCCTTCCTCTGCTGCTTGTTGCTTTCTTGGTCTGTGCCTGTGGGTGCCCACAGCAGGACGGCAGTCCTCGGAAGTCAGCCCTGCGGTGGGCACCGTAATTGCTCTGCCTTAGGGAGGACTCTGCTCATAAGTATCTGACTTCTCTCCAGGGGCCCGTCTCTCCTTTCCACCAAAGCCCTTGTGTCCTGCACCCCACGCCCACAGCTCTTGGCACTATGCTAATCTGATCAATGATTCCATTTTGTCCAGTTATTGCCCAGCTTGGCTGCTCTGTTAGAAAGCAAGCTGAGAGCTGTGATCTGATTTCTAGTGGGTTCTGCTGCTTTGGCTGGAGGATTGAGGGGAACTGTGTGGGTAGATTTATTTCTCAATAATCTTCCCCAGAAACCTGTGTTGGCCGTCTTTGTGGAACAAATGGATGTCGTCAGTATTATTGATTTGACCTTTTCCCCTCTCCTGGTGGGCAGTGGCTGTGCCCTCACTGCTCCTTTCTCTTGGGTGCAGTGAGACAATTTAGAGCCATTTCCAGGAATCCCACTCTTCCTTTGGCATTTTGGAGGAAGAAAAACATTTTTTTAATTGAAGTAGGATCAACACATGATATTATATTAGTTTCATGTGTACAACAGAGAAAAACAGTTTTGACGTGAGCACAAGATAATGATGTTGCAACGCCCCAGACACAACTCTAGTTGTGTGGCAGGCTGGAGTCCATGGAAAATAATTCAGTGGAATGATGTGGGCTTTTATTTCTAATGGAGGTTCCTTGTCTCCTGGGAACCAGCTAACTGGTTGGGCTTTCCAGTGATTTATGGGTGGTATGGGAAAGAAAACATTCTGATTTTCCCCTTATTCTACAATGAGAGAGGAAGGTAGGCTCAGAGAATATTCTTTTCACTCTAGTACTGAGGTTACTGCTAACAGAGGTACTGTATGTTCCTCACATGGGAGGTTTGGGGAAGCAGAAAGTTCTCACAAGTGTCAGACTTGGGTAGCATAATCAGTTTTAAAAGGAATAACCTTTATATTGTTTTGGATTTTTATTATGAAATTATACATGTTCGTTAGAGGGAAAAAATCAAGCAATCAGATAAACTATATCATGAGAATTATTAAGACACCACAGCGATGCTAACAGCTTACGGATATTTAGCTTTCCAGCTGTAACATGGCCACCTTTCAGGGTCAGAGGACACAAGAGGCATAACTACTTCTCCACCATCGATTAAAAATAGCCAGGGCTGCATTATGTGAACTGACATTAATAATGAAAATATCTTGTATTTGTGTACTTTATTGTGTTTGCAAAACATATTTAAGTATATCATCTTATTGAATCTTATAATGACCTTCTGATTTAGGTTGTGAATATTCTCATTTTATAATAAAAAAATCCTCAAATCTGAGATTCAGGAAGGTATAGAGACTTCTTCCAATTAAATAACAGGTAAGTGGCAGATCTGGGACTTGAACTGAGGTCTTTTGATGTCAGAATGAAAGTGCAATGTACTAGGTTCCAGCCACCTTATCATTTTATGGGAACCCTGTGTATCAGTCAGTGATTGCTACAGTAATGCTGTGTAATAAACCACTTCAAAATTCAGTAGCTCAAAACAAGTATTCATGCTACCACTTTTTGGTCCACACATTGACTGAAGTTAGCTGATCTAGCCTGGTCTCACCTGGGTGCTCTGCTTCAGGTTTCAGGTCGGCTAAATTTGGCTTAAACCTGTGCTTTAGGTTTACATCTGTTCCATGTGTATTTATTTTGAGAACCAGATAGAAGACGATGCTCTCTCTGGTACATCACTGGAATACAAGGTCTCTAATGAACTACCTAAGCACATAGGGAAAGTCCCTATTCCCGCCATACCTGTTGATACTCCAGTGGTCAGAGCAAGTCACATGGTCATGCCCATGCAATGAGTAAGGATATACTGCTCACAGTGGGAAGGGAAAGGGAGTGAATAATAATATAAGCCATCATCACAATCTGGCTTTTTAGTCATTGTTTTGTGCATGCAAAATATCTTTACTTCCCTCTCAATACCCTTAAATATCATCTAGTCAATATTAGTTTTAAAGTCTAAGATCTTGAAATGATACCAAATCCCGATATGGCTTCTATTGACTGAGATACTTATGAAATAAAGAGAAAAGTTATTTGCTTTCCAATTTAATTCAAAATTAAAAGGGACAGAATAACTGAAATAAAATATGCCTAATTGCAAAATGGAAGAGTAGTAGCAGACATAAGTCACTGAGTCCAGCCATTCTGAAGTCCTGCTGTACAAGTGTAGCCAGATTTCCTCATCATGTAGGTAGAGTGTTCTTTTAGTAGGCTAGGGATTGGCAATAGTACAGGGCCACCTAGGAAACATTTTAGGCTTTCCAGGCTGTATGTTATCAGTTGTAACATCTCAACTTTGTGTTATGGCAAAAGCATAGTAGACAATATATAAATTTATGGGTGAAGCTATGTTCCAATAAAACTTTATCTATTAAATCAGGTAAGGTGGGGTTTGGTATGTAGGTCATGCTTCACTGACCCTTGGACTAGACCCTAGTTCTGCTTGTGTGGCTCGTGGCTCACTTAGCCACTGTTCTTCATGTCTTTGGCTCCAGTGTTTTTAGACACCATACGTGGCCACTTCTGAAGAGAACTTTAAAGAATAAGCCTTTCTTTCTGGATCAGAAACTTTTTCAGCCTGCTTTCTGCTTATAGAAATTTGGGAGCCAGAGATCTTTTTACAACTCAGACAGTTGCAGGCTCAGGTTGATGGCATTTTACCAGTACAGGTATCTCACGAATTTCGAGTTTCCTCCATTTGATTTCAGCCAACTCCATGTTTTTTACACCAGTGGTTTGTTTAGAGACAAATCTCTCTCTTGAGACTTCATTTTGGCTACCTTGGGTTTATCAGGCCTCTGTGGGATCATGCCTTTTATACTTCTCGGAACTCTTTGTCCAGGTGAAAAGCGCTGATAGGCACCACTTCTATTCTTTCAGAAGGTGTAACAAAGGATGTGACAATGACACACTTGATTTGTCCTGAGGCTGATAAGATGGTAGATAAAGACAGATTCACTTTTCAAACCTGTAAGTCCTAAAATTTTGGGGCTTTCTATATTTTCTCTCAGTATTGCTTATATGCTGGTCACTTTCCGTTACAAACTCAACTTTGTCTTGCAATACCTTATCCAGCTAGTAACAACCAAATTACACTATCAACATCCTGCCTGGACACTTTCTTGTCCAATGCTTCAAGTTCATTAAGCAGATTTCTGTCCTCCACACTATCAGAGATGAGTTTTGCCAAGAGCTTCATCACTAAATAACATGGATGGCATGTTTCCAGCTTTCCATAACACTTTCCTCATCATCTGCTGCCTAATCACCAAACCACAGTCACATATTTTAGGTTCTCATGATGACAGTATTCCACTTCTGATAACAGTTTCTGTGTTGGCCAGCTATTGTTGCAATAATGCTGTGTAATAAACTACCCCAAAACTCATGACTTCCAATAACAAGCAATTAATTTCACATTTGCAGGTCTGCTATTGGATTGTCATTCAGCTGATCTAGGGTGAGTTCAGCGAGGGGCCTTGTTTAAGGTTGCATATGACTGGGGTTGGCTCTAGGCTGTTCTGGGCTCAGGTCTTTTCCACAGGAGTCTGCTTTTAGTTCAGGATTACACTGGGGTAAAACTCTTCCCTTCAGCGGGCCACTGGAGCACTATAAGTTGAACCACATGTTTTTTTTTTTTTTAATAATTAATTTTTAAATTTATATCCAAGTTAGCATGTAGCGCAACAGTGATTTCAGGAGTGGATTCCAGTGATTCATCCCCTATGTATAAGATGCAGCGCTCATCCCAATAAGTGTCCTCCTTAATGCCCCTCACCCATTTATCCCATCCCCCACCCACAAACCCTCCAGCATCCCTCTTTTTTTTCTCTATATTTAAGAGTTTCTTATGTTTTATCCATAAAACTAATAGGCAACCAACAGAATGGGAAAAGATAATTGCAAATGACATATCAGATAAAGGGTTAATATCNGTGCTGGGAACAAACTAAGGACTGATGGGTGTGGCGGGGGGAGAGGGGAGATGGGCATGGAGGAGGGCACTTGTGGGATGAGCACTGGGTGTTATATGGAAACCAACTTGACAATAAACTATTTGTAAAAAAATAAAAATAAAAAAAGTTTCTTAAGTTTTGTCTCCCTCCCTGTTTTTATATTATTTTTGCTTCCCTTCCCTTATATTCATGTTTAGTATCTTAAATCCTTCATATGAGTGAAGTCATATGATATTTGTCTTTCTCTGACTGACCAATTTCACTTAGCATAATACCCTTTAGTTCCAACCACATAGTTGCAAATGGTAAGATTTCATTCTTTTTGTTTGCTGAGTAATACTCCATTGTATATATATGCCACATCTTCTTTATCCATTCATCCATAGATGAACCACACATTTAAGGTTTGTGCTTGAATCATATCTACTAACATTTTAGTGGACAGAGCATATTATGTGCCAAGCCTAACATCCATGGAGCAGGGAGGTTTACTGTGACCTCAGTGGGAAGGGGAAGGGAGTGAGTTTTTTTGCTGAATAACAATCAAATGATTAACCAGGATTCCCTTTGAAGATATTGATGTCAAAAGGAGAAGGAAAAGAGGTAGACATTTATCAAATGCCTTACTCAAGGCATCTGGTTTTTCAGTTTACTCCTCACCACAACCTTATGACCACGTTCTGACCAGTGAGATAGATGCAAGTGATGTGTGCTTCTGGACTGTATCATTGAAATAAATGGGTGTGCCTTCCCACTGCTCCTTCCACCTGCTGCCGGCTGGAATATGACAGGGGTAGTCAAGGAGACACTTTGATCCCCAGAATGGAAGCCACGGAAGATGGCAGGCTGCCTTCCCAATCCTGTGTTATACAGAAGAGAAACTGTGATCTTGTTTAAATCATGTTTTTTCTATCCTGTTACCACAGGTTAGAGAGTACATAATACTTCTTCTAGATTGTTACACAATAGGGGGAAAGCTTTGAACCACTGCAGGTTGGGTGTTTTTGTTAAAGGAACTTAGTTTCTTGCTTTAGATTATACTACTAGTATTGATGGTTGTTGAAGAGATCAAGTGAGATAATATGAAAAGAAAAAAAGAAACCAGCAGACTCTGAATAAACGGCACTTGTCACAATAATAATGTACTAGGTTAGTGCTATGATTGGTATAAAATTTAAGTGTATTTAATATGTATAAAATACAATTAATATAGTATGGTAATGATTACGGGAACTACTGCTGATCGCGTACTGGCCATATTCAGTGCACATTAGCTAGCTCTTTTGAACTGTCAATCTTCGTCCCCGGGGGAGCTTCTCTTTCTTCTGTCTCCATCCCCTGCAATGTAGTAGTAGTTGTTTCAGTCATCTCCTTCCGTTGTGGCCCACTCAGATTTCAACCAGGATGTCCATAAATAGTCCTGAGAATAGTGAAGAGCTAGAGGTCTTTGAGTGGGAGATCTCAGGCCTCAGTGAGATGCATTGAGTGCGGTTGGGGTGTTGGTTTCCAAAATAAAGGCGAAGTGTTTTGTATTCTGTCCCTTTGGCACCACATTCTCTGGACTTTTAAAATATAGCTCAATCCCTGCCAGACCCCTTTCAAATGCATGTAGGTGGTTCAAGGAAAATTCATCACCATTTCTGGAAAAACAGCCTTACATTTAATAGCCTTTGGACAGAAGATCAATAATCTTCTCTTTGCAGACGAAGAATAGTATATTTTCATTATATATTCAGGGTTTATAGGGAGATGTCATGAGACTGGCAAAGAGTGGCTCTAGCACCTCAGAGAACCGTCCTGCATCCCTGTAGTGAGTACTTGCTGAGCATTGTCACAAGCCAGGTGCTGCGCTGGGGATACGAGACCGAATGCGATGTATTTTATACCTACAAAGAGCTCACTGTCTAGCAGTTGCACGTAATGCTTAAGACAATGGACCATGGAGTCAGTCTAATTGGCTTCAAACCCTGAAATTGATGCTCAGTGGCCTTATGACCTTGGGAAATTCACGGATTTGTGCCTCTGTTGTTTCTTCTGTCATGCGGAGATACTAATGTTAATGTACTTCATAGGCTGGTTGTAAGTATTAAATAGTTCATACAGGTAAAGCACTTAGAATGCTGCCTGGCACGTAGTGAGTAACTCTTACGTGTTGGCCACTATTATCCACTGGACTGTAAGCTCTGTGAGGTCAGTGTGTCTTGTCTGCTTTTCTCAATGCTGTATCCTTGGCAGCTAGATTTAGGACTTGGAATGCAGAGGCATTCAATAAATAGTTGACTGAACTTGCAGATATTCAGTAAATATTTATTGAACAAATAGATGATGGGCATCAACTGTTTATTCCTTGGGCAGATCCTCTACCAAAGATCTCCAAAGAAAGGGTAATATTTACTGAGCATTTACTATCCTTCACACTCAATGTTAATTGATCATTCGATCCTCCACAAACTTTATGAGTTTGTTAACATCATCACATTTTACAGATGTGGAAACTGTGGCTCAGAGAGGATAAAGTAATTGGTGGGAAGCCACACAGATGCTAACTGGCAGATTTCAGGATTTGAACACAGTGCATTTCTGTTCAGGTGCTTGTACTGTTGAATGACTGTCCTGTCCTCCCCGCTGATGTCCCTGTAGATGGCCAAGCTGATGGCTTCATCAGCACCCTCACACCCACCAACCATGTTTCCTTGCATAGGTGTGATCTGCAGTGTGCAAAGGGAGCTGGATACTATGGAAAAGACAACACACAGAAATCTGCATGTGGCATCTTGGCTGCTGGGTACTCTTCACATGGTTTATCAGCTCAGAAGTAGAGAGTGAGCTTTGGCTTTTGACTGCCAAATGGCTCATTGACTTGGCTGCTCCTATCTTCCTTCATGTTCAGGAAATAGAAGATACAGTCAAACTTTGAGCTAATGGGTCTGTTCCATTCATTATTTACCCAGGACAGTGTTTTATCATAGAAGCTCCTAAGTGTTTGACAAAGAAGAAAGCATCTCATTAGTGCCTGGGAGGTTATGAGGTAGGCAGATGGTTACTGTTTTCTTCTTTTCTTAGACAGAAGCACAAATGTCTCAGAGAGTGTGGTGGAAGCTTAAATTCTGGGGACTCCAGTAGGCAAGTGGGATAATCCCTCTCTCTGTTTCCTTCCTTCCCCTTTGTTAAATGTAAAATAAACCCCTCTCTACCCTCCTGCTGTAATGCAGGTGCTGTCGAGTTGGTGTTTACGTGCAGTGTAATCCTACCGGGGCAAGAGAGTGCAAGAGTTCCTAGATGTACCTTTTTTTTTTTTTTTTAAAGATTTTTTTTTTTTAACATTTTATTTATTTCTAGGAGAGAGAGAGAGAGAGACAGTGTGAGCAGGGGAGGGTCAGAGAGAGAGGGAGTCACAGACTGAAACAGGCTCCAGGCTCTGAGCTGGCAGTCAGCACAGAGCCCGACGCGGGGCTCGAACCCACGAACCGCGAGATCATGACCCAAGCGAAAGTCGGACGCTTAACCGACTAAGCCACCCAGGCGCCCCTAGATGTACCTTGATATACATTCTTGACTTAGCAGCTGCCCCCAGCCCTGTGCATGTTGGCAGAGTGGATGGAATTGGGTAGTGTCCATAGGTGACCTGGCACCTTTAGTCCTTGGCCAGTGGACTCGACCAGTTATGTACACATAACAAGATGTCATATAGTGTTAGAAAACTCTAGTTAATTAGGGGACACCTGGGTGACTCAGTCGGTTAAGCATCCGACTTTGGCTAAGGACATGATCTCTCACTCCGTGAGTTTGAGCCCCACATTGGGCTCTGTGCTGACAGCTTAGAGCCTGGAGCCTGCATCAGAATGTGTCTCACTCTCTCTGTCTCTGCCCTCCCCAGCTCAAGTTCTGTCTGTCTCTGTCTTAAAAAATAAACATTAAAAAAAATAGAAAACTTTAGTTAATTAAAACTAGGACTTGCATCTCCAGGAACCACTAGGTGAAAGAACCATGACTTGATTAGTTAATAATATCCCGCCTGTTGAATGGGAAATAAGAATAATCACAACAATAGTAGCCACTATGGTAACAATAGATAATATTTACTGAATGCTTCTATAGGACTGTATAGAGCTAAGTGTTTTGCATGCATCATCTAATTTAGTCATCAAAACAATCTTATGAGGTTTTCATGTAACAAAAATTAAGCACCTGCTATATGCTCTTTAGTGTTCTAGGCATTTGGGATAGATCAGTGAACAAAACAGCGGGAGAGAATAAACAATAGACATAATAAATGAGTCATATGGTATGCTAGAGGTGGTAAGTGCTATGCAAAAAGAAAACATAGAGCAGAGAAAGTAGTATTGGAATAAGCAGAGAGACAGTTTGTGATTTTAGATAGAATGGTCACAGAGGAGGTGATGGTGGACAAAAGCTTGACAGAAGTAAAGGAGTGAACAGTAAAGAGAGCTGGAAGGGAGGGCACTACTAGCAAAGGCCAGAGGTGAGAGCCTGCTGGGTACTTTCAAGGAGCAGCAGTGGGGTGTGTGTGTAAAGGGCAGAGCACTGGGAAGTGAATTGGGGGAGGGGAGTAGGAGATGGTGTGGGAAAGGTAGTGGAGGGCACCAATACTGTGCGAATGCAATGAGGAGCCATTGGAGGCTGTGACCAAAGCATGCTGTGATCTGACTTACTCTGGCTTCTAGGGTAGATTATTAGTTTGTCGTTTTTGTTTTATAGCTGAGGAAACTGGGATGTAGATGGGCTTGGTAACCTGTCCAGGATGACAGAGCTAACAATGGCAGGAAAAGCAGGAAGACTCTCAGGTCGGGCTGACTTCAAATCCCATGCCTTTAATGGCTAGCGTAGCTTATCTGTATAACATGGTCAATAACTCCCTTTCTTGCAAACAGATAATTTTCTTTTGATCCTCATGTCTTCTTTCTGCTACACCTACCCCTTCTCTCCTTGCCCAGCCATGCTAGGACATGGTAATTTTTGGTTCAGTCTTGTAAAAAGCTTTAATCTCTTGCTATTAATGCATCCCCTCACCTGTTTTTTTAATTAAAAACTTTTTTATCATTGCAGTTGGCATGCAATGTTATATTCGTTTCAGGTGTATAGCAGAGTGATTTAAGAATTCTGTACATTACTCAGTGCTCACCATGGTAAGTGTAATTACCATTACCTGGTTTTTTAATTTGCCAATTCATCTGATACTAAGAGAGAATTCCGTAAGATTCCTTTGCTTTCTTTTGTTACCCCACTAAGGGAGTGGTGAGTGTGTGCCCACTTTGGGACCAGAAGAATGATTCCAGGCATTGGACACTCTTAACATCCTCTTCAGTGGCCCGGGGAGTTGATGGCAGAGGGATCATAGCCACTCAGTGGGAAATTGGGGCTCTATTTCATTCCTTTTCCTGGAACTAGCACTTCTGTCTCAGTAGGGGCCCCTTTAATGAATCAATTAAGGAGGGTATTATTATTGGAAGCCGTTTTCAGCCCAATTAAGACCTTGCGACATGTCAGTTGGGATAATAAAAGTGAGTTAAGTCTCAATTTTTCTTTATTAGGGTGTTTATTAGAAGATTGAAATGTTCATTAGGTGGAGTGAAGTGATACAGTCATCTTTTGCTCATCGCAGGCACAATGGAACCTGCGTTGCACTCAGGGTTAAGGTGGAGGTCTCTTCCTGTACACAGAACCGAGTTCTAACTCTGCTTCTGCTGCAGGTAAAAATAAATTTGTGAGGTTCATGCTCAATGTAGAGAGTTTTCTTTTGCTTCATGTGACTATGTCTACATACTTAGGAATAAGATAGTGGATCAATGGAATATTGATGAGCCAAACATGAGGTTAGGGAAGGTGGAAACTGAAGCCAGACCCAGGGATTAGCTCAGAGACTAAAATCACAGAGGTTGTAAGGTATATAATTTTTGGCCATAACATTTTTCAATTATAGAGAAAATACAAAGAGTAAATCGCTAACACTCATATATCCTCCCAGACTTACCAAATTTTAATATTTCCCCTATATTGACTTCCATTTTTTGCTTAACATTTTGGATATAGTTGAAGCCTCTTATGTAATCCTCCCTGCCCCCATTACCTGCCCCTAACCCATTCTCATGAGTGAACTACTCTCCTGAATTTGGTATTTATCATTCCTTGCAGGTTTTTATACCATTATCCTATATAGTGTGTATGTGTGCATTTATAACAATACAAAGTACTGCTTGCTATCAAACTTTGTGTAAATTTTAGCATATGGTCCATATATGTCTACAGCTTCCTTTTATTCATGTGGTATTTCGTTTTTGAGACTCATCCATGTTGACATAATCAGGTTTAGTTTCTTTGTTGTATGCATATTTACCTCAACTAATTTATCCATTCTCCTGTGGATGATCCTTCAAGATATTTTCAGTTTTTCTTTACTACAAATAAAACCACAGTGAACTTCCCTATGTATGTTTTCTTGTGTTTTCTCTCAGCTAGGGTTTCTCCAATTTAAAATAAAAAAGGAAGAGATGCATTTTATGTTGCAATTTAGTAACATGCATGTTTGCATAATCATGAATACACACACTACAAATAAAAGTTTATGAAAACAATACATCCTTCTATCCATGAAGAATATATACTGTGACATATACATTGATATCAATCCGTCCAACCCTGTCCTTTCTAATCCCTTCCTAATCTATTTATTCTTTTCCCTATTCTATTTTGTGTGAGTGTCTTACTAACAATTGATTCCATAACCCAGGAATGGGTCACAAAATTCAGTTTGAAAACCACTGCTCTGTGATATATTACCAAGAAGTGAGAATTTTGGTCATCTTGGACTTTACCTACATCTTGATCAATTGTTCTCCTAAGTGGTATATTCTTTATTTAAAATTTTCTGGGTATTTTTCTTTAGGTTTGTCTGTTTTAAGAAATCACAGTTGTATTTAAAACAAATTCCAATATGATATTTTCTGATGTTTTATTTAAAATTTAGGGGCGCCTGGGTGGCTTAGTCGGTTAAGCGTCCGACTTTCGCTTAGGTCATGATCTCGCGGTTCGTGGGTTCGAGCCCCGTGTCGGGCTCTGTGCTGACTGCCAGCTCAGAGCCTGGAGCCTGCTTCAGTCTGTGACTCCCTCTCTCTCTGACCCTCCCCTGCTCACACTCTCTCTCTCTCTCCTAGAAATAAATAAAAATTAAAAAAAAAATTTAATCTATGTACACACATAGTGATATATTTGAACTTACTTTAATACTTTTATTTTGTGTTTTTATCATCTTTCAGCCTTCTTTTCTTTTTTTTCTTCTTGCCTTCTGTGGATTAATCAATTTTCTGTATTTCCACCATCAACCATCAAGGGTAGAGGTAGCGTCCTCTACCTTTTAAAAAGTCACACTTGACTATAAGTATTTATAAATAATTTCAAGTTTTTAAGTAGTTTTATCCTTCTTTTGAACGTAATATGGGCCTGGTACCCTTTTCTAATAAATACAACCCTTGCACCCTATCTTGTTACGGTTGTCTAATGTTTGGCTTTACCTGTTTTTTTTTTTTTAAACAGAAAATGTTATCAAATTTTATGGCTAATGGTAAACCAAATTTATTGACTTAAATTATTTTCTGTTCTCATTTTTAATTTTCTGTGTTGCCATGATTTCCTTCCATGTTCATTTCTCTTTTTGTTGAAGTACATCCTTTTGTGCATCTTTTTAGTTAAGGAGATATAGATAGTATATTTTTTGTCTTTTTTTATGACTTAAAGTTGCCTTTGTTTTATGCCCTCTCTTGAACAGTATTTTAATTGGGTCTATAGTTCTAGGCTGACATCTTTACCTCAGTTTCAGAGATATAACTCCACTGTCATCTATCCTCTTTGTCACTTGTGAGAAGTCTTCTGTCATTCCAGATGTCATTCCTTTGTAGACAATCTGGCTTTTCTTCTGGTAGCTCTGAAGTATTTTTCTCTTTTTTCTCCTTGATGGTCTGCAGGCTTACTAGTGTCTGTTTTGGATTTATCTTTATTTTTTTTGCTTAGTAGTCAGAGGGTAATCTTGATTTAGGGAATATTGAATTACTCCTTTTGGAAGATTCAAAATCTTATCTCTTCTGGTACAGCATTAGAAATCTCTCATTCCATTTTCTATAGTTATTAACTACTGTTTAACTTAATTTTTGTTGCCAAAATAAGTCTAATTAACATAGTTCACCACATGTAGTTACAAATTCTTTTTCTTGTGATGAGAAATTTTCCTTTTTTAGAAACTTTCAATATTATTAGCTATAGTCACCATGCTATATATTACATCCTGAGGACTCATTTTGTAACTGGAAATTTATACCTTTTGACCCCCTCATCCATTTCTCCCTCCTGCTCCTCTGCCTTGCTGCCTCTGGCAACCTCCAGTCTGTTCTATGAATTCTTTTTTTTTTTCATTTAGATTCCACATATAAGTAAGATCATACAGTATTTGTCTTGAGGTCCATCCATGTTGTCACAAAAGGCAGGATTTCTTTCTTTTTATGGCTAAATAATATTCCATTTTATTTTATTTTATTTTTTAAATGTTTTATTTATTTCTGAGGGAGAGAGAGAGAGAGAGAGCGAGCAGGGAAGAGTCAGAGAGAGAGAGAGGGAGATACAGAATCTGAAGCAGGCTCCAGGCTCTGAGCTAACCGTCAGCACAGAGCTCGATGCGGGGTTTGAACCCATGAACCATGAGATCATGACCTGAGCTGAAGTTGGACGCTTAACTGACTGAGCCACCCAGGTGCCCCAATATTCTATTTTATATATACAAATATCACATTTCTTTGTCCATTTACCTGTTGATAGGTTGTTTCCATATTTTGGCTATTGTAAATAATGCTGCAATGAACATGGGGGTGCATATATTTTCTAAATAGTGTTTTCATTTTCTGCAGATAAATACCTAGAAGTGGAACTGCTAGATCATATGGTAGTTCTATTTTTAATTTTTTGAGGAACCTCAAAACAGTATAGCCATAGTGGCTGTGCCAGTTTACATTCCCATGAATAGTGTATAAGAGTTCGCCTTTCTCCACATCTTCACCAAAAATTGTTATTTCTTGTAAGTTGACAATACCATTCTAATGGGTATGAAGTGACACCTCATGGTGGTTTTGACTTGCATTTCCCTGATGATTAGTGATGTTGAGCATTTTCTCATGTATCTGTTGGCCAATATGTATGTCTTCTTCAGAAAAATGTCTCTTCAGATCCTCTGTTCCTTTTTAAAATCAGATTGTTTATTTGCTCTTAAGTTATATGAGTTCTTCATATGCTTTGGATATTAGCTCCTCATAAGATACATGACTTGCAAATATTTTATCCTACTTGTAGGCTGACTTTTCATTTTGTTGAAGGTTTCCTTTGCTGTATAGAAGCTTTTTATTTTGATGTAATCCGACTTGCTTATTTTTGTTTTTGTTGCCTTTGCTCTTGGTGTTAAATCCAGAAAATCATTACTGTCAAGACTGATGTCAAGGAGCTTACTGCTTATATTGTCTTGTAGGAGTTTTATGGCTTCAGGTCTTATGTTCAAGTCTTTAATACATTTTGAGTTATTTTTTGTGTATGATGTAAGATAGTGGTCCAGTTTCACTGCTTTGCGTGTTGTCTGTTCAGTTTTCCCAACACTGTTTATTGAAGGGACTGTCTTTCCCTTTCCCTATTGTATAATCTTGATTTCTCTGCTATAAATTAACTGTATAGGCATGGGTTTATTTCTGAGCTCCCTAATCTGTTCCATTAACCTATGTGTCTGTTTTTATGCCAATACCATATTATTTTTATTATTATGCTTTGTAATATAGTTTGAAAACAGGAAGCATGATGCCTCTAGCTTTGTTCTTCTTTCTCAAGATTGCTTTGGCTTTTTGGGATCTTTTGTGGTTGCATATTAACTTTAGATTCAAATTACTGCTTAACACTTTAATATCATATTCATTCCATTTGTGAAATTCTGGTGTGGGCTTTATGTTACTTCTAAATGATCTGGCACAAGAGCTTGAGGGTTCTCTTGATTTGTCTAGGTTGGTTTGGTCGCGTGAACTCTGTGGTTTGACATGGGTCTGAATCTCTGGAATAAACAATAATTTTATTATTTATTACTGTTACCCAACAGATCTTGGGTAGGTTACATGAATTCTGTACCTTAGTTTCCTCATGTATAAAATAGAGATACTAACTGAACTGATCTCAAAAGTTTATTATACAGATTAAATGAGATAAGGCTTATGAAGTGCTTAGCTTAGTTTCTTGACATGATAAACACTAACTAATAATAAATGATAGCTAGAAAAATAAATGATGACTATAATAACTGTCCTTCCACCTACAGATGACTGTGGACATAGTCCAGCTAGATGGGAAGATTGCTGGAGAACTATTATGAATCCAGGATGGGGACAAGCAAGGGGCAATTGTGAGGAAACCAACAGACTAAGGAAAATTTAGGGAAAAGACCAGAAAGTAATAAGGGGATGTCCTCTGATTTGTCCCCTACACTTTATTAATTCCCCTAATATGAGTGGCTTTTTCATATTCCAAATGTAGCAGTTAATAGGGAAAAATGATATTCTAGTTCTATTGGACCAACACCCAGAGCTTAAATTTAAAGGCATCTGGAGGACAGTGGAAAGAGCATCGTTCTTGGTAAAGGAAGATTTGGGTTTGAACATGGCTCTACCTCCTTGAATCAATCATGCTATTTCCCTAAGCTTCAGTTTCCTTATCTGTAAAATGTAAATGGTAATCCTGCTTCTTAGGGTCTTATTGAGGATGAAATGAGATAATGTGTGTGTAAAGGCAGGATACCTAACATATGCTCAGTGATTTTTTTAAAAACAGAAAATCAAAGAGATTTGATGACTTATGCCCAAAGCACTGCCTCCCTGGATCTCAACTTCAACTTGTATTTGTGTAACTCCACCTGCAGGCTGGCTTCCCTTCACTTTTCCAAGACTTTTGCAGGCAGGAAGCAGTATAGGGACATTGTAAGTTGGTAGATTGGTGGTGTGGTAAAGGTGGTGGAGCCCCATTTCACATCTCTATGGTTGATACTGCTCTGTTTTGTGTGTTGAGATGGGAGTGATCTATGGACATTCTGAGGACTTGTAGTCAGAATGCTGGGGGTTGAGACATGTGGTATATCCTACTTCCGCCCTGAGTTTTTTCTCCCCCTGTGTTAAACTCTACTTGGAGGCTTCTCAATGCTGTTCCGTACAGGATTCTTTTCCCTCCGTTCCCGTACTCCTTTCTACCTTAGTCTTCCCCCAGTTTTCTAAGTCTCCTGTTTTATACTGAAGAGTACACACAGGGCTGGGGAGAAAGCATAGCCCCTATCAACACCCAGGAAAGGGACCCTTTCATGGTCTTTGAACAGGGACAGTGCCAAGTTCTTACTAAAATATTTTTTTTTCTCCTTCGACTTTATTCTGGATTCAAGTGTGTTCTTACTGCAGTAGACCTGTCTGGTGTTATTTCCAAAGGGAGTTCTGTGACCCTAATTCAACCCTAACCTTAGCCCTAAACTTTTTTTCAGAATGTTCAACACAATTTTCTCTGCGAAAAGGACATGCTATAAACACTGTTAAGACAGATACTAGGGAGGGGGCATCAACACAGTTCAAAGTTCGGGCACCATTTTGAAAGAGGATGATTGAAGGACGCTATTGTAGAAACTAAGACATTCACATCTATTAATGCAAGAAAGAAATTGTGAAAATAAGTGGTTCCCCAAATTAGTTATGTATCAGAATATTCTGGGGAACTTGTTTTAGCTTCAGATTTCTGGTCCCTACTTCAGACTTACTGAATGCAAATTTCTGTGGATAGGATCTGGTAATCTGGAGTAACATGGGGACACTGAGCAGGGTACAGCGTGATTCTGATGCAGCCTATAATTGAGAAATACTGGACTAAATGACCCTGTCATCTGTCATAGTGTTACACTGAAGTGAGAGTCTCACAGAATCTTAGATTTCAGTTAATATTTCAAAAATATTTTTGCCCTCTTTCATTTTGGTCAAAGGAGGGATGAGTTGGTTCCTGTAATATCCTGACAGATCTCTCTCTGAAAGATAAAGATTGTAATTCTCTAATTCACTAAAAAACATCCCAAAAATGAATTAAAAAAAAAAACCCCAACACATCCCAGTCTACCCAAAGCTAGGCACATCATGAGTAGAACTGGACTCTCATCCCATCAGAAGGGAGGAAAAGCCCATTGTTTGATGAGGATAGGAAAATGGATGCTAAATTTACATCATACTTGAAAGCAGTTGTCCTCAATCTGGCCGAAAATTAGAAATATTCTGCAAAGCAATTCAAGTCATAATCTCTGGGGGTGGGGCCCAAGTGTTGGTGTTTTTTAAAAGAGCACCCTCAGGTGATTCTAATATGTAACTGGGCTGAGAACCACACATTTAGAGAAAGAGACTTGCTCTCGGGGGGGAAAGGACAGAAAGGCGGGTTTGTTAGAGCAGCGCAAGTGAATCTCCCTGGCTAAGAATAGCAGCTCCTTTCTCATTTAAACAATCAAGGTGGGTGCACTTCTTCTCTGGAAACTCTGAGCGGACTAGGCATGGACTGAGAGGCAGAAGAAATGAAACAGGACATGATTTGCACTTTAATTTGGAAGAAAGCTAGAAATGCTGGATGAGATCCTTCTAATGCCCTAAAATGTGTCCCTGTCCTTATTCACACCCAACATCCCCCAAACTACTAAGTTGCTCTGAAGTTTAAACCTAACCTCCAAAATAGGACAATATTTGTAATAATTACAGTGTGAAGCTCTTTTGACGAAGCTAACCTGTGAAGCAGGCAGACTGCAGGGAATCTTCTCCTTACCTCCGCCCCACCGCCCCCCAGCTGCGAGAACCCCTCTTTGTTTCCATTTGTTCCACTGCTTGGGAGACGGCTGCAGGTGCAGGCAGAGCCTCGGGCAGAATTCCGGCTTCGGGCGGAGGCCAGCGGGGCCCCTCCGAGGGTCCTAGTGAGGCCGGAGGGTGGGCCTTTGGAAGAGAACGCGCCTGCAGAGGCGAGTCAGGTGTTGGGCATCTTCCGGTGAACGTCACGGCCTCGTGCAGGAAGTGGCCGCCCGGAAGCCCCGGAGCTGGGCGTCCGGGCGGAGGCCCCGGGCCCGCAGGTCAAGGAGGTCAGGTTCGACTCCGCTCAGTTGCCGCGCGGTGGGACCCACGTCCTCGGGAGCCAGCGGGTCGTGGCCGAGCGGAAACCCCGAGTCAGGTGAGTGCGAGGCCCGCGGGTGAACCCGGGAGCTCGTGGTCCACGGCGTCGGGGCGCGAAGCTCATATGCTGTGCTGGCTGCTGGCGGGGCCAGAGGGTCGCAGAGAAGATGGTTCTGGAAGCCGCGGCTGGAGAGGAGGTTAGAGGCTGGTGGGAAGCGGGAAGAAAGGGGTGTCCCTAGGTCAGTTCTGTCCAGTCCAGGGGATCACTAGCTGTTGCCTTTTCCGTAGTTTTTAGGGAAAAACTAAGGAAGCTAAGCAAAGTACGGAAGGCAGGAATAAGAATACGGCTGGAGTCTGTTGAAATAAATTTTTGATCCAAGATGGAGTGGCTACTGCCCAGAGTGCCACCTCGGAAAATGGAAATTACGTACCTTTCTTGTCCCTGCAGATGCTCTCCTTGACTAGAAAGGCAGTGTGTCCCGGTCAGTCAGCCCCCAAATGCCAAGACAGCTCTCTGCCTTCTCACCCCAAACAAGGTTGACTGTGTGGCCCTACCCAATCATATTAAAAAAAAAATTTCAACGTTTATTTATTTTTGAGAGACAGAATGAGCAGGGAACGGGCAGCGAGAGAGGGAGACACAGAATCCAAACCACGTCAGCACAGCGCAGCATGGGTCTTGAACCCACAAAACCAAACTGTAAGATCATGACCTGTGCTGAAGTCTGATGCTTAACTGAGCCACCCAGGTGCCCCACCAGTCATATTTTTCATATGTCTGTTTAACTTATCCTTGTTTTTTATTTTTTATCCTATAACAGCTTCTTATCCCCATACTCCCAGTTTTGCAGTTCTCCTAAAGGAGACTGTTCACTTCAGTGTTAAAGTTTGTTTGTATCACTTGCATTGTTTACTCATTTTTAAACACTTTTTGTCCATGGGGAATGAGAGCTGAAGCTGGCTATTAATGGCCTTTGGGACAAAACACACAGGTGAGGTCCTTGTTACCGGGGCAGGGCTGTGGGCAAGTCACTCTCAGATTTGAGATCACTCCCTTATGTGATGAAAACCATTAAGATCTAATCTCTTAATACCTTTAAAGTGTGTATTACAGCATTATTATAGTTGCCATGCTATACGTTACATCCCCATGACTTATTTTATAACTGGAAATTTCTACCTTTGACTCCCATCACCTATTTCTCCCACACCCCACCCTTTGGCAACCACCAAATGTTCTCTGTATCTGTGAGCTTGTTTTTTGTTTTGTTTTTAAGATTCCATATATAGGTGAGGTCATATGGTATTTGTCTTTCTCTGTATGACTTCATTTAACATAGTGCCTTTGAGGTCCATACATGTTGTGATAAATGGCAAGATTTCATTCTTTTTATGGCCGAATAATATTCTGTTGGGTATATATGCTGCATTTTCTTTATTCATTTGTGATGGACACTTCGGTTGTTTCTGTATCTTGGTTATTGTAAATAATGCTGCAGTGAACATTGGGGGTGCATATATCTTTTTGAGTTTTTTTTTTTTTTCTTTGGATAAATGCCCAGAAGTGGAATTACTGGATCATATGGTAGTTTTATTTTTAGTTTTTTGAGGAACCTCCATACTCTTTCCCAGTAATGGCTGGATTAACACGCATTTTAACCAGCAGCACACAAGGGTTCCCTTTTCTCCAAGTCTTCACCAAAAATTGTTATTTTCGTCTTTTTAATACTAGCCAGTCTAACTGGTGTGAAGTGATACCTCATGGTGGTTTTGATTTCTATTTCCCTGATGATTAGGAAAGTTGAGTATGTTCTTATGTACCTGTTGGCCAATATGTATGTCTTCTTTGGTAAAATGTCTCTTCAGACCTTCTGCCCCCTCTCTTAGATTGTTTATTTGCTATTGAATTATGAGTTCTTTGTATAATTTGGATATTAGTCCCTTGTCAGGTACATTATTTGCAAATACTTTCTCCTGTTCAGTAGGTTGACTTTTCATTTTGAGTTAATTTTGTGGATGGTGTAAGACAGTGGTCCAGTTTCATTGTTTGGCATGTGGCTGAGTTCTCGGACTCTTTTCGGAACCTATTCTCCATTGATTCCAGCTCCACTCACCCATTTTTGCACTAATCCTATTTTTTCATGAGGAAGCAGAATGGAATGCCTACCATCCTTCCTTGGCCCAGCAGGAGGCTCAGCTTCCAGGATTACAGAGCTCTCAGTGAGAGCAGCACCACAGGACAGCTTGTCGGGAGGCGCTAACGGCCCCCTCCTCTCTGTTAGCTCCATTTAGGCTGCAGCAGAGTAGAGCAGTGTGCTTATGCTGGCGATGTGGCTGTGACACAAGCCACAGCCTAGGTCCTCCCTCACTGCTCCTGCCATATAGACATTCTGGAGCTTCTCCCTACCTCTGCCACCCCTACAGCCTCTCAGGAGCTCCACTGTATGAAGTCTAAAGCACACAGTTTCATCCTTGTTACATGCTGCCTGCCGTTGTATTGTCTTCTCGCTGCAATGGTCCGCCCACGGAGGGCAGAGGGCTTGCTTCCACCGCTTTGTATCCGACCATAAGCCCAGTGGGGGAGGGGGTCGGGCGTGCTTGCTGGTGGAATGGACTTCCCACCAGTGTCCTCTCTTCTTCATTTCTCCCTTCCACCTCTTACTTCTGGTCTACAGCAGCAGCCTGCTGATAAAATGCTCCCTTCTAGCAATGCTGTTTCAACCCACATTGGAGAGAAGAGGTTTGACCTGAGGAACAGAAAGACCTAGCTGAAGGGAAAACTTGACCAAGGAAATGTTAATGACCAGCAGAGTCACCATCACGTCCTTGCATTGTGGCTGCAGGAGGGCTCCCATTGGGTGGTGGTGGTGGGTTGCTGAAATAGCTTTCTCTTTGAAGGTGCTGTGGGAAAGAGGGTGACTGAGCTGAGGAGGTACCCTGGGTTTGGGGCAAGCTGGTCGTGAAAGGTCAACCAGAATCGTGCAAGAGCACTGGAGGCGGAAACCAAAGCACCCCCTGCAAACTGGAGTTCCTGGAGTGTGTCTCGGAGAAAGGCTGTGCTAGCAGGTTTGGAGAGGAAGCAAAGATGCTAATGAAGCGTGAACTGGCTGCTTTCAGCAGAGCCTTCCGGGCACCACGCCACCATCTCGCTTTCTTTCCTACCCATTTATTTATTTATATTCTTAATTAATGGAAATTTCAACTCCCATTAGATCAGGAGAAGTCAGTAATAAACAGCTGCAGTTTAAGCAGGCAGAGCTACTGGGGAAGGGCAGAGGCTTTTCTTTCTGCTCCTGGATTCCAGTCACATGGCTGGCCTGAGCTCAGGAGAGAAAATCCATGTGCTAGTTCTGTGTAGGAGAGCCAGGAGCCTGTGTCAGTGGGTTCTGACCTCCATGGGTTATCTGTGAGTTTCTTTTTCTTTAAGCATCATTGAGACTTTCCCTCTTAATTCTTCTATTGGAATCGGACAGCCCAGGTTTGAATCCTGCTTGGCTGTGCAGCCTTGGGCAAGTTAATTAACCTTTTTGTGTCTTAGGCTTTTCTGTTAAAGAAGGTACTATTATATAAATGAGGTAATGTGGGTGTAGCACTTGGCGTGGTGCCTGGTCCGTAGTGAAGGCTCACCTGGTGTTAGCTATTCTCATCATTATCACCCAGAACCCATGAGTGAAGGTGTGAACATTGCTCCTCTCTCAGGTGCCTCCGGCAGCCCAGTAGAAGCCCATTTCAGAACAGGGCTGGTGAGCACCCTCTTTCAGGAACATCCCTGATACTCCCTGCTCGGGGTTCTAGAGTCTAATATGGGAATAGCATTGTGAGTCAGGCTAAGATTGGGTTTTTGAATCCATGGCCTTCAACCTCAGAACTATTGGTGTCGCTTATGAAGCCCTCTGGGGTTCATACCTCTGCTTCGGTATAATTCAGGGCTCAGATGTCAATGTGGGACTTAGGCCATTGATGGGCTGCGACGTGGTGGAGCGATGAGAGCTGGAGGAAATAACTGGTTTCCCATAGTGAGAGACAAGCTCCCAGCCCAGCTTTAAGTAAGGCTTCAGCGGACTGGCTCCCAGATTACCAGGCTGAACCTGTGGGCACAGGGCCAAGAGGGAGGGTGACGGCTGCTGCAGTCTGATGTCACGCCCTCTTGGTTTGACTCCTGGCTCCACAGCTCGCTGGCTGTGGGACTAGGACAAAGCTTGTAACCTTGCTAACCCTCAGGGTCCTTATGAAAATGAGCATGAGAATAGCCGTGTTCTCCCCATAGTTATGGGTAGGATGACGTGAGCTCTCATATGCAGTGATTCAGAGAATGCCTGGCAAATTCTCAGAAACTGCGAGCTGTTATCTTTAGACCTATCTTCTTCATCCCTGTGTTTTCAACGCCCATGACAGTGTCTGCTTATAGTAAGTGCTCAAGAAATATTTGTTTAGTAGTCAAATGGAGAATGTGAGGCGTGGGACAACCTACTAATGTTTTTGGGCCTGGTAGCCCTAATCAGGGGGTCCTGCTAGATGGCCTTGAATGCCACATCCAGATCCAAGTGTAGGAGTTCTGTGCCAAGTGCACACATGCCTTCTGGGTCTGGTATCCCTGGGCCGGAGAGTGGTATGCTGTGTTACTTCAAAGAACAAACTTCTCTCTTTCTTATGTATTGACAAAGAAGAAAGTAATGAAGGTCTCAGGTACCACTGGAGAGAGAAATTTAAACTTCTGAGTTTCAGTCTAAAATTACTGGCACCCTTTGGGTAAAAAGGATCTACTGCTAGTTATCTTGAATACGCTATTGGATTTCGTTTCTAAAGGGATAAAGTAAGGCAAAAGGTGAGCAAGACATTAGTTGGTATTAAGAAAGACCCAGAGCACAATTGGGGAAGAAGTGTTATTCCATCTGGTAAATGTGCGCTCTCTCCTCACCTTGACCACCTCCTTCACTTTGCGGCTCACCTCATCTTGGATAGGACACAGCAGAAATAGAAAAGGTCCCTGGAAGGGCAGAACAGATGGATATGGGGGAAGGGGCGACTTCCACACCAAGAAAGATGAAACATTTCGTTCTGAAAGGAGCAGAGGAAAGGGGTGAGCACTCTCTGAAGTGGCGAGTGTAATGAATGGGGAGCAGCAAGCCAATTGCAGGCTCCCTCTTGCCCTTTCCCCTAATCGGAGAAGGAGGCAGCACTTGACAAAATTAAAAGGGAGCAAATTTAGAACTGATGAAAGGAAATGCTCTCCACTCAATGTGTAATTAACCTGTGAAGGAACCTAACCTGCTCGCTATTAACTGAGGCAAGCGGTGAGCTGGGCTTTCAGAAGGCTGGAAGAATAACAGCCGTTTGGGCAGCTACGCCGGTGAAGCCTGCAGTTCCTGAGGTAATTCATCCTCTGCTGTAAGACATGACATGATGACCGAGTTGAGAAGAGGCATGTCTCGTGGGGTGCAAAAAAAAGTGGAGGTGAATCGGGCCTTGAGACAGGTAGGACATTAGCACTGAGGAGGCTGTGCAAATGATCCAGGAAGGCTAGGGGACTTGGCGGAGGGTCACACGGCCACTTTGTGATGGAGCCCCGAGCCCCAGCTTCCTGGTCCTGAGCCAGTGCCCTCTCCTGCACAGCGCGTGACCGCAGAGGGTTGCAGAGGGTCCACCCCATCTGTGCTCCCTGCAGGGTTGGTGCTCAGTGGCTCCCTCCTCAAGGGCAGGGCCGGAATCTGGGCCTGGGAAATGAGGACAGTCCAGGTGGGGAGCTGTTCTGGGATTTGTTTGTTCTGGGCAGGAATTCTGACCCACTTCATATCTGTGAGATCTTGAGTCTCCTGGAAAGAGCAAGCAAGACAATAATACAGAACAGAGTGGAACAAAGCTTGTTTTTTGTGAGGACGTCCGTATTACTGGTGAAAATGCTGTTTTCACCACTTCCTGGGTATATGACCATGGGCGACTGGCTTTAGCTCTCTGAATCTCAGTGTCATTAACTCACTACTGCCTTCTTCCTAGGTGTGCGGGGGTTCACTGAAAAGCAGGTAGTGTGCAGTGGCACATTAACCATTCAGAAACTGGCAGGCAGAATTGTGATTAGAACTGGAATTAGCATGGGCTGACCCTTTGGGAGAAAACCTTGCTTTTGTCTTTTAGATTTATTCTTTCTCTAGCCTTTCACCTCTCATTCACTCAAAGACTACTCCTTGAACACCTTGTGTGCACCGTGTTAGATGCTAGATGTCCACTGGTGAGTGACGTATGGTGCTTGTCATCTTGGAGTGCACAGCTAAGTGGAGGAGACAATCAGGAAAAGACAAACACCAAAAACTGCAATACTGTGGACACGTGCTATATCGAAGGTGGAGATTTATAATGCATTGTGGAGCCAAAGAAGGAGCTTTGGCCCATCAGATAAATATTTGCTAAGCGCTGTATACTAAGCACTGTGATAGGCATTCATCAAATTACTTACTTGTCAAGTAAATCCCTCCCCCACCACCCCCCCAGGAAAAGTGACACCTTGGAAAGGCATTCTGTTACTTATTGGGAATTTCAGAAAACATTCCAAGAATCTGAGCCTACACTGACGGCGTCATCAAACATAGCTCCAAGAGAACATTATTTATTACCAGAGGATATTCTGAATCACTCAGAAGTGGTTCAAGATAGTTTTTGTTGTCTTGGTGAAAGATGCTGGTCAGGAAGCCCCAGAAAATGATCAAGAAGGACCCTGGAAGACAGCCAGGCCTCTTCTAAGAGTTTTGTAGGCCCTGGGCCCTCTTACATTTGAAGCCTCACCCCAGATCTTACCAAACATCTCAAGTATACGATATGATATGAAGTGCCTCCGTATCGCCAGTAAATTTATCTCCCTCTCTCTTTTTTTTGCTATTAAATTTAAAATAATTTTCTATTTTTGGTTTTAAAATTATTTATGATGAGTGATTTTTAGAAATTACATCCATATTCAAGCATTCTCATGGGATGAGAGATCTTAAATGATTTTCTAATATAAGGACTTTTTTTGATGAATACTAAATTGAACAATTAATGAAGTTGACATAGTATTACATCGTGTAGACATTCAATTAAACACTTAATTTCAGTTTTTTTGTATTTGGAGCCACTTCCTTTTTGTTTTTTTGTTTGTTTGTTTTTTCAGGTCTAAGACATTTGTATAGGCTTTGGGGGAGCTCTCAGACTGGAAGGTCTGGTGCCTCTGGATGGAGGAGCCTTGGGGCAGCAAGAGGCATCTTCCTCTGGCCAGCTCTTCGCTCCCACCCCTTGTCTCAACCTTGAGGACTGCTGAGGATGATCTGAGGAGGTGCTCCCCTGGAGACTGCTGTTAGTGAGCCACACTACAGTAGATTTAGGTCCTGGGTAGTGACCAGAGTGAGGCAATTGTTGGCAAGGTCTCAAATGACACTGATCCTCTCTTTTCTTGGCCCATCTTCCTCCTTATTCGTCTTTCCCCTGTTCTGCTTCTTTTCATCCTTTTCTCTTTTTATGCTCTCTCCTACCTGTGGTTTTGTCTATCACTGGAGTAGCCTGTGGCTTCCCTAGACCTGCCCTACTCTGCTGGTGCCATTGAAGTCATTTCTGATCCCAGTGAGAGCACCATGGATGGAGGGATGGCCACAAACCCAGCGCTTGCAGAATTCAAGACAATTACGGAGACACTTTGATTAAAACTGGAAATACAAAGTGCTTCCCATGTATTTCTTTACAAAACCAGTGTCCTAACGTCTTTTCAGAGTAGCCAGTGTAAGATGAGCGGCTGAACTTTTGTCCTTGGTAAAGTTTTACTGAGCAGAGAGACTGCTAGAATTTTCTGTTAGACTGTATTCGAAGCATCCTTTGCTCTACTGCTTTTGCCTCTGTGCAGAGTGCCCTTTTCCTGTCTGCCTGGTGGCTGCATTCCTCACATCTCAGCTGCAGGTCACCTCCCAGTGAGCCTATCCATCACCTCCCTGGGATGATCTGAGTGCTCTTTCTTTGGGGTTCTCACCACCTTTAACAGTGTTCACACATTCACTAAAGCAATGCCCATCTTCTGTCATAATGGTTTGCTTTATTGGCACGCCTGACTCTCACTGTAAACGCTCTGTGGCCAAAGGCCCTGCCTACCTCCATCTCTACACCATCAGCTCTGAGCACAGCAGGTGGCATATAGTGGGATCTAGGGGAATGAGCTAACTGACCGGAATCCACGGACCCTTCTTTATGCACTGATTTTGAGTCCTTTTCAACACAGTCTAGCCAAATCAGGAGAGACTGCATAGTCGCCGTATCTCCAGGAAGAAGTCCTGATGAACATCCATTCACCTTCGTGTCCCTTCTTCCACGTGCGCCCAAATTACAAATCATCAGCTCCAGGATCTACCACCACCATAGATATTTTTAAAGCTGGGATAAAGAAGCATGAGTGCAAATAGGAATAAATACCTCTGGCCATAAAAATAAAATAAATCAATGTCACTTCTCTGTGGCCAGAGATGCTTAATAAGCAAAGATTGCTTCCAGATTGTAAAAAAATGTGTTTAGCAGGCACTTAGGGCAAATTTAAGCTGTAGGAATGAATACCCCAACTACTTTTCTCAGAGTGAAATAACTTTTTCTTTGGCACTAGAAGATAAATAGAAGTCTCCTCCTACGGATGTGATTCTGAAAGCCCAGGTCTTGCTTCCAGGACCTCGGCAGTGTGAGCTGCTCAGGGTGGCTGGACACTTTCAGCTGGGGTTGGAGATGTCTTTCAGTCTCTCCCATTCGCCTGGCAGGCCCCAGAAGTCCATTACCAACCCCTTCAAATGCATATTTTCTTTCTTTTTAAAAAAAAATCTTTTTAAATGTTTATTTCTGAGAGAGAGAGAGAGACAGAATGAGCAGGGGAGGGACAGAGAGATGCGGGGCTCGAACCCACAAACCGTGAGATCATGACCTGAGCTGAAGTCGGACGCTCAACCGACTGAGCCACCCAGGTGCCCCATCAAATGCATATTATCATGTACCATCATCTGAATAGAGTAGGGTAAAGCACCTGGTGACACTTGTCTCTGCATTCCTGATCTCCTTTTCAAACTCCTTTCCAGGCATTTCCCTCTTAGGACCTGTGCTCAGGCCTCACGGAGATGCTTGGACCTTCCCTGGAAGTGTCCTGTGTGTTCTTACTCCCCTACTTGTGTGCGTGTCTCTCTGTCAGCCTGCAATGCCCCACCTTGTACATGGGACTTGCTCTTCAAAGCTCAACCCAAAGGTCACTTCAGTGTATCTCTGTGCTCTTCTGACTGGGAACCCTCACCTTCCTGGAGGACCTGATTTCTCCTTAATCTTTGATCCCACATGACCTTCTGTGTCCCTTCATTATGGCTCTTACTACATTCTGTCATAATTTATTTCTACAGTGATTATAATAATTATTCCATCAGCAAATCCTGTCAGCACTACCTTCAAAATATATCCTAAGTTCGATTACTTCCCACCACATCCTCCTCTACCACTCCAGGGCAGACCACTGACGTTTGTCAGCATGATTACTGATCTCTATTTGACCTGGTCTCCTTGCCTCTGTATCTGCCGCACTATCGTGATCTTCCACATGGAAGCGAGGCAAAAAGGATGAATTAGATTGCGGAACTCTTCTCACAACTACCAGGACTTCCCATGTTATTGGGATTCTCCAGAGAAACAGAAGCAATAGGAAGTTTCCGTATAGAAGGAAGTTCATTCTAGGGACGGCCGCCATGATTGTAGAGGCTGGCAGGGTCCAGTCAGAAGGCCTGTAGCCCAGAGACCCTGGAGGGACAACAGAGGAAGGCTGAAGGCGGTCTGCTGGAGAATTCCTTCTTGCTTGTGGACTCTGGTCTCTTTGTTCCAGTCAGGCTTTCAACTGATTGGATGAGGCCCACCCACCTTATGGAGGGCAGTCTGCTTCCTCAGGATTCACTAATTTAGATGTTACTTTCATCCCAAAGCACCCTCCAAGTTGACACCAGGCCATGCCACTGGGTTCTCATCGTGTTTCTACCTGGTCCTGCTTGAGTGAACAGCCTCTGACTATCTCTCCTCTCCTCTGTTCCTGTGTTCCAACCATTCCGGCCTCCTTGATGTTCTTTAAACATGGATGGCACATTCCGCTTCTGGTCCTTTCTCTCTGCTCTCAGAGAGGGCTTAGAGGGACGCTATCCTCTCAGATATTAGCATGTCTGTCTTTTTCTCCTCCCAGATGTCTGTGTTCAAATGACACCTCCTCTGAGAAACCTTCCCTGCCCTGTTCCTTCTCCCATATTATTCCCCTGGCCCCTGTCATGCTTCGGTTGATTATTTTGTTTTGTATTTCTTTGTGATTCTTACCCAACTCTGTATCATGTGTTTATCTGTTCGTTTTCTGTCTTGCATCCAGAGTGCAAACTCCATGGAGGCAAGGGACTTCATTTGTTTTATATCCTCGATACCACAACCAGTGGTCACTTTTATATCCTCAGTACCACAACCAGTACCTGGCACATTAGAGGCAATCAGTAAACATTTGTTGAGTACATGAATGTGTTGGAAATGTATTAATAGCTAACATATATTTAACGGTTGCTGTATCCCTTTATGTTTATAAAAACCTATGGGGTAGATTCTGATCTTTTTCTACACTGAAGGATACATGCAGGCTGGACTTTGTTGGTCTTGCTCAGTTCTTTATCCCAACGACTAGAACAAATTATATGTACTCAGAAAAGATTTGCTAAATGAATGCAAGAACAAGTCAACATTTTATAGAGTAGGAGATTGAGGCATAGAGAGGTGACCCAACTTGTGAAAGCCATTCTGTAAGTAGCAGAAGAGCCTGGGTTCCAACCTGGGTGATCTGTGTCTAACCCCACAACATAGCCTTCAGTGATGTCTGTGTCCTGACTCAGCTTTGATGTCTGTGAGGATGGTGGCCTGACTTGTGCATCTTTATTCCCCCAGTTCATGGCACGATGCTGACACTGAATGAACGTTGGCTAATAGAATGCGTTCTGGTTCTCTCATCTTCTAAGCTCTGCTGTGACTGAGGTAGACCCTGAGGGCTTTGAGGGCAGAACCCCCAGTGAGTGACATTGCCCTCACCCTCTCAGTGGAGGCATAGGGGTGAAGAACTCAGATGTTGCCATGGAACAGACCAAGGTCCTTCTAATGGTGGGATGTTGGACCTCAGTTTTTCTGTCTGCACAGTGGGATTAATAGTAATCTCTACTTCCAAGGATTATTTTTAAGTTGTACCAAAATAATACAGGTAAATCGTTTCAGTCTGAGCCTTGCACACTAATTGCTCAACAAATGCTGGCTGTTGTTATTTGCCGACCTCCTTCCTCTGAGATTCTGTAGCATACGTCTTGTTATTTGCACCCAGCATATCACTTCTCAGATACCACAGTGCATCGTTTGCCTCACGGTGGGCCTCTGAGACCCAGAGATGGGTACGGGCCAGGCCTTACACTTTTGTGTTTTAGAATAGAGTGAGAGTGGTGCATTGTGCCTTACGGTCATTCTGTACTTAAGTAAATTCATTCCTGCAGCTCCCACAGGAGAGCTCTGTGTTGCCAGATCTCCATGATGATTCCATGAAGGTCTGAGGCACGTTTCAGCTGACAGACCTGGCAGTTTTTGTCTACACCAATATTCTAGGGAGTCTTGGGTTGGGCAACAGTAGTTTAAGTGGCCTGAAAACAGAGTAGAAATGTATCTCTTAGCACATTCCTTCAAGCTTGTCAGGCATTTCTTTTTACCCATTAGAAGAATCCTAGTAATGTAAACATCAAACAGAAATATTGAAAAATGCTGCTTTGACCTCGAGTCCCAAACAGATGAAGTGCAAAGTCAGGGCACCTGGAATTCCAAAGGAAATCTAGACCATATTCACAAGAGTGATGTGAATGAGGGAAGAGGGAGTAACGGAGGAGAAATATTCCATAAGATGCTGAAGGAAGGAGATATTGGAGCAGAGATGGGAGGACATGAGAAACCAAGTTATGCAAATCTAGGGGGAGGAAGAGCAACCAGGCAGAAGGCATAGCAAATGCAAAGGACCTGAGGTATTGAGTGTTAACTATGTTTGAAGAACAGCAAAGAGGCCAGTGTGATAGGAGCCTAGTGAGCAGAAGGAAGTGGTTGGAGATTAGGAAGGTAGGAAATTAGGGGACTGGATCATCTAGAGCCTCCTAGGCTATGGCAGGGACTTTGGATTCTGGGCAGTCACTGGGGAGTCCCGATATAAGTATGTTCCATATAAATATGGTTTATATGATTTACTTTTCTTAAAGATCTCTGGCTGCTTTGTGGCTTGCAGGGAGACCAAAGTGAAAGTAGGCAGACCAGGAAGCTATTGCATATTCCCGGTAAGATAGTATGGTGGCTGGTAGAGGGGGCAGTGATGAGAGCTGGTTCATTTTGAAATACATCTTGGAGTAGATCCTGTAGGATTTTTGGATGGATTTGAAGTGTTTGAAGTGGTATACAGTATGAAAAGTGGAGAGATTTTCTTCCCCATCTCCTGGAGCAACTGATCGAATGATTTGATTCAATGAAATGGAGAGAACACAGATAGGAAAAAAGCTTTTGGGAGACAACTGTGGGAATCCATCAATACTGGATATGTTAAATTTAGATAACCCAGGGAGATATCGAATAGGAAGTTAGAAAAAGAAGCCTAAAGGTCGAAGGGGAGGACAGAGCTAATGTATCGGACTTAAAGCCATAGGAATGGATGAGATTAGAGGGTTAAAAGGAAGAAAGAAGGAGAGGCAAAGCCTCAGCCCTGAGGCACCTCAGCCTTTAGAGGTTGGAAAGAGGAAGAGCCAGCGAAGGAGACTGAGAATCAGCAGTGATGTTGGAAGAAAACAGGAGTGTGGTGTCAAGTTAAAAGTCAAGTGAAAGTCAAGTTATGTTAAAAGTCTATTTCAAGGAAGGAAGTGATCTCCACGTCAGCCATCTCCAAGAGGTCAAGTAAGGAGAGCGATGAGAATTGGCTACTGGGGTCAATACAAGAACTATACAAAAGTGCTCATAGAAGCACTGTTGTTTATTTTTAGCAAAATATTGGAAGCATTCCCAAATGTCTATGAACAGGAGAATGGTTAAACACACTGTGCTATGTTTGCACAGTGGAATTTTATTCTGCTGAAAAATGAATGAGCTTGAGTCATGTGGGTGAATCCCACAAACACAGTAGTGAGGATAAAAGTTGAGGAATGTGAGCAGTTGAATACCATGTATGAAGTTTAAAGTATGCAAAACAAACATTGCTTAGAGGAACCTACATAGTAAAAGTACAAAGACATACATGGAAATGAAATGTAGGAAATTTAGGATACTAGTTATTTTAGGAGCTGGGGAAGAGCAAGTGATTCAGGAGGGATACACAGGAGACATTCAGCAGTATTGGTAATATTTTGCTTTTTAAGCTGCATGGTAGGTATACAGATAATCACTGAATTATTTATACTTTTTGTATGGTATAAATATTGCCTAAGAAATTCTAAATGAAAAGAAAAAACAATAATTTAACCACTGACTTTGTCAATACGGAAGTCATTTGTGACTAGGACATTTCCAGTGAAGCATTTATAGGACAAGCTGATTGGAGTGAGTTTGAGAGAGAAAGGGAGGGAAAAAGTGAAAATGATGAAGACAGACAACTCTGGAGTTCTGGTTCGAAAGGGGGCAGAGAAATGGAGTGGTCGCTGGAGGGAGATAAAGGAGGATTTGATTGACAGAGGGACTCCAAACCTAAAGTTGGCTAAGGCCAAGTAATGTGTGAAATTAAAATATAGTGTATGTTTAATTATTTATTCTTAGCAGATAGTCTAAACCCCCTGGTTTCCCTTTGGTGTTTTGGCATTTGACTATCGGTGTTCATTAGCATCTTCACCAGAGGAGAAAGAACTCAAATCAGTCCCGTTGGATACTGGTGAAAATAATTTAGTAGAAGCCTTGGTCAGGGAGGAGTTGGAAACAACTCATTTAAATGAGGTTTGGGATTAGTTGTGGATTAATATAGATAGAGCATTGAATAAAAACATCACACAGAATATGCAAATCAGTTCAGGTGTTTTAGAGTGTATGGTTTCTGGAATTAGGAAGATTGTTCGGAATGGTGTGCAAAGGCTACTTAGAATGGTAACTTGAAAGAAAAGTTCATGATGTAGGTGAGTTTGGGGAGGCTTTTAGTGTAATTGTTATTCTGCATATAAGATCTGTTGCCGTTAAGGAATGGACATAGTGTTGTGGTTATGGTTATTGTTGTTTGTGTACTAGCTGGTGGGGATTTATAAAGATCCTTCCACCCTGTCTCTTGAGGCTTATCTAAGGTCAAGGATACCTCCTAGCAAGATAATGATTATAATGATAAAATAGAACGAAAACGGACTATAATTCATGGAGAATCTGTTGTGTGCCATGCACTGTTCTAGGCATATGGCTGATTTTATCAAACTCTCAGAGCCTTCATGCAAAGTAGGGTCTGTTATCTCCATTTGACAGATGAGGAAACTGAAGGAGAGCAGAGTTCCATGGACAGTAAGTTCTAGGAGTGGGATCAGAACCCTGAATGTCTAATTCCAAAGCCGGGGCCCTTCCCATTTTTCTGTGCAGCCTCGATTAGGCCCTTGACACAGTTCAGCCCCCCTCTATGGGGCTGCAGCTGCTGGCTAAGAGGGCCAGTCTTCTTGCTTCCTGGTGTTTTGTGTTGCTGTTGACCATGAGACAGTACGTGTAGGAGTGACCACTACAGGAAATAGAGCCGTACATCAGTTGGAGGTTTTGAAGACCTGCAGGGAATTGGGAATAAAACTGCGACCACACATTTTGAGGTCTTTTACCTTGTAGAACATCCTGTGTTTCTGAAACATCCACAGTGACTGTTGTTCTATATTATTTAAATGAGCAAGTGCCCTAGTTTCAGGAGGAAGAGATTTGTTTTTTTTCATCAAATTTGCTGCACATCTGTTTAAAGAATGTGGCAACAGTATGCATAAATCTCCAATCAAAATATTACAGAACAAGCCAATTTTATCATATTAAAAATGTATGGCCAGACACAATGTGCTGAAAATATGAAATTACCACGTGGTGCCTTTTCTACTCTGTTTATATTGGACTGTTTATCCCCAAATTAAATCTTGTACAAAAATATACCAGACAAAAAAGGAGTTAAAGTTGGCCCTGAACAATTAAACTGATGTTATAAAAGTATGTCTGTATAATATGGCAACATAGCAAATATATTTTTATAGCAATAGAATTTTTGTAATATCTTAAAGAGATTTGGAAACATTCAAATTATATATGCCGTTACATATAATGATGTTTTAGGGGTATTGGGTAATATTATAATATAGATGCATTTTAAAACCCCTCTACTAGAAAATCTTCAGATGTTTTCTAAGTAACAAGAAATCTCCCTTTGGATGATTTTGAGTGCTAATTGGTATTTTGTTTCTTTTGGGTGAGATCAGACAATCAGTGAAGATGCAGCTGGACTTTTGTATAAGCAGGTGAATTCCTTCAGGTTTCAAGATAGGGACATCCTAATTTTTCACTAAGTTTTAAATTTTAATTCCAGTATCACTAACGTAGAGTGTTATATTAATTTCAGGTGTATAATAGGGATACCTTCTTTATCTTTTTTCTTGGAATAACACCACTACCATCACACCATGTCAAGATTTATGACTGCCTTCTAGTCACAAATACACTATTAGTCATCCTCTACACAGCATTTAATTCCTTAGGTGACTTTATGAGATGATCTTTATTACCCCATTTTATAGATGGAGAAACTGAGGTGTGGAAAGTTCATTAATTTGCTCTAGTTTGGACACCAAGATGTCTGCCTTTGAGAGGCTTGCATGTCTGTAACATTTGATTTACTGCATTATTTTAGCTGGATCATCTTGGTTAGGACTCAACAACAGCTCTGCTCTTGATGAGGCAGCTGATACATGCCATTCAGGAAAGCCAAGTGGCCCCTCTGAAGGTCACCAGTGGTGAAGCCTGGCCTTTGGGTTACTGACTAGTGTTTTCTACCAAACTTCACAAAACACTTCACCCACCATGAAAAGAAAGCCCTTTATTGACTGGGTCTGTGATCAGCTCGAGGGGAGATATGGTAACAGAGATGGGCTGTGAGGGAGGCAGGAAGGCTCAGAGAAAATCACTCAGTGTAGATATTTTCTCTGCCAGCCAGTCTCCATGGCCTTACAATTGATTCTTATGAAGAGAGATTGCAAGCAGAAACTGAGGAGCGCCCGAGTGACTCAGTTGGTTACGTACCTGACTCTTGATCTCAGCTCAGGTCTTGATCTCAAGGTCTTGAGTTCAGGTCCTGAGTCGGGCTCCACATTGGGCATGGAGCCTACTTAAAAAAAAAGAAAAACAAAAACAAAACTGAAATGCGGATTTGACACAAACCCTCTGTGAAATATCGGGAATACCCAAAGTCTCTGTTTTAGGATTACAAATTTGGATCATGGTTCCCCAGGGTATGCTGGAAGAAGGGAAGCTGAGGAGGCAGGTCAGAGCAGGACAGGCAAAGGGAGTCTTGGGGTGAGATTACACATGGGAAATGGCTCTGTGACTAGGAGAACTAGGGGGGTGTCAGCGCCTGGCACATGTGGCCAAGCCTGTGGGCAGGACTTGGTCAGGACTGCAGAAAAGGTGCTGGCCACACCATGTGTTGCAGGTGCTTTTTGGTATCCCTGGGTTCTTCCAGGAAAAGCTGGGAAGACTTTGGGGAGGATTTGGGAAGTCATGGCACTGAGTAGGCTCTACAACAATAATTCAGGACACACACACACACACACACACACACACACACACACACACCCTTGCTTTTGGAAGAAGAGTGTGGGGTGCTGGGGAGATGGGTGGGAAGTGAGATTAGGGTGACCAGAGGGTACTAAAAATGGGCAGGAACAGAGGAGGATAAGACCAGAGAGGTGGGTTGAGTTGGGGAGGTTCTGGAATATGAGTCTCAGATGGACAAAGTTACTTTGCAGGCCAGTGGGTGTCACTTGACAGTTTGTGAGCAGAGTAGTAATCAGAGCTCAGCCTTAGGCAAATGATTTAGGAAAGGAGGTACTAGATGGAAAGAATATTAGAGTAGGAAGATACTGGTTAGAAGTCTTTCGATGATATAAGGATACCCCATTGAGCATAGGGCACGGGTTTCTGAAAATTAAGTACTAACTGAATTGGTTCTATAAAGATTCAATATCAGCATGTCAGCCAAGGAGTGATTCAGGTAATGGATTCTGGAGTAGAAGAGGCACAGGGAGTGGGGAGGAGTTGAGGAGAATCAGTAGACTGGAGGTCAGTAGACTGGAGACCTCTGTGAGGGGGAAGAACTGGTATAATGAGAGTCTCTGAGTGAGGGGCTGGACGGAATGGTATAGCGTCTGATTACAGAGTACACTCTTCTGAGATCAGAGTTTCTGGTGGAGACAAGAAAGTGGATAGAGAAGTTCTTGGTGGAGGGGTGGTTAGAAAGCCAGAGAACTACTCAGGAGTTGGGGTGTTTGGGACCGGTCAGGATGCTGGCAGACTTGGAGGGGAACTGCAGGTTTCAGTGGATGAAGCACAGTGTCCACGAGAGCAGTACGTGACCAAGCTGAGGACGACGGCCCAGCTGCCACAGGGAAGGGAGCCGGATTGGATTAGGTGGGAAGGTGCAATAATGGTCTGGGAGTTGCTGGTTTCAGGGTTTTGGACCTGGCTGGCGATCCTGAGTGGCATGGGCTGTTGGGTGAATGAGAACCCTCCATTCGATTAGGCTACAGAAGTAGGGTTCTCAGGGGACAGGCACATCAAGATAAGGGAGTAAAGGGACATTTGGTGAAGTTGAGGGTGTAAGGGAATTTAAGGAATGGAGATTCCAGAGAACATAAGGCAAGGATTTGGGAGAACTGTGAGTGCCAGAAGTTAGATCGGGGGAAGAAACAAACTCATAAAGGAAAAGAAGATGAACCATCGTAAGGGCCTCAACTGAGGAAGGTAGAGTCACATGGCTGCATGTTAGCTGAGGCAAGAGGTTCTGACAGTCTGCAGGGGGTGAGGTGCAGCTTGGTCCTCAGGACTGATCTGCAGCCTGACGGGGAGTACCGGTCTCCGGGTGGCAACAGTGTGGAGAGGCATTCAGCGGGCTGGCGTGTCCTGTGGGTGACATGCTCTGAGCATTTGGGGCAGGATTCCAGGACTTGAGATGTGGGGCTTGGCTCTGACAGGATGATTTTGAAAAAAAAAAAAAAAACAACCCACCCCCCCCCCCCCAAAATTTATGTCATGTCCATGCACAGTACCTCTCCCTTCATCTGAAAGTGAAAGTACTGTACCATAGTTTATAAGCCCCACAAACATCTGGCCCTTGCCTCCCTCTTGAGACTTGTGTCTTGCCTCTTCCTTCACAAATTCTATTTCAGCCATCTGAGATGCTTCTAATTTCCTGGACAATTTTTTGCAGCTTCTGACTGGAATTCTTTCCTTTCTGCACACCTTCCTCTCTCCTCTGCGTGCTTATGGCCCTACAGTCTCCACTTTGAAGATTTAGCTCAGAAACCTCCTTCTCCAGAAGACTTCTGCTGACCACCTTAGGTTGGAGTAAACACCTCATCTCTCATAGAACCTCTGTTATTATCAGTACCCTCTTGTTACCTCAGGCCTTACACTTGTCACATGACAGTGACCTCCTTTTTATAGAAGGCTTCCACCGACTGTACTTGACTCCTAGAAACTTTTGAGCAAGATTTATGTCTTATTCCCCATCACATCCTAGCATCTTTCATGATACTGGCATATAGAAGCCTCTCAATAAGTTCATAGTGCCTGAGATAACAGCACAGTGAGGTTAGCCCCGTGCGGACTAAAATGGAGGAATGGATTCCCGAGGCATCATGACAGAATTGACAAGAATTAGCAAAAGTTTTAGCATGCGTGTGTCTGTGTGCACTCTTGTGAGCTTAGTGGAGGAGAGAAGTAGGTCTCCGTGTGTCTGTGTGCACTCTTGTGAGCTTAGTGGAGGAGAGAAGTAGGTCTCCGTGTGTCTGTGTGCACTCTTGTGAGCTTAGTGGAGGAGAGAAGTAGGTCTCCAGGCCTGGATAGTGTGTAAGATTGCCATGCCACTAGCAGAAACAAGGATCACAGTGGAGACACGACACTGGGAATGAACCTGATGAGTTTTGAAACTGATGAGGTTTGAGGCTCAGATAGGACACACATGTTGAAAAGGCAACTGAAAATGGTAGCCTGGGGTGGAAGGTGATACATTCAAAGAAATGAAAATCAAGGGAGAGGAGAGACCAAAGTAAGTGGCCGATGGTGCTGTGACAGAAGAGCAGTCACTGGAGATTCACCATCTTTTCTCCAGTCATTTAGAAGAATAGAATAATTGTTACTATTATCCTTCTTAATACATGAATCCTACAGATAGATGTAGGCTTTTTGTTTAAACACAAAGCACAATAATCTGCCACCTCCTCTCAACTTTCCAACAGTTTTATAAAGTAGGTAGGGTAGGTATTCCCATTTTGCGGTTGAAACTGAAGACACCAGGTTAGTACAGTCTGAGGAGGGGCAAACAGACCGCAGAGGGGTTCTCCCAGTTTCTAGCTGTTGCTCATTCTTCTGGGCCACCCACCCTCCCCTCAGAGAGTGAGAGACCTGACCTGCGCCCCGCAGCCCATGTCATGGAGAGAAGTCACGCTGGCAAAAATGCCATTCTGGTGGCACATGGCCATTTGTAACTGTGAGGCCAACAGCTTCACAATTTCATCCTTGAGTTCCGTCAGACCCTTGGGTGGATGCCATCTACTGCTGTTTGTTTGTTTCTAAATTTGTCAATTCGGTTCTAATGCTTTACCACCACATTTTCCTTTTCCCTAATCTCTAGGTTCTGAAAGACAATTTGTGGCTAAGACTTTCTTTAGCATATTTTTCAGTAAACACTTTATAAGTATAGTTGGGGTTTATGTAGGACCAAGACTGAATTTATACTGGCTCAAAACTCAGGGTATTTTATCTGTTTCAGTTTATATCCATATAGGAAGAGGGGGAAAATATTCTCCTGTCAAAGGTTGTGGTTAAGGTTGGGGATTGTGTGGAAATAACAGTGACCTCTTATTCGGTGATATTTACCCCCTCCCTTTACTCATCAGCCCTGTTATCCCCATCCTTCTACTGAAACTGTGATCCTCAATGTCAAGCCTAAATGACTGGTATCATCTCTTTTGTTCCATTGGAGTTTTTTTCTGTGACATTTGACACTTTTTTTTTTTTAAGGACACAATCCTGGGATTCATCCTTGAGTTTTCTTTCCCTTTTGTTTCCATTATGTTGTTGATGATCACCTCTTTGTTTAGCTTGTTAATATGGTGAGTTGCATTGATTGATTTTTGAATGCTATGTCAACATTGCATTCCAGGAATAAATTCTACTTGGTCATAATGTCTTATCCTTTCTATATGTTTGTTGATTTGTTAAAATTTTGTTTAGAAATGTTGTAGCATCTATGTTCATGGGGTTATTGGTCTGTTGTTTTCTTTTCTAGCAATGTTTTGTTTGGGGTTTCAGGATAACATTGGCCTGTAACTTGAATTGAGAAATATTCCCTCCTCTGTAATTTTTTGGAGGAAATTTGTTTTAGAATTGGTGTTATTTCTTTCTTCACTGTTTGTTAGAATTTACCAGTGGAGCTATCTCCACTGGAATTTCCTTTGTGGGATGGTTTTCAAGTACAAATTCAATTTCTTTAATAGAAATAGGTCTATTCAGGCTACATATATATTGCCTTATCTTTTTTTATTTTATTGAATTATACTCTACATATTTACTCCTGAATGATATTGTTTGTGTCTTTCAAGATATTTGTCCATTTTATCTAACTTACTGAATTTATAGGCATATAGACATTGATAATACATATTCTTATTATCCTTTTAATATCTACATAATCTGTAATGGTGTCACCTCTCATAACTAATATATCAATTAGTGCTTTCTTTCTCTCCCCCCCCCTCCGCCTATCAGTGTTGCTAGAGGTTTATCAATGTTACTGATTCTTTTCAAAGAGTTAGCTTTTGGTTTCATTGCTTTTTTCCCCCCTGTTGTTTTCCTGTTTCCTATTTCATCGATTGCTGTTTGACCTTTATTATTTCCTTTCTTTTGCTTACTTTGGGCTTAATTTTCTCTTTTTAGTTTATTAAATTCTAAACTGAGGTCATGGATTTGTGACTTTTCTTCTTTTCTAATATAGGTGTTTATTGCTATAAATATCCCTTAAGTACAATATTAGCAGAATCCCACAAATTTTGTTGTGTTTTCATTTTCATTCTCTTTAAAATTCTTTGTAATTTCTCTTTTAATTTCTTGTTTGACTCGTGGGTTGTTTATTTTTTTTTTTCATCTTAATTCAACAACTGTTTATTAAACACCTACTACAGTCAATGAGCTGGGCACTCTTGGGGGTGGTAAGGAGAGGGAGGGATAAACAAAGCTTAATAATGCAGAGGTCTGCCCTCCCCAGCTAGTTAAGGAAATAGACTTGTGGGTTGTTTAGAACTGTGTTGTTTAGTATCCAAATGTTTGTGGGATATTTTCCATATGCCTTTTACTGATTTCTAATTTAATTCCATTTTGGTCATGGAACATACTTTGTATTATTTGAATCCTTTTAAATTTATTGAGACTTGTTGTTATGGCCCGAATGCTTTTTTAAAGTCAGAGGAATTAAACTTTTGGGGGATCTCATTTGTGACGGTCAGTCAGCAATGCCCTTGTTAGCTATTTATTGCTTTCCAGTGGGCAAAATCCAAAGGGGCTGCTCCTCATAAAACTCCATTTGCTTCCTTGCTTCATCTCCCCAAATCTTTATGTCCCTGTTCAATCTAGGACTCTTCCAGGGCAAGAATGAAATTCTCTTGCCTTATTTGATAGAATGGGAGGAAGAAGTGTCGAGTTAGGCTGCATAAAGTCAGAAGAGAGGGAGAGAGGGCAAGTAATCCAAGGAAGGCTGAGCTGTGGCTATAAAGAGACATTTTATTCTTTGGTTCATAAACTGACTCTGAAGGCAATTTCAAAAGTGTTTTGAGCAATGGCAACATTACTGGATGAAGAGTTGTAGCCTTGGAGATTACTTTGAATGACAGTACTCATTTGGATGTATGAGTTCTTGAGTGTTTTAGAAAAAAATTAATCATTATTTTTAGCTAAATATGTAATTATTTTAGTGAACATTCCAAACTCATTGCAGTATAAGCATGAAGGAGTTTTCCTTTCTCTTATCACTGCTTTTAACCACTTTTGTCCAACTTTCCTTTATTAGAATGGTGTCAAAGATGTTTTCCTGTAGCTTTTTGACCACTTTTAGTTATTAAGAGTCTAGTACAGGCTTATTTATTTTGCTAGTCCCATTTCCTAGACTGAATATGGTTGATGGATCTACTGTGAGGGAGAAGCAGGGCCTTCTTCAGCATTCCTATGATCTTCCAGCATGTTGGGAAGAGGATCAAGGTTAATAAATGGACACACATCTCCTATTTGGCTGTTGCTTACGATCCTGCTCAGCATATATATATTATATGCTGGTATCTCAGCCTCTTAAAATACTTCTCTCTGAGCCCCCACTTTTGGTTTGGAGGATTATAGGAACATAAAATGGAGGTGAGGGAAAACTGTGTACTCCCTCCTTTAATGGGATAGTGAAGATGTGCTAAGTTCTGTTGTGGTAACAAACTCCCCTAAGCCTTGGGAGCTAAACACAGCAAGGACAAAAATCTTGCGTAAGTTGCTTGTCTGTTGCTAAGTGGTAGGGAGGCTCTCTTTATCATTGTTGAATAGAAGATGCCATGTGAAGGTTGCCTGGGTGACTCAGTCAGTTAAGCATCTCACTCTTGATTTTGGCTCAGGTTGTGATTCCAGGGTTGTGGGACTGAGCCCGAAGTCAGGCTCTGTACTGAGTATAGAGCATGTTTGGGATTCTCTCTCTGTCTCCATCTGCCCTTCTACCATTCTATCTCTCTTTCAAATAAATAAAATGAAAACAAAAATTAAAAAAAAAAAACCACATACCATCTGAATGGTGCCAGCCACTGTGTCACAGGGAAGACAGTTCTGGAAGGCCCCATGCTGGTCATTTTCCATTCTGACCTAGAAATGACACATGGTCTACAACTAGTCCCATGGTCCTATCTTGACCAAAGGGTCATGACCGGCAACTGTACCATATGCCCAAAAGGGGGAAAACCAGAAATACTCCACCGACAGCACAAGTGAGCACCATGTTAGTCTCCACGCCATGCTTCCCAGTGCTTCTCTCTCTGTCTCTGCATGTACACTTCCCCTTGTTGGTTGTTGGTGGGGGGGGTGCCATGTAGGTGGCTGAGGCAGTGGTTAAAGAAGGCAGAATCTGGGGCACCTGGGTGGCTTAGTCGGTTAAGCATCCGACTTTCGCTAAGGTCATGATCTCGCGGTTCGTGAGTTCGAGCCCTGCATCGGGCTCTGTGCTGACAGCCAGCTCAGAGCCTGGAGCCTGTTTCAGTCTGTGACTCCCTCTCTCTCTGACCCTCCCCTGCTCACGCTGTCTCTCTCTCCTAGAAATAAAAAAAAAAAAAAAATTAAAAAAAAAAGGCAGAATCTTATTGTGCATATTACTAACATAGACATTCATTCCATACACATTCACATGCATATGAATGACAGCAGTTATAGCAAGGCAACATTCAAGACAAGTTACAGGAATGGAGAAACTTGGGTTTTCCCTCATCCTACTCAACACTGGGCATATTTGAATACAGTTTCCACTATACATTATACTTATTTGAAAAAAATTTTGTGAAAAACAATGTGGCCGAGGTTAAAGGGATTTAGCACAGAAGATTTGGTTTATACATTTTAAGACCCAGGTGTGTTTCACATAGAATAAGTGTCAGTGTGAATCCAGTGGCTGAGGTGAGGCTATACAACTTGATGAAATGGGAGTTTAAGAAAGCTGGAATCCTTTTTACTTTAAAAATACTTGGCTGGTAAATAATATGATTGCAACATCTATACTTGTGACAGGGATTTCTATTGAGAAAAGTGGATAGAAACAAAAGTTAGTAAACAACTTGGTGAAAAATCCTTTAGCCTTTTAAAATTCCATGTTCTAAACAAGGGTGCTGTGCACAGTCTAATTTGTTGTTAAAATAAAAGCACCACACCATTTTTACCTGCCAGGAGTTTCCTCCTATTTGATGTCTTTGTCCCAGAACATTCTGTCCTCCTCCATGAATCCCTCCAGACCACTCCAGCCCACACTGATTTCTCCCTTCCTTGAACCATTTCACTTGGGGTCATTGTCATACAGCTCTTCCCTCTGTGAGCCTCAGTGGCTGAACTCAGTGGTCATTTGAAGGCAGGGACCGCACTGTGTTTGAAACACAACAGTGCAAGGATCTTCTTGATATTAGAGCAAGTAAAGGAGGATCTGTTGGAGGTGCTTGGAGCCTAACAGGGTTGCCAGGCATACAGACGTACAGTCTACTCACCTAAGCAAATTTTAGTTAGAAGACAGACATTTCAGTAACATTTTAGTTTTTGGTGGGAGTGGGAGAATGATATGTTGGTTTTGGAATCTGGGTCTCAGACACATGGATTTAAGCTTCTAGGCTGCAGAAGTTGGCTTAGGGAAGATAGGTGTGGGGGAGGAGAAACCGAACAAACCTTAATCTCTTACAATTCCTACATTACAGTGTTTCAGCAAATATTTTGCAAAAGGATTTTCTGGATGAACTTTAGACTGCAAGAGGTTCGCTTGGTGACTCAAAGAACTGTGCAAATGATTTTTTTTTTTTTTTTTTTAAGGAAACGAACATTGTTTCAGCTGACATTTAAACCTCTATTCTCTTTTACTAGCCTGTCACATTGCTTCATATGTTTTGGTCAGACATGCTTCCCAGAAGAAGAAAACGATATTTATAGGATTGTAGGACTGTAATACAGAATCCTGGTATCTGTCATTTTCTGGTTATATAAAAATTCTAATAATAGAACCCTGACTAGCTTCTGCCTCTTTTTTGGATTTGGTAGCTCCCATGGAAGTAGCAGTTTAAAAAACTAGTAGAGTTTAAGTAAGAATAACTCTAGCTAAAGGTCTTTTCAACTCTATCTCCTCTTCTTGACCAGTGTGAGACACTAAACCCAAGGGGTGTTTGAGACAGTTTTGGTTCTCTGTCATATCCTATTACTCACTAAAGTACACTGGAGTTTTTCAGGCCACATAACCAGAGTTTTGGATCTGTAAACAAAGTCTTTATAAGAAAGAGTCCTTTCCAAATCCTGTTTTGGTAAATAAAGTTTTATTGGAACACAGCCATACTTGTTCTTTATATTCTTTTATACTATGGCTGCTTTCTTGCTACAGTGACAGAGTTGAGTACATAGGTATTCTTATAAAATGTTGAGTTTTGTGTGCATGTAGTTTTAGTTTTTGAAAGAAGTATATATCTTCTATTACATATCTCATGTTTCTGATTTTTCCATTAAGAACTATGCTTTATGATTTCTCCATGTTGGTATGTATATAAATATCTGTTGCATCTAATGCTGTACGATACTATGTAGTATATATCCTCCACATTTGATGTAACTTTCCCGGTGATGGATGACCATGTTCAGGCCATTGTGTATATCCTACTAGGTCAGCACCTACACCATTCCAGGAGCTGCCATTTGCACAGACTACAAATAACCCTTATGTCCCCTTTTGGACTTAACGTGAAAAAATTTCTTTTAATTATACAATCTAGGAACAGATTTCCTAGGTCATGAGGTATGTACATTTAGTTTGTGTGGATAGTGCAAGACTGTTTCCCTTGAAAATGGCATCGGTCTGTATTTCCACCAGCAGTGCAAAGGAATTCCAAAATACCTGTACTCCTTGCTCCGTTGCTTGGAGTCATCCAGTTTTCTAATTTTTGCTAGTCTAATTGGTATAGACTGAAATCTCCGTGTTGTTTTAATTTGCATTTTTCTGACTACTGATGAGTTTGAGCATCTCTTGATATGCTTCTCATGTTTTGGATTTCCTCTTTATGAATTGTGTGTTTATATTAGTTGCCCATTTTCCTAATGGAGATGCTCTCATTGATGTTAATTGATAGCCTTTCTAGATTCTAGATATTAATTTTGTGCAGTTTTAAACATTGAAAATATCTGTCTTCTAACTTTGTCCATGTTGTCATTCAGTGCATAGAAATGATAAATCTGTTGCCATAAAATTGAGTTATTGTTTTGGGACTTACCCTTAGAAATTTTATTTAGAAAGTTCTACATACTTACATCAAAATGATATTCAACTCTATTTCTTCTAGGTGGTATTATTCAGGGATATGGTTTTATTTTACTCTAATGAATCAATTTCTGCCAAATCACTAAATAATTCTCTTACTTCATTGATTTATAGTACTAAATTACTGTATATTTCTATCCTGTCATAGATCTCTGAGTTTTCTGTTCCCTTGGTTTATTTACCTGTTTTGTGTAATACCACAGGGATTTTTTTTTTTAACTTTAAGCTTTACTCTCATAGAAACTTTCAAATATGCAGGACAGTGATATTAATCATATTGTCATGATGTACATGGGGCATTTAAAAAAGCTATTATAATAGTATTTTTCAGGGAAAGACCCCCCCCCCAGCTTCAGTAATTTATTTTAATGATGACTTACAGATTGGTAGAGTTAATTTTCCATATATATGTTAGAGTATGTTTATGGTGTTTCACAGAGATTTGACTTAAGCTTTTAATTCAGTTGCTTTAATTTGTATATTAGTTCAAAAATAATCAACATCTTTAAACTATTAAGTCATCCTATCCAAGAGCATGGAATCTCTTCATTTATTTCTTATATGCATATTGTCCTCTTCAATGTCCTTTATTTGAGTTTTACATTTTCTTTGTAGAGGTCTTTGTATACTTTTGATGAAGTTAACTTCTTTTTTAAAAAAAATTTATTTATTTTTTAAATTTATGTCCAAGTTAGGTAGCATATAGTGTAACAATGATTTCAGGACTAGATTCTTTAATGTCCCTCACCCATTTAGCCCATCCCCCCTCCCACAACCCCTTCAGTAACCCTCTGTTTGTTCTCCACATTTAAGAGTCTCTTATGTTTTTGTCTCCCTCCCTGTTTTTATATTATTTTTCCTTCCCTTATGTTCATCTGTTTCGTATCTTAAAGTCCTTATATGAGGGAAGTCATATGATATTTGTCTTTCTCTAATTTCACTTAGCATAATACCCTCTAGTTCCATCCACATAGTTGCAAATGGCAAGATTTCAATCTTTCTGATTGCCAAGTAATACACACACATATATATATACCACCCCTGGTGAAATTAACTTCTAGATACTTTGGTAGTCATTGTTGATATTGTGATTGATATTTTGCTCTTTTTAAAATGAAATTTTCTAATTTTTTAGAAAAAAAGATTATAGAAAGTATACATAATATAGAGAATATAGAGAGTATAGAGAAATTATTCTGATTTTTTTATGTTGATATTGTATCTGGCAGTTGTTAATTGTATTGGTTCTTCTAGGTGGATTATCAGTCACATCTGCATGACAGACAATTTAAATGCTTGCATTTCAATCCTTATACCACTTATTTTCTTTCACTTTTTTTGGAACTGACCTCCTACCTTAAGTTAAAATAGTAGTGATGATGGAATGTATCATCGTAGGTGTCAAACCTTACTAACTGCTCTCCCTGTATCAGTTGATATTCTTATATAATTTATTGATAAACTTTTAATAATTTATATATAGTTTTATTATTTTTTTTTATTCTGAATTGGTAAATTAGGTTGTTTGATTTTTGATGCATTCCTGGCTAACATCACTTGAGTTTGATACACACACACATACACAATTGTTGATTCTGTTAGATTCTATTTTAGTTAGTACCCTTGTATCTAACTTGATGAGTGAAATAGTTGTAGAATTATCTCTTTTTAAACTGTGCTTCCCTGGTTTTAGATCTTTATATTTTATTTTTATTAGGAAACAAGCAAAACATCTTTTAAATTTATCAATTTTGTTGTTGTTGTCTGTGTCCTCTGTTTCACTGATTTTTGCCCTTACTGTTATTAGTTTCCTACTCTTTATTTCTTTGGGTTTGCTCTCAGGCTTTTTTTCCAACTTATTTAGTTGCATGCTTAGCTAATTTAATTCTAGCTTTTCTTGTTTCATGATAATTTATTTAAAACTACAAATTTTTCTCTAAGCACGGACTTACTAATATCCCACAGATTTTGACAGGTGGTGGTGTAATTATCATGCAGTCTTGAATATTTCTTAATTTCCTTATCTTTTCCTGTTTAACCCAAGAGCTGTTTAATAAAATGTGATTTCATTTCCAAATGTTACTTAAGTTATCCCTTTATAGTTAATTTCAGTTTCTGTTCCGTTATTGAAGAACATTGTGTGTTTGATACTGTCCTTTAGTAATTTATTGAGATTGCTTTGATGGTCTATATGTGACCTACTTTGTAACTAGGATGTAATGAGAATTGTTTCCATTTATTGGAAAGGAGTTCCNTATATATATATTCTTTATATATTTTCTAGAATATACTAATTATGCTGTGTTTTCTTCTGTTTGGTATATTGGTTTCTAATATATCTACCACAACTGCAATTGTTGATTAATCTCTTTCTTCCTGTAGTTTAGACAGTTGTTTCTTTATATATTTGAAGTTGTATTTGATGCATAGATATTTATGTTGGCTACATCTTCTTTGTTTCCTTCCCCCTTTTATGAATTGGTGACATTCTTTGTTCCTTTTAAAATTATTTAGCTTTAAATTCTATCTTGTCCAGATAATATCACTACTAAGTGTTCTTTTGATTCCATATTTTACTAATACATATTTTTCATCCTTTATTTCTAATATATCTGTATTTTTGAGTATGTATCTTGCAGTCAGTATATTGTTGGATTAAAAAAATAAGACAGGCTCAGTATTTTAATTAATGAGTTTAATTTGTATTCTAATTACTATTATGTTAGAACTTAATCCTGTCATTTTTTCCATTTACTGTCCTTTTGTTTCGCTTTTCTCTCTGCTTTTCATTGGTTTTATTGATATACTTCTAATTTTGATTTTTGATGGTTGTTCTTAAGACCCAAACATATTTATTTATCCCTATTGAATTTTGAAGTCTTTCTCCTCCCCCTTACCTCCCTCCCTCTTTCTTCACTCTTTCTTTCTCTCTTCCCATTAGTAACACAAATACTTTGGCATGCTCTTAAGTCCTTTAGTATGTTAACCCCTCTACCTTCCAGGGTTTGTTAGGATCAGTTGTGATAATATGTGAAAACACCTAGCACAAAATAGGTATCTGATAACACTGTTAGAAGAAATCTTTCACCCCCAAACTAATGTCAATAACTGAAAGGTTTTTTTGGTTGAAACAATCAGTATCAATGTATTTATTGAACTCCTAAGCATTATAGTACGTGGAAAATAGAAAATGGCACATATGCGTCAACTCTGAAGAAGAGTACCTCTGTGCTGTTATTTTAGTATTATGGGAAATTTTTGTAGTAGTCCAGATGATTTGACATATTTAAAGCATAAATGTGAAGACATGGAAGACACAGAGAGACATGGAGCTTTAGTTCCTCTTTCCCTTGGTTCTTGGTTCTTCCTTTGCTCACTCAACAGTGATTAGGTAAAATCTCTTTTACAATTCCTCATAACGACATCTAATGATAGTTGAGATATAAAGTTACCTATACCTAAGCTATCTGTTACCTATTTTGATAAACACATCTATGGGAAATGTCTAGAGTAAGTTTCTTCTGCTTGTAGCTAAAGGATCCTAATTGATACAAGCATTCTAGTTCCACATATTGGCTTTTATAGCACAAACTGTTTTGAGGTTTCTAACACAAGTTAGAATCCTCACTCTTAACTCATTATAATAGCTCCTCGGAGCCTTTTCATAAATAAGATGCTAATTTAGTAATAAGGCTTTAATTAAGAATAACCATGAGCATTTGTGGATATTATCCTGTTATAGATGTTTTATAAACATTAATCATCTACTCCTTTCCAACAATCCTGAAAGGTGATGCATTATCCCAATAATTCAGATGGTGAACCTGAGGATCATAGAGTTTAACTCATCCAAAGTAGACAAGTAGTATGTGACAGAGGGAGGATTTGAACCTGTCTGTGCTCACTCTGGTACTTTTCTTTTCTCCATGGTACCAGAGCTGCTCCAACATGGCTTCAAAAAAACTTAACTGAGGGGAAAACCCCATACACTTCTGAATCCTCCCTCATTTTATTTCAACCCACTGTAAGGGACTCACTTAGACAACTTATCAAGGACACATCTATGTCTAAAAGGTCAGGATCCATCTAATTCATTTCACTTGTGATTCAAAATCATATTGAAAATCTGATCTCCTGAGAGATGAAACGCTGGTGGGTTATTGCATTTCTTGGTTTTCTTATTTAAAAATAATTAATTTTGTCCATAGTTCCTCATCTCTTTTTCTTTCCTTAGTGCTGAGGTGGTGGACTGGGCTGGAGCCTGGAGAAAGGAACTAGGCAGGAGAAGGCGGGTCCAGTTTTGCCTTTTATTGGCAGTGAAGGCAGTTAATAGCTTAGGGAGAATAGGCTCTCTTGCTGAACTTTGCTGCCAGTATGGCCTCAAAGGAGGCAGGGGATGGGGTTGGGGCCTGCCTGGGGCCATCCCTTGGATTGGGGAGAGAGGATGCTTGAGCAAATGATAATAAGAGGCCTCCTTTCCCCCCTTTATTACCATCGGTAATATTACCAAAAAGGTAAATGCAACACCAGGAGATTATAATGGAGAAAAGTGGACAACACAGCCCAGAGCCTAGGCCCAGCTTCTTGGGGGCATTTCCATCTGTCCCAGGGAGGCTGGTACCTTCTGTTCCTGCCTCTTAGTCCTGAAGCAGATCTCTCTGTCATGAGATTCAGAATCTCCCAAGAACCAAAGAGTGCAGTACATATTCCTGAAAGTCACAGTGACAGGCGGGAATGTGGCCAAATGACCCACACCATTCATTCATCATTCTATGTAACACGCTGCTGCTGTGCAAGGTTCCTGTGGGCCAGCTGGTCCTAGCCAGCCCCTGAGCATCCTCACTTCCTCCGGGAGCTGGTGGCTTCACCTTGACTGACCTTGGGCTAGGGTGCTGGAGAGTTTCCAAGAAGTGGATCAATTTTGTCAGAAGACCTGCCTGATGTTTTATTTTGTGCTATATGTACACAGTAAGTTGATTTTATTCTCAAACTAACTCTTTACTTAAAGGTAGGAATAATTTCCCCTATTTTACAGAATCAAAGATTGAGGTCTAGGAAGTTAAATAAATTCTCTAAGACCCCACAACTAATAAGTGATAAGAGTGGGATTCAAACTCATATGTGGTTCCTTATATTTTTGGTGATACTGATCCCTCTCAGCTGTGCTGTTTACCCTAGTTGAGACAATAACCCCTCCCTAGCCCTTTAGGAATGTGAATGATGATGATAGTGATGAATAGGGATGGTGACCATTCCAGGAAGAATGAATAAACCTTCCATTGGAAGCTTTTGGATATTGTTTGAATTTCATCTTGTCTGAGTTATAGAAATTAATGAGCTACTAGATCTGGACCTGGTGTGCTTTGATAAAAGGACTTATTTTTAGTGCCTTAGCATTTAAAAGGATCTGTTATAATTTCATGCTTAAATAACACTAAATAAGGGTCTGTGCTTGTCTAGCATAATTGGAAGAAGCAAAGGAAAGGGGAAACGGTTACTTTCAAACAAATGGCATAAATGCATCTTGGGAGAAACTTGAAGATAGAGAAACCCCCCAAATAAAACAAACAGCGCTGGTTTAATTATCCTCCTTGGAGAGCGTTTCCTACAGGGCAGAGACGGCCTTGGAGAACACGGAAGACCTACAGGCTAGGCTGGAGATGTATGGGGTAGCAGTGGGAGTTAGCTGCGGAGGCCAGGGTTGCCTCAGTGAAGGAGTGATCCTATCCATCAAACAGCCTACCTGAGTTGCCTGAGGAGGAGGAGAAAACACAGGAGTGAGTTTCCCTCCCTTCTCTAGCTCTCTCAGGGATGATTTCTTCACTTGTCCTTGTGTGTTTAACACTACCGTCCTCCTGGCCTCTGAGACCACCGGCCTCAGGGCCCCAGGCAGTGGGGAAAAGTTGGCTGAAATAAAGTAAGAGAGAGGGTTGAACCAACGGCATAGTAAAAGGACTGCTCTCTAAGACCTCTGGATCAGCTCAGGGTCACGAAGTCGCTTTCCTTCCAGGCTCTAATTGCCTTTCCTGCCTGGGAGCCTCTTAGTGGCGCATCCTCCTCCACGTACACCTCTTGGCCCCGCCCCCTCTTAGCCACGCCCCTCTCCCCTCAACCTTCACCCAATTCCGCCTCCTGCCTGCCTTTTTCTCCCACAGTAAAATTTTGCTCTTTGTGCATTTGCATTTCTGCTGACTGCAAGGATCAGTTTAATTTCATGGGTGTCATTTCCTTCAAGAAATCTCTCTCTGAGCAGCGGCCCATCGAATCCCCGATAAAACATATTTTCCTACAGTAATGATTTTATGGGCCCATAAGTCATGAATTTATTATGATCTCAGCCCCTGCTGCTGATTGCTGTAAAATGCAAAGTAATTAACAGCAAGCGGTAGCAGTTATTCCCACCTGGTAACGTGTTCCTTCGTTCGCTGATGGGTTTGATTAAAGTAATGACTAAAGAGTGAAGCCTGGCTGTAAAATATTAGCATGATTAATGCTGTATCCTAAATAAGAAACAAAACTAAGGGGCACGGTCTGAGGAATTAAAAAAATACACAGTCTTTCCCTTTCCACCCTCTTCCCTCCTTTAAGCAATTGTTCCGGCTCATTTAGAATATGTCTTCCTTCCCATTAAATAATGTATGGATTCCAAGGCCAGGGGCTGGCTAGCAGAGCATGTCACACAGTTTCCAGAACATCTTAGTGCTGGTGTCAATTTTTTCCCCCTTCCTCTTGGATTTGCAGAATGGAGCTTGGATGGCAATATACTTTGAGCTAGAGCCTAAGTAGCTCCTTTCATCTCAACATAGGGCGTGGGTCTTCACGGTCCATCTGGGGCATGAGTGAAAGGGCCTCTGGTGACTTTGCTCTTCCCTTGGACTGGTTGGAGCTGGGACAGAGTTGTGGGGTGATAGGTTAGTAAAGGCGCCTGTGTGGCTAAGTCAGTTGAGTGTCTGACTTAGGCTCAGGTCATGGCCTCCTGGGTTTTGAGTTTGAGCCCCACATGGAGCTTGCTGCTGTCAGTGCAGAGACCGCTGTTTTAGGTCCTCTGTCTCCCTCTGTCTCTGCCCCTCCCATGGTTGTACTCTCTTTCTCTCTCAAAAATAAAAACATTAAAATAAAAGTTGTTGACCTTCAACTTCACCTTTCATGATGTCAGGAAAAACTTGTTTATAGTGTCACCCTTGTCTGGGGACAAATAAGAACTCATAAAAATGCCTGCAAGTGGTACCTAAACACTTGAACACTCTTATTCCAGATTCTGTGAAGATGTACAATTTTCTTAAAACCCCACCTTCCCTAGAAGGCCAAGTTGGAGGCCCTCTTGACTGTGGCCTTGGAGGCAGTTCTGCATGTGGAACTCTAGAGTATTTTGCCCTCTCAGCTCTGAGAGCACCCCACCTTCCAGAGAAACAAGAGGCTGTAAACGGGCATGGCCCCCCTGAAGTAAGCTGTGGGCAAGTAGAGATGGCCTGCTGAGGAGGTCATGGGTATTACAAGGGAGATGTGCCTTTGCCCTCCCACAATTCCTCCAGTGGCCCTGGAATTAATCCCACAATGACCTCTGTAGGCTAGGTGAGAAAGAGACAAAAGGAGGCAGATCAGGATTTGCAGAAGTATGTGGGTAGGAGGAGAATCCTCCAGCCTTTGGCTCTGGAAAGATTTAGGAGGGTCTTTTTTATGAGAGGGTTGTTTGGCCAAGGGTTGGAAGACAGGGGCTGTGGGAAGACAATCTAATTTCATTAATTTATTGTTGGGCACCTCTTGTACACCAGGCACAGGGATGCAGTCTCTGCCATTAAGAAACTTACTGGCTAGAAACTCAAAGGGAAGAGGATGAAGAAAAGCTCATTGGCAAAGGACAGGAGTAAAAGGAGAAATGGGAGTGTTGGGAAGGGTCTCTTGGCCATCGTTGCCTTGGGGAGCAGAGTGGGTGAGCGGCTGGAGAGAGAATGCCACCCTGCTACATAGGAGACAGGCTCCGGGGCTCCTGGGTGGCTCAGTCACTTAAGCATCGGACTTTGGCTTGGGTCATGATCTCATCATTTGTGAGTTTCAGCCCTGTGCTGGGCTCTGTGCTTACACTTTGGAGCCTACTACAGATTCTGTGCCTCCCTCTCTTTCTGCCCCTTCCCTGCTTGTGTGCACGCATTCTCTCTCTCTCTCTGTCTCTCTCTCTCTCAAAAAGAAGCAAATGTTAAAAAAGAGATACTGCTAAAAAAAAAAAAAAGAGACAGGTGGCTCATAGAGGTGGTACTGTTTGTGAATCTAGAAGGCGAGAGACCACCTCTTCTGGGAGCAACGGGCATCATTATTCTGGCTCATAACCATGAGGAGCATAGAGAACAGTGCCATCAATATGCATCTCTCCTTGTTTCAGGAGAGCTCAAAGCGTTTCAAAATTCAACAAGATCCTTGTGGAGGAAGAGATGAGACATGTATGGGCCCATCTTTTGGATTCAGGGACCTAATTATGAAGAAAGAAATGACTGGTCCAGGGCCTCTCTACATGAGGGATAGATGTGAGGTCAGACCCCATTAACCAGTCAGTGTCCATTTGCATAGTGGATTGTGTTTCACATGCCAAGTTTCTGGAGGCTGTGCTTCCAAACTGACAGGCCACCTGGTTGCGTTTGGGCAGACTACAAACAATGGCAATTCTCACAACTCTCCTATCAGTCCCTGGAATGTCACCTGTGCGCCCCTGGAATGTATCTGGCAGAAAGGCATCAGGTTTTTTCCTGCAGCAGAAAGATAGCTGCTTTTCAGGTGGGAGGTATTCTTGCATTTTCCTAATCAGGGATGAAGCAGCAGTGAGGTGAAGTTGGTGGGTCAGGTGAGAAGAAATCTATAAAAATATTTAAAAATTTTCCTCTTCCCTTCTTAATAAATTAAAAAAATACCTTGTTGCATGGAGTTTCAGAAAAAAATATAATAAACGTGGGCCTTTCTGCCTTTACTCCTCCAGTCCTTGCTTCTCACAGGGGTAGATGAAGGAAAAGTTATTGGGATTGAGGTGCTGGTACCAGGAAGATAAACGCCGAGCCCTCCCTCTCTCTACCGCTGAGCAGGTCAAAAAATGATTGCATTGGGCGTGAAGGATTTATGTCTGCCGTGAGTCAGTCAGAGTGTCGGGGTAAATCAAGGCTGACGTTTTTAGCATCTGGGAAAAAAAAGCAATTGCATTTTATGTCTACATTTTGCTCGGCTAATCAAGGTGCGGAAGAGACCGTCTGCCTGGGGAAACTTTTCCACTTTTTATTATTTAGGTACAGTTTGGATTTCTCCATAGAAACACAGAGAAGGTCTATAAAGGCTTCAGTTTAGAGTCAAGAAGAAAGAGAAGGGCCCTCCCTGTCAAATTTGATTTGGAGAAAGACAGAGACGTGGGCCAAAGAAGGGGATCTGGGATGGGGGTGGACATGGGGGTCATCTAAGCTGTCTTACAAGCAAGGAAGTAGATGGTTGTCTTTGTGAAAAATTTCTCCCTTTCATGGGTCTCCAGCAGGCCCTATGATGTAACTGCACCATTAGGGGAAAACTGTGGTTCAGTGCTTTTGACTAAATTGGCCAGCTATTAATTGACTACTACTCAGTCCTTTAACTGAAGGCACCAGCAAAATAAGTAGATCACTTAAAACTGTTGAACTAGCTGATGTATATTGACATAGTTCAAGATCAAGCCGCAGTTAATGTGTGTGAGGGGAAAAGAAAAATGAACAAATTTACTAGTGATATTTCTTTTTAGTTTTCCATTTCCGAGGCTAATTATCGGTTTATCTAAGTGCTTTGCCTTAGTAAATGAGAATGTATTTGGATTTCAGAAGTCTTCTATTTTGCACCCGGGACTAGATTCAGCAAATATACTTTCATGTGTTAATGGGTAGCAATCATGATAGCTAATTTTTTTTTGAGGGGGAGGGGATCTGGCATCTCACTAAATCTCCAATGCTTCAGGAGATAGTTACCATCTCTGTTTTACAGATAGGGAAACATGAGGCTTAGAGATATTCTTCAGGCATGTATTCCAGTACTAATATACTCCAGTTTATACCCAGTTTAGAGATATACTCCAGGTTATATCAACTCTTCCTAGCTGGTAGGAGCTAGAGAAATTCTTTGAACAGAAGCAATTCTGCCTTCCTAGTCTTCATCCCTGACTTCTATCCCTGTTGTTTTAGATTTATCAAAGCAGAGATGCCCAGTTATTCTAACAATGTTGGGGACAAGAGGTTCACAGAAAAAGGTTTCATGAATGGCCAGATTTTCCTTGTTATGGCCCTGAAAGAGCCTGGGAACCAGCCACTGGTCCTGAAAGTGTGTACTTACAATGATAATAATAGCTAAAATGTATTAACTCCTTGCCGTGTGCCAGGTACCATGTTAAGCTTTTTATTTTTTTAACGCTTATTTTTGAGAGAGAGAGAAAGAGAGAGAGAGAGAGGTGGTGAGCACTGGTGGGGGAGGGGCAGAGAGAGGGAGGGAGGGAGGGAGACACAGAATCTGAAGCAGGTTCCAGGCTCTGAGCTGTCAGCACAGAGCCCCATGCGGGGCTCGAATTCATGAACTGTGAGATCATGACTTGAGCAAAAGTTGGATGCTTAATGGACTGAGCAACCCGGGCGCCCCAGAAGCTTTACATATATCTCCATAAGTNAGCCCTAAAAAGTGGGCCTGTTACGAACCCATGTTCCAGATGAGGAAGTTGAGGACTGGAGAAGTTTAGAAACTTCCCCATGCATTTACATAAGAAGTGACAGCTAGGATAGGCAGTCAGGCGGATTAACACCAGAGCCAGACGCTGGTCAAGAGTGCTCGGAGCAGCTTCGCCGGGCCAAAACATGTTTTTAGCAAGACCGTAGTATTGGCAGTGATGTTCTTTGCCTGCCTTCTCGTGTGTGTGTGTGTGTGTGTGTACCCACGTCTTTGCTTTGTGATGTCTGATATGAGAGATTTCTGGGTTTTCTTTTAAAAATTTGAAACCCTTTATATGCACGTATTTAGTTTTAAAAGAATGGAGAAGAAAATACCATCTGAAATTTCAATCAGTGCTTCAGGGTCCTAGGACCCTTCGAAGTTCGTTAAGAGGTGTTGAAGACCTTACAGTTATCTTCAAAATATCAAAAAGCCAAACTAAAATTGATTTACTGATAATAAGGCACCAGAGTGGAACTCAAACACCAAGTTCATGGGTTTATTTTAACTCAGGTAATGTGGATTATCGCACACTGATTGTTCTTAGATGAATAAAGATAGGGAAATAGAATATTCTTCAGTAAAGATGGCTAATTAGGCAAAAACATATTAAAAATAAGAAACCTTGTAGGGGAAAGAAAGTAGGGGTCTGGTGATAGAAAGCCTGGGAGCCCCAATAGAAAGGTTTCTTTTTCTTTTTGTTCCCTATAACTTGGCTATTTGTTGAAAATGTTAGCAAAATATCTTGAAAGCCCAATGAGATAATTTATGTAAAGTGTTATGCAAATACTAGGGTTTTATTTGTTATTAATATTAACAGTAATAGTTATGGTAATGATCTTGCTTTGGAGCAGGTGATTTCAGGTAACAATGATATCAGGACGTTTATTTTAAACTTTTCACTTCTTGAGTTCCCTTCTTCATCAAATCCAGCATTAGCATAGGTGTTCCCGAGTGCCGTGGGCTCTGTGTGCGTGTATATGCGTGTGCGCTGTGTGTGTGGGCATGTGTGGTGCACACATATACATGGTTGTGTGAGTGTCATGTTGCCCTCACCCCCTCTGTCTTGTGCAGCTGTATATTACAAAACTCTTTGTTCCCAAAACTTGTTTGAAAGGGTGATGAAGCCTTTGGGCTGTGGTGTGGGTTTTTACTCCCACATTTTGCCATTAATTAGACAAACCTCACCACCGAATCCTCTCCTGCCTCTGTGGGGGCTGAAGGGTCTATGAGCAGCTAGATTCGAAAATCTGGCTGTCATTGTCTTGGGCCCGTCATGTGTCATGGACACAAGGTGGTTTCAATGTCACAAAGAGGTTGTGAAATCAGGTGTCCCTAGGTACGCCCCCAGCACACCCACCTAATGCCAAAAATGGATTTTACTTAATTCTTCCTTTTATACTAGTTGTTTTGATGCACTTTGGAGACAGTCTGAGTAACACTATTAATTGGGCAGAGATTAGCACATAATCAAATCACATCTGCTTTAAAAAAATCAGAGCCCTCCTTATTAAAACAGAATAAAGTGTAAATTGATCTGTAGCAACCTAACTCTGTGCTCCTGGTTAAAAAAAGGGTATCAAGTGGAATAAGATTGGCTCTAATCTTTAATTGTTACCAGTCACTTCTTAGTCTGCCTCTGTACTTCTTTATATTGTTTCAGAGACAGCCCTTAACATCCTGTCATGATTCTGTGAGGTTTATAAAGTCTGTCTTCAGCTTCTCGGCCAGCCTCATCCTTTCCTTCTGCTGCTTCACCTGACACTCCAGGGAGCCAGGAGGCCTCCCGAGCACCCCCACTTCACTCCCAGGGTCAGTCTCTTACTCCAAAGCTCTCCTCTGCATTGCTCTTTTGCATCAAGCTGTATTTCTTCTTTTGGCGTGGACGGGGTATTACTGGTCTCCTTACACGCAACGCAGGGAGACACCCCTCCCCACCACCCATGAGCACACACGAGCAGGGTGTATTCTAGCCTGTGATGGCCCCTTTCCAGGCACTGCTGTGTCATTTCTTCCTTGCTTTGAAGCTCATCATTCATTATTCACTTTACATAGACCAGGCCTCTACCACAACATCCTGTTTGACAGTGTGCCAAAGAAGTTGCCAGGGGCTTAAAATAATTCCACCCCCATCTTCTATTACTTAGAGTGAAGAGGGTGGTTAAAAATCATGGTGTGTAGTGGTTTCTCACAAAGAGGAAGCACAGCCGTGGCCTTCTGTGGCCCCTATAGGGGCAGCTGTTTGCTGGGTCAGGCATTGAGCTAGTTGGGGACCCGAGTTGATTATTATTTAAAAAAATTTTTTTAATGTTTATTTTTAAGAGACAGAGCACAAGCAGAGAGGGACAGAGAGAGAGAGGCAGACCCAGAATCTGAAGCAGGCTCCAGGCTCTGAGCTGTCAGCACAGAGCCAGATGCGAGGCTTGAACCCACAAACCATGAGGTCATGACCTGAGCCAAAGTTGGATGCTCAACCAGCTGAGCCACCCAGGTGCCCCAGGACTGGAGTTCATTTGAATGGTATTTTTTCATGGCACTCTCTGCAGATTTAGGGAGCTGGAACATACACAGAATAAAATGGTGGCCCGAAAGATGTGCCAAGAGAACATTGCCTGTCTGCCTTGCAACCTGGCAAAAGTAGGAAGGTTCTAGGCTTTTGAGGGTGACAGGAGTTTAAATCCTGACTCCCTTATTTATTAGCTATGTGACCACTGAGTCTCAGTTTCCTAATCCATAAACTGGGAATGATGAAACCTACCTCATGGGTGTTACGGGGAACAATGAGGTAAGAAGTTTAAAGCAGCTAGTGGAACACAGAGTAGGTCCATGGATGTCATGTGGATGTCATGTGCTATAGTAATCGAGAGAGGTGGAAATTCTCAGGGTATGTGAAACCTAACAGTTATTAGTGCAGCCATGCTTCAAATGAATTCTGAACACTGATGAGAATCGATAAACATAGAACTGCCGGAAATAAAGTTTCTAAGGAAACACAGCCATACACCAGGCCCTGTGTTTCTCGTGGGTGGTAGGTGCTTGGGGACTTTGCCCATTAGGTGGCAGTGAAGTGGGAGAGATAGAGCTACACCCCAGGCTAGGTCTCCGCCTGCAGGCAGTGCCTCTGGTAGGAAAAAACAGACACGACTCAAATCTTCAGAAGCTGGGAGAAGGGAACAGGAGATAAGTCTCTAGAAAGAACTGAGAGTCAGAAAGAGACTTAGAAGAACCCCAGAAGGGTAACTTCACAGAAAATCAAGTTGCAGAGGTCTGAGGGTTGAAACATAGGGAAAAAAGACGCAAACCTGGGGAGATGCTGTACCTGTTGAAACTTTGGTGAAACTCAGTAAGATAATAGGAGAGTCTTACAGTAGCTTAGGGTAGCGGTGGCAAAGCTATAGGGGTGTGCGTGTACACATACGGAAAGGGTGGTAATCACTACCCTTCATAAAGACTCGTTCTCCAAATGTCCCCTGGGTCCCATTATTTCTTCTCCAGCATCTTCCATTTCTTTTCTCGTTAGCATCGCAGATTTCTCCTTGTCTTACTGCATCACTCCTACCTGTTTGCACACATGTTGTAGTTTTGTCCAAATTAACATTCAGTCGAAATAAAATCCTGTCTTGGGGGGCACCTGGGTGGCTCAGTCAGTTAAGCGTCTGACTCTTGGTTTCAGTTGAGGTCACGATCTCATGGTTTTGTAGGATGAAGCCCTGTGTTGAGGCTCTGTGTTTGCAGTGCAAAGTCTACTTGGGATTCTCTGTCTTCTCCTCTCTCTGCCCTTTCCCCACTTGTGCTATCTCTGTCTCTCTCAGATTAAAAAATAAACTTAAAAACAAATCCTGTCTTGGCCCCTTGTTGTCTATAGCCAATGTCTTAATTCTCTGCTTCCCTTTAGAACCAAACTTTTTTTTTTTTAAGTTTTATGTATTTATTTTGAGAGAGAGACAGAGAGAGCAAGCAGGGGAGGGGCAGAGATAGAGACAGAAACCCAAACAGGCCCTGTGCTGTCAGCGCAGAGCCCCACATGGGACTCGAACTCACAAACCCTGAGATTGTGACCTGAGCTGAGATCAAGAGGCAGATGTTTAACTGAGTGAGCCACCCATCTAAAAGTTGTCAAATTGTTTATTTTCCCGCCTCTTCCATTCACCAGTCTGCTCCTTGAGCCCGAAGGTGGCTCAGGCTCACTAACCCTTTCCTTGCACTGTGCAAGGGCAGCTTTTCAGTGTTTGTGTTCATCCGTCTCCAGCCGCCATCTCTGGGGCTGGCCACATTTCCCTTCAGTACATAAAGTCTTCTCTTGGCTTCTGTGACAGCACAGTTTCTGGTGGTCCTTTTCCCTGCTGGCTACTCCCTTCAGTCTGGGCTCTCTGAGTGGGGCTGTGCTTGAGGGCTTAGCTGTGGGCCTTCTCCCGGCCTGCACTTGCTTCCTGCCTGATCCCCTCTATCCCTGGAGCTCTAAATGCCGTCTTCATGCCGATGACTTAGAAACTTAAGTCTCTAGTCTAAAAATCTCCTCTGAGATTCAGACTCCTGTATCCACCTGGCTACTTGATGTCTTTACTTGGATGTTGTTATGTTCAAGGTATCTCAAAGGAAACATGTAAAAATGGAATCGTTCATTTCCCCTCCTTACCTGTTCCTTTCCCAGAATATCCTGTTTCCATTAAATGACGCCAGCATTAACATCATTGTTCAAGCCTGAAGTTCACAATTCATGAATAAGTGTGGTCACATCTATTGCATTCATTTGTTCAATTAGTAGTTATAGTCAAATAACCTCATTATTTGAGTTAGTTTTGTGCTGTAAAGTCAGAGAGAACACAAATCTCGGAAATACTGGACCATTGCTCCTAGGGAAAATACAGGGTTAGGTTCTTGTGAGCCTCAGGTCACAGCCTCTTTGTCAGCTGCTCAATACATTTTATGTGTGCTTTTGTGAAAAGACACCTTTAATATATATTGTTGATTTATTAACACTGAACTCGGAGTCAACAGCATTATTTCTCATTTCTGAACAAGGTTTGTCTAACAAATATTTTCTCTGCCAGGCACATCACAGCCATTTGGCACCTAGGAACCCTAGAAAACACTTGAGCACTACACTTAGGGACCCTTTAAATGGTAAAAGCACCAACAGAAAGCACAAGAACACAATGTACAGTGAAAAGGACACTTGTTTATGCAGCACGAGAGCTGAAACAAGAAAGAGTGCTGCCTTACTGGACCTCAGTTAGGAGCACGTGTGTCAGGAAACTCAAAATTTTCACCTGTCTGCACTTGTGCATATCTGTGAGTGCTGGCAGAGGTGCCACAAATACTGGCTTTGGGATAGAGTTTAGCGAGTAGGCAAATTCACAGTTCTGAGATCAGGGAATATGGAGGATCGACTGTATTAATGTTTATGTACCAGACACTGTGTCAGTGAAGTTCCACTGCTAAGCAGAACAGACACGGTCTCTCCTCTCATGGAATGTACTCACTGACTCACGAATATATTTTGAATTCATCTGCCTTTCTCAGATTCTTCCCCCAGATACCCTAGTTCCTACCACCAAATTTCTCATTTGGGCAATTACTTATTAAGCTACCTCCTTCAGTCTTTCCCCCTTCCATTCTGTTCTCCAAATATAGCCACAGTAATTCCCTCAAACATGAATTATTCAGCTTTCTGCTTTTTATCTTTTAATGGCTTCCTATTCTAATATTTACCATGACAGCAGTCTTGTTTACCTCTGCAACCTCCTCTCAAACCACAGCCTCCCTCCACCCCTGCTTGCACTACACTGGCGTCCTTTCCGATTCTCACATGTGCTGTGTTCTTTCCCACCTCTGAGCCTTTGCACACGCCTTTCCCTATGCCTGTGCTTGTAGCACTCAGTAAACTCTTCACCCTCAGATCTCATGCTCTAGCTTTTCCTGGACACATGGTCCACCTTGTTATTCTCTATACAAAGATACCCTGTTCGTTTATAACATGCTTTTTATTTAACATACTTATATTTTGGCTTCTTTACTGTGTCACCCATACCAGCCCTGAATTCCACGAGGGAAGAGACCCTGTTAGTTCTGGTTACCACCCATTCCTTGGGCTGGGTTATAGTAAGCATGCAATCAGTATTTAGTGAATCACAGAATGAATGGCTTAGGGTGTCAGAGGACTGGTGTAGAGCAGTTTGTGTCAGCTAAGGTAGAAAAGCCCCAGTATTGTCTTTATCCAAATTTCTTTTGCTGTTCCCAGTCATCTTAAGCAGATTTGTTCTAGTTTCTTACTCTGGATTTGTAAGTTAGTGTTTTTGTTAGGTCCTGTAGCCCATCCTCTAATAAGCAGAACCGGATATTTGCCATCGCAAACTACTTTTTTGAAGCAGGTTTCCATGGCTCACTGCACCACCATGGCCCTGTAAGGTATTCCCGATGCTGTCCTAGCTAGTCAGTGCCTTTGGGGGGCTCTCCCCAGACACAGTTTTCACATGTCAGCACACTCACCAATATATCAGGCTTACCTTCTGTCCTTTCACAAGTGAGCACTGAGTCTTCCAAACCACCATCTGAACCTAAGCTCACCTGATGTGGGGCTCGAGCTCACCTGATGTGGGACTTGAACTCATGAACCATGGGATCGTGACCTGAGCCAAAGTCAGATGCTTAACAACTGAGCCGCCCAGGTGCCCCAGTGAAGAACTTTTTAATGATCAGCTGCCTGAAGACAAAATAGGCTGCTTGAGTAGGTAGTGAACACACACTCCTTCAAGATGCTAAAGGGCTACTGTTGGAATGTCAGAGATAGTATTATTATAGTTGATTATCAGTTGATAATGATAGTAGCCTCAGGGTTTTCAGACTGTGGTCTGTGAGTTACTTGCATCAGAATCCCGTGTGGATGCTAGTGGGGCAATGGCACTGAGGAGTACTTTGAATAACTTGCCCATTCCCACGTGGTATGTTTGTGTAAACCCATTTCCTGGACTCTACCCCAGCCCTTGGCGTAGATGCTCTGGAAGATGAAGTATGGGGAATCTGAAGCTTGAAAATTCTAGCCTAATCTCTAAAGTTATGTTCTACATTCAGATTTTGGCTCCATGATCCTGTAATTATATATTCAGTATCTACTCAGCAAATTATTAGAAACTTCGAAGTATCAGTCACTGTTCTTGGCTTTAGAGATTGTGATGGTTAACTTTACGTGTCAACCTGGCTAAATTGTGGTACCCAGTTATTTAACCAGAGGTATGGAACCTATACCTAGTTGTTCCTCGAAGGTATTTTGTACATGTGATTGACATCTACAGTCAGCTTAAGTAAAGGAGATGACCCTTGATAAGATGGGTGAGCCATATCTATTCAGTTGAAGGCTTTAATAGTAAAGACAGTTTTTCTGGAGAAGAAGAAAGTTTACTTCAAGACCAAAGCAAATTTCTGTTTGAGTTCCAGCCTGTTAGCCCGCCCTTCAGATTTTAGACTTAATAGCTCTCACAATTGCATAAGCCAGTTCCTCAAAATAAATCTATGTATGATTACATACATATATACACACATACATACATTTAAAACAATATATATATTATTTTTATGTAATATAGGTAATATATGGTGTATAGGTATATATTTCCTATTAGTCTGTTTCTCTGGAGACCCCTGCCTGATTCAGAGATACAGCTGAGAACAAAAAGAGTCTCTGGTCTTATGTAGTTTAAATTTTAGGTTCCACAGAGAGCTGTTATATTTCCAGTGGTTTAAAATTTATTGAATCTTCTTTTATGACCCAGCATATGGTCTGTTTTGATGAACATACCGTGCATGCTTAGAAAGAATATGTATTCTTCAGTTCTAGGTCAAGGTGGTGAAGAGTATGATGTAGGTCACCTGTGTCTCTGCTGATTGTTGTTGTTGTTGTCTGAAGCATTCTATTAGTTGTTGAGAGATGTGTGTTGAAATATCCTACTATGTTGTGGAATTGTCTGTTTCTCTTTAAATTCTATAAATTTTTGGTTTAAGTGTTTTGTAGCTCTGCTATTAGGTACATGCCACATTGATGATTATTACATCCAATTGATGAATTGACCCATTTATCGCATTGAAATATACTTTATCTTTAATGTTACTTTTTATCTTGAAGTCTGTTTTATCTGATATTAAAATAGCTACTCTAGCTTTCCTATGTTTTGCTATTTGCCTAGTGTATACATCTCCATACATTTTCTTTCAACCTCTTTTGTTCGTTTGTTTCAAGTTTTTATTTAAATTCTAGTTAGTTAAGTTACAGTGTAATATTGGTTTCAGGAGTAGAATTTAGTGATTCATCACTTACAGACAACACCCAGTGCTCATCACAAGTGCCTTCTTTAATCCCCAACACACATCCAGCCCATTCCCTGGCCTGTCTCCCTCAAGCAACTCTCAGTTTGTTCTTTATAGTTGAGTTTATTTTATGGTTTGCCTCTCTCTCTTTTTTCTCCTTCTTGTCTGTTAATTTGTTTCTTAAATTTCACATATGGTGAAATCATACAGTATTTTTCTCTGAATGATTTCGCTTAGCATAGTATACCCTAGCTCCATCCACATCGTTGCAAATGTCAAGATTTCATTCTTTTTGGTGGCTGAGTAATATTGCATTGTGTGTGTGTGTGTGTGTGTGTGTGGTGTACGTACACACACATACCACAATTTCATCCATTTATCAGTTGATGGACATTTGGGCTCTTTACATAGTTTGGCTATGGTTGATAATGCTGCTATAAACATCTAGTGCATGTGCCCCTTGGAATCAGTATTTTTATACCCTTTGGGTAAATACTTAGTGCAATTGTTAGGTCATAGGGTAGTTCTATTTTTAACTTTTTGAGAAACCCCCAGACTATTTTCCAGTGGCTGCATCAGTTTGCATTCCCACCAGCAGTGTAAGAAGGTTTTCCTGGGGCGCCTGGGTGGCTTAGTCGGTTAAGCGTCCGACTTTCGCTTAGGTCATGATCTTGGGGTTCGTGGGTTCAGGCCCTGCGTCGGGCTCTGTGCTGACTGCCAGCTCAGAGCCTGGAGCCTATTTCAGAGTCTGTATCTCCCTCTCTCTCTGACACCCCCCTGCTCACGCTCTCTCTCTCTCTCCTAGAAATAAATAAAAATATTTTAAAAAAAGAAGGTTTTCCTATCTATTTCTATTTAAAATGAGATCTCCTATAGGCAGCATACAGTTGGGTCCCGCTTTTTTAAAATCCATTTTTACGATCTCTAATTTATATTGGAGTGTTTAGTCCATTAACGTTTAGATTAATGCTTGGATTTTGGTTTGTCTTTTATTTTTTTTTCTTTGTATATTTTGTTTCACTGTTTCTCCTCTCCTCTTTTTTTTGTTTTTGTTTTTTTATTTTTATTTTTAATAGTTAATGTCAAGTTGGTCCCCCTCTTTTTTTTAATCAAATAATTTTTAGAATGCCACATTAATTTATCTATTAAATTATGTTATTTATTTTTGCAGTTTTTCTGGTTGTTCTAGGGACTACATTATAAATTATTAACTTCATGTAATCAAATAAGGGTTAATATTGTACCAAGTGTTATAAAATATAGAGACTTTGCAACTATTTCAGTTCTTTCACCTCCCATAAGCCCCAGCCAGGCCTTTATGCTATAGTTGGCATAGGTATTAAATCTACATAAACCCTATAAAACCTATATGTTATAATTATATAACCCTATATATTACCATTTTCTTTAAATAGGCATATGTATTTTTATAGAATTAAAGGAAAAAATAGTATTTTATATTTACTCATATATTTATTTTGACTACGCTTCATTCCTTCCTGCGGATGAGTTTCAATCTGGTATCATTTTCGTTTATCCCAAAGAGCTTTCTTTAGCATTTAATATAGTGCAAATTTGCTGATGATGAGTTCTCATTTTTAGAAAACACCTGAAAATGCCTGAATTTTACCTCAATCTTGAAGGGTACTTTGCTGGATACAGAAATCTGGGTTAACAGTTTTTCTTAGAGCACTTTAAAGCTGTTGTTCCATTGTCTTCTGGCTTGCAAGATTTCTAACAAGAGGGCTATGGTAATTGTTAGTTTTTTTTCTGTATGTAATATGTTGTTTTCTCTGTATGATTGCCAGAATTTCTTTTCTTTTCTTTTTGCAATCTGTTTATGATATGCCTAGGCATAAGTTTCTTCACAACTATCTTACAGCCCTGAGATTCTTGAGTCTGGTTTATCATCACATTTGGGAAAATTTAGGTCATTATTTCTTCAAATGTTTGTTTTGGCCCTGCTGTCCCTCTTATTCTCACAGTCCAATTATGCATACATTAGATGCTTTGATAATGTCCCCTCACAGTAAAGCTTTGTCCATTTTAAAATAAGTTTTCCCCCTAGTCTTCAGATTGGATTATTTATTTTCAAGTTCCCTGACTTCGTCTTCTGTCCTCTTATTCTGCTCTTAGCCCATCTCGTGAATTTTAAATTTCAGAATCTTTGTTAGTCTCAGAATTTCCAATTTTAAAAACGTTTCTCTGTTGAGATTTCACATCTTTTGTTCATTGTGCACATATTTTTACTTCATAATTTTTGAGCAGAGGCATTATAAATGCCTGCTTTAAAATCCTTCTCTGCTTATTCCAATATCTGGGTCGACTTGTTGTTAATCTCTGTTGATAACTTTTTTTCTCGGTCCTTTGAGTTTTCATGGTTCTGAGAATATAGTTTTCTTTTATTGAAGTAAAGTTGACACCAACATTAACATTAGTTTCAGATGTACAACATAGTGATGCACATTCTCTGCGTGTTGTGCTGTGCTCCCCACAGGTGTAACTGCCATCTGTCCTGATATCGCTATTACAGTATCATTGACTGTATTCCCTGTGCTGTGTCTTTTATTCCTGTGACTTATTCATCCCATACTGGAGGCCTGCTTCTCCCACTGTCCTTCACCCATTTCAGCCTCCCCTCTCCCCTCCGCTCTGGCAACCATCAGTCTGTGTTCTGTACTTATGGGTCTGTTTCTCTGTTTTGTTTGTTTGCTTTGTTTTTTAGATTCAATATAGAAGTGACATCATATAGTATTTGTCTTTCCCTGTCTGACCTGTTGAGAATGTCAGAATAGTTTTGACTTTACCCTCAATACTGTCAGTTTTGTTGGTAGACACTCCAGACTTAGTTATATATCTTTGAAGACTGTTGCCTTTTTGTTTTACCAGGCAATTAATTTGGTTAGATTTAAACTACACATTCTGAATATTGGCCAATAGCACAATGTAGTTCTTTTATCTTTAGCTTAACTGCTTTTGATTCCCCTCTGGTACTGGGTAGTTAAAGGGTGAGTAAGCCAGGGGCTTGAGCATGGGTAGAGTTTATTCACAGAATGTGGGGGACAATCTATCTCTCTTTTCTTTCTGTGATACTCACTTTCCACTGACTGTAAATGTGCCAAACTCTGCCTTCTTGTTCTTCCAGCCAGAAAGATTGTGGTTTTCTGTTTTGACTACTTTAGTTTAAACCACCCTATAAAATCCTCTCTCTCATAAACTTGTAAAAATGGGAAACTCCTTCCATGCAGTTTCCTTCTTCAGAGTCTTGACATCCCTCCAAAATCTGCCTGCTTTGGTCTTTCACTCTTCAGAGTCTTCAGGTTATTTTTTTTCCCTTTGGATTTTTTCCAGAATTTATTGCTTTCTGTGGGAAGGTTAATATCACAGGAGTATGGTGTTTCCTGGGCCACGTTGGAAGTGACACTCTGAGATTTACCTTTACTTTTGGACTGACATCACTGCAGTCCCTCGTAAAATGTGCCTCTTGGAATAGAAGGAAACAAAGTCAAGGTTTCGGTGGCCACCACCCCAGAGGGACTGACCATCATGTCAGGCATCTTATAGAAATTAACAAGGAGGGAAGTGGCTCTGCTTTCTGTGTGTTGTGGTCGTTGGGATCAGAAAACTCTTGGGCTTGGCAGAGAGAGAGATGCAGATCGGCTCTGTGCCACAGCTCGCCTGGTCTGTGACAGTAGGTACATGTCCTCTAAGGTTCCTCACTAGAAAAACTGACACGATGATAGCTATCCACAGGGGTTGTAAAGATTCAATAGGATAGAATGCTTCTGGGCCTCTGGTGCCTGCACGGTGCTCGACGTGCCTTCCTCCTTGCCTTGCAATGCACATCCCTCATGGGATCTTAGGGAGAACAAAGTTAAGCCAGGATCATTAATGCTTAAAAAGGGTATTAGGATTTCATTGAGTTCTACAGTGGGTTTTTTATTATTATTTTTATCATACAGTAGATGAGCATGGGCTGTGAAGTCAGAGACCTGGGTTTAAATCCCAGTTTTGCCAATTATACCCAGTACAACTTGGGCCAGTTATTCTGCCTGAGCTGCAGTTTTCTATGTGTGAAATAGGAAGAATAAAATTCCCCTCATAGGGTTTTACAAAGATTGCATGAGAGAATATACAAAAGGTTTCTAAAGCATCCACAGTGCCTGCTCCTTGGTAGGCACCCAGCAGGCGTCAGCTGTTGTCATTATCACTGTTACTGTGAAATAAAAATGGGTCTAATGTAAACCCACTGATTTTTAAACAGAGAGATTCACTGGGAAGAAGGAGGAGCTAAGGGAAGGTAGGGGTCGGGATAGGAGCAAATCTGTTTTCATGAGTGGAGAGAAACAGGAGTGAATTTTGAAAGTGAGGCTAAACTATCCACGGGAGAGAAATTGACGTGGGGGAATCCTGTGGAGTTCTGCCAGTGGAGTAAGTCAGGCCCACTCTGGACCTTGGCCTTGAGGGTTTAACAGGAGCCTAAATATTTAATGTCCATTCATAATTAGGTCCTTAGGAGCCCTGTGGAGCATTTCACTGGCACAGCCATTTTTCTGTCTCTGTCATTTCCAGCTCTATGAGAAAGAGCATTGATTCCACAGTCTGATGTGCCTGTGTGGAACGAGAGTTCCCCAGCAAAATCACCACCCAATTACTCATTTGCAGGTTTGGAGGACAGAGGGTAGTCATGGGAGCCTGGGGATCTGTTTGCAGCCTGAATCCAGGACTAGGGGCTGGAAGGAAGCACAGCACATTTTCAGGTTGTCAAGAAAGTGGATCTCTTCTAAGGTGTGTGGCATACAGGTGGCAGGAGATATGAGAGAAGGGTCCGAAGAGAAGAAACCCATCTGGGGAGGAGAGTACTGATCGCAGGACTGCCGTGCTCAGTGTCCTCTGCAGGAGGAGTAAGAGACAGACGGAAGGGGTAGCCAGCTCAATACAGCCTTCAGGGCATGTGGGGTTAGCTGTCAGCTGTCCCCATTGTTCTAAGGGAGGCAGTGGTTGGCACATATCGAGCCTGAAGGTAACAAGCTGGCCTCAGTAGCTTCTGATTTATTCATCTATTTTGACTCATTTAAAATACGTCTCTAGCTCTGGGACCTCTGGATCTACTCCAAACCACTACCTGGCATTTAATGTCCAATCAGAGATTCCCTTTGATAAGGATGCCAGGTCAGAAGGTTGGAGCTTTGGACCAAAACTTGGGGACCCAACCATGAATTTTCTGTGAGTCCTTGAGGAACATCTTTTTTTTCATGCTTCAGCCTCTCTGCTTTTTCATATCCTGCCTGTCATCCTCCTCTCACAAGTGAGGATGGGTAAAGGGGCGCCCAGTGACTTCCCACAGGCACCTGAACCAAATCAATAAAAGAAAAACTTAGAGCCCACTGTGGACCTCTGTCTCCTGTTAGGTTTCCTTTCATCAAGTGGTTCCGTCATCCCCTTCGTGGAAGCATCTTGCATGGCCTCCACCTTTCCCTCATGTACTTTTGTTGAGTCTACCTCATATGGATTTCCAAATTTATCTACTTTTCAGAAATGCCACTGCCACTAACTTGGTTCAGACCATAGTCAGGCAAGAGTTTCCTAATTATTTTCCCTATCTTCCTTTCTTCCCATGCCCCACGCTCTCCCAACGATCTTTCTAAAATGTGCATCTCTTCCTGTTGGACCTTGCTTTCAGTGGTACTCTGCTGCCACCAGGTTAAAATCCAAGCACCTTGCATGTTAAAGCCCCAAAGCCTTTAATTGGGCCCCTGCCACCACCCCATGCCCTCCTTCTCATTATATCCTGCTCCCAGCTCAAAGCCCATGCTGGACTCCAGTCTCAAGAAACCACTCACAGAGATCTTATTTCCTGATGGTCCCTCTGCCTTCTTTGGTCTCTCCCACTGCACTTCTTTGAGCCTGTGTTTTCCTTATCTCGCAGATTTCAACTCAGGCAGGACTTGCACAGGACTGTTTTCCCTAAATTTTCAAAGCCTGGACACAGTGCCTCTCTTATGTGTTTCCATCCTGGGCATCCCTGTTGTAAGTGCTTTTGTCTTATCTGAATTTTTCAACTGTGAGCCCCATGAAGGCCAGGGCCATGTATGCCTTGCTCATTTCCACACGTCCACCTCCTAGCACTGTGCCTGGTGCAGATCAGGAGCCTGGTATGTATTTGTTAAGTAAGCGAATATAAAGAGTTACTCAACTGTAAGCTATCTATTTTTTTTTTTGAGAGGAGGAAACCTGTTAGAAGAGCCAAATAAGGTTGTTTTATTCCAGAAGGTCGTTGGCATTTTTCCAACACCCTGTGCCCCTTTCTAGGGTTAGGAAGGAGCCTCTGTTGGTCACTCATCCCTGAAAACACTGTCTGGAAGACCTGTTTCATAAGATTGGCTGTGTCAGTTTGTGGGGTTTAACCTTGTAGGCAGAAAATGGCTTTTGAGAAAATGCATGGTCTAACAATTCCTTGTTTGTTCATCTGGTAGGCCTGAGAAGGAGGCTCTGGGAGAAACAGGCTTTCGGTGGACCAGAGTGACCCTTTATGACTGTAGGCAATGAGCTCAGAAAGGGCCTGACTGATCCTAATTGCCCTGACCACATACAGCGAGCATGTGCTGAGCCTCACAACAAGCCTGCAGCTTGGTTCTCTCTTCCTAGATGAGGAGGCTGTGCCCCCAGGCTCCTGATTGGCTGCCAATCTCATCCTTAGTGTTTGAATGCTTCCCTGCTGCTAGGAGAGCAGAAAACAGTGGCATGTCAGTGTGGAGGATAGGCCCACTGGGAAGACAGGAGTTGGGATGGAAAACTTTTTATTCTGTCACCTGATGTAAAATCAAGGTGACATGGTAAAATCACAGGAACTAGATTAAAGGAAATGTCTCTGCTCTATACTGTACTATAGAGCTGGTCTAACTGTGGCAACAATATTATAGGTTTTTATAGCACCTTTCTTCCCTAGGGCACTGGGCACTTTACTGTCTATTAGCAGGCTTTCAATTGAATAGGTTCTCCCAGGACCTCAGTCCTGGTATCATTTATTTATTTTCTAGCATTAGTTTTTTTTTTTTTTTTATAGTTCATGGAAAAATGGATTCAGAAACAGTTTGTATTGACATGAACACAGCACTAGGTAGAAGTGTGTGTATGTGTTGATATTAAATTCAACCATTAAACATGAGTTGAGATATGAGAATACATGATAAACGGGAGGAAGCTAAAGAAATAAGAACCAATTTTGCACAAATCATTACAATCCAGTTGTGGCATTGTTGGGAAATCAGGGCCAGTTTATACTTTGGAAACTGAATAATTGGAAGGGGGGTTTATTTCTTGTACACAAAGACCATTTCCCCCCCCAGGAGGAAACCTTCCCTTATTCTAAGAAGTCATTACCAAATGTGTAAACATTTGAAAAACATGTAAAATAGATTCAGAATGAGGCCGCTGAAATGATTGAACCCTTGTTTCTGGTTCTTGAAACAGAAACGAAACCAGCACTGATGAGCTTGCCTCTACTAAGACTTCTGTAAGAGTGTGATTTACAAAGAGTGGAAATCAAGATAGAAAGCAAGCAAGTATTCATGATGTTTTTATGAAGCTGTTTACTGATGAAAAAATTAATGAAACAGAAAATATAAATATGTATTTAGTGGCAGAGCTAAGAAAGCTTGTTGAGAATGACTTGTAGTATTGGAAGACCAATAGGCGGTCTGTGGCACATAGTTATTAAACACTTAGAGAGATGCTCATCCAAATGAGAGTTCCATAGCAGTTCCAGTCCACATGTATCACTTCTGCTTCTGGCCAAGATGGAGTGACAGAGGCTGGACTCACCTATTTTGCAGGAAACAACTAAACAGTTGGACAACTAGTATGAAACAATGGTTTGCGAGATGTTAGGCATCAAAGAAAAGGGATAGTGATCCCTGAGAGGGAGAAAACAAATGATGTGAGTCTTCTTATTATCCCAGTGTACTACAAAGAAAGATTTTCCAGGCTATGCCATAGGGAGGGGAAATGCAGAAGAACCTTGGCGGTCTCCTTGGTTTGAGCAGACAGAGTTGATAGTCTAGGGATGCCACTGTGGCTGGAATTTGCAGGGCAAAGCGCTGTCAGGAGAGAGCTGCATAGAGAGCTTTGGGAATCTGCAGACCGTCTCCCTTCAGTCTGCATCTGGGTACTTATCAGCATGTGCTTATAAGGAAACTCCCTGAAGCTGGGGATGGAATAACTTGAGAGGATTAGGAGGGACAGTCTCCAAAACTCAAAAAAGACTGGGAATATATTCTGTTCCCACCTGAGTGGAAAATCTCATAATTCATGAGACATCAGGTAGATGGGTCAGAGGGGTCCTTTTCCAGCAGTGGGTTGAAATTAGTCCTGGACAAAGCACTGCTCTCATCCTGCCTAGTAAAACTGGAAAGAATGGCTGAAAAGGATCAAACTGTTTCCAAGTAACTTAATGATTAAGCCGAACAAAACTCAAGATTATTAATAGAAGTACAAAAATATCCAGCACGCAACAAGATAAAATTCACAATGTCTGACATTCAATAAAAAATTACCAAGCATGCAGAGAAGCAAGAAAATATATGAACCATAATCAGGAGAAAAATCAGTCACTACCAACCCAGAAATGGCATAGATGACAAAATTATCAGACAAAGACATTTTGTATGCTGAAGAAGTTAGAGAAAAGATTGAGCACATTAAAGAACATATTGTGGGAAATATATTTAAAAAATTTAGAGATAAAAATTACAATTTAGGAGATGAAAAATACGCTAGGTAGGATTAATGGCAGATTACACAATGCAAAATAAAAGATTATTGAACACGAAAACACAGTAGAAACTCTCCAAAATGAAACACAGGGGAAGATAATGAACAGAGCCTCAGTTAAGTGTAGTGTACTTCCATGACCTGAGATACATGTCATTGGTGTCCTCAAAGAGAGGAGAGCAGAGCAGCAGGAAAAAAAAAAAAAATTGAAGGCATAGTGGCCAAACATTGTCCAAATTTGATGAAAACTATAGATCCATGACTTCAAGGCTCATCAGTGCCCAAGGAATGTGAAGAAAACTACACCAAAGCACATCGTAATCAAATTGGGTAACACTCAGTGATCAAGGGAAAAATCTTAAAAGCAGCCAAAGGAAAAAGGATACATTATGTATCGAGGAACAAAGTTCAGGATGACAACAGATTTCTTACCAGAAACAATACAAGAGAAGAGAGTGGGTCAACATCTAAAGTACTGATGGAACAATAACTGTGAACTTAGAATTTTATACCCAGTGACAATATGTTTCAGAAGCTAAAAGATTTTTCAGATGTACAAAAACTGAAAAAACTTGGTATCACACATTCTCACTACAGGAAAATGTGTTCTTTAGACAGAAGGGAGATGATACAGTGGATATGTGAATCTATACAAAGGAATAAGGAGCATCGGACATGGGAACTCTGTGAGTAAATAGAAGACTTTAAACAATTGTTTTAATTTCTTTAAAAGAAAATGATCCTTTAAAGCAAAACTAATAGCTGTGTTGGAGGTTGTAACATATAGAAGCAAAATACGTGGTCATTGGTATTGTAATAGCCTTTGCATAATGACAGATGACAGCTACATTGGGGTGTGCACAGCATAATGTATAGAAATGATGAATCGCTATGACGTTTAACTCAAGTATAATATTGTGTGTCAACTACACTTCAATAAATAAACTTTAAAAAATGTATGAAGGTAGTATCATGAAAGTTAAGAGGCAAGAAATGAAATTATTGGTTGCTAGGTTCTTGAACTGTATGTGAAGTGATACAATATCACTTTAAGGTAGGTTGTGATAGGTTTAAATGTTTACGTATTACATAAACCATAGTGCTAATATTGAAATAAAACTACAAAGAATTCCAGCTAAAAATCTGACAAGGTAGATAATATGGAGTCATAAGGGATCCTCAACTAGTCCCCAAGTAGGTGTGATGAATATTAATGTTCTCTTGATGGTAGTGATGGTTTAACGAGTATATACATATGGCAAAGCTTATCAAATTGCACATGTTAAATGTGTGCATGTTATTGTATGCCAACTTGCCTTAATAAAGCTGCTAAAAAAGATAAGCTAGGTTTAACTACTCAATTTATCTAAAATAAAATATTTATTTTTAAACAATAAATCATTCCATAGCTCAGATTAATGTGCCAGAAACACAACTCCACAATTTGGGGGAATAAATTAGATTCGTAGAAGCACAGCATTTACAAAACCATCTAGACTTCCTTTTTCATTTCACTCGTGTGAAAATGAAGGTCCAGATAAATGTGAGTTGCTCCAGCTTATTTATCAATCATCTAAGATGAGCAATAATAAAAAGGAAGCGAATTCTTACTTGATTTGTTTATCTTTGCATGAAACTTCCTGGGTGCAGATCCTCCATGGGTTATAGGCAAAACCCCCATCCGTCACCGTGTGTCCTAGGGCAGACAGAGGACACTGTTTTGACTGAGATGCTGGCAACTCAAGCTTAGAATGGAACAGCACTAGGGCTAACTGGGAATAAAAGCAATAGCTCAATTATGTAGTTAAACCCAAGGCAGCTGTCTTGTTACCAGTAACCATGATCTTCTTGAATTCCTTAAGTAAGCAGTGGCTTCAAAGACCGAGGGCATTAAACTTCAAAAAGGCACATTTGGGGAATTAATCTAATAAATATGGTGCAGAGGGAAGAAGTATTAAAATCTATAACGGGATGGAATTTTGAACATGTGAATAGACACTATAATTAAAGCATAGTGGATTACAATTGCTCTGGAAAAGAAGATTGGAGATTGCTTGCTCTTTGCAAAGTGGATTTACAAAGGGTGGCTTAAAAACCTATGAGCAAAGAAAAATCTGACTTGGAAAGGAAAGGAACAGGAGGGAATCAAATGAGAATATGCAACACAAGTTAGGGCAGCCAAAGAGCAGGGTGAATTAATGTGAGCAAATGAGAATGAGAAAGGCTTTTCTGAATAACCAGGAAAAAATGGAGGCAGGGGAAAAGAGAGGCTGGCTGATGGATGAAGGCGATTATAAGATTAAAGATGACTTTGAAAGTTGCTGAGGTACAGCTACATTCCCTGTCGCCCTCTCTGCCAACTCTGTTCTAATAAGAGAGATGAAGGAAATAAACTCAGACAATTAACAGGCAATGAACACTCCTCCACAGGCGCATTTGATAAAAAGCAGGGAAGGAAACATGGTACACCTTTGGCTTTCCATTAGGAAATAGCCCTGCTAATCAAAACTGGAAGGCAGCTCAGGATGGGGAGCTTGCCTTAGGAGAATTTTTGGTGTTTGTGTAGAATTTAAATAAACTAGGAAAAATATCAGCCTTTGGAAAAGCTAGAAACACCTTTGCAATAAATGTCTGCCAAAACTGATGTCAGTGTTTAGCAGAATAGTGGAATTGATTTGGACATAGAAAAAATCCATAAAAGTATAAAAATAAACATTGCTATAGTTGTTAAATAGCCTAAGAATTTAGGTATTTAAATTAGTCATGTCATGCTTTAAGCAAAATTAAAAAGAGACTGTATGGCATGAGCAGGAGGAATAAAATGATCTGTCATAAGCTCCTTTTCTAATAGAGATGTGAAAGTAAGTCATATTCCATTTGGGGCTTAAAGGAATCTCGACAACAAGCCCAAGTCATTCTTTACAAGTTTTGGCAACAGGCAACTACCTACTTCACTTGATCTCAGGGATCTGTGAATCCAACTTCCTAAAGTACTTTCCTACTCCATCTTCCAGAAGCCTGGCATTCTCCAGGTTCATCTTTCATTGGATGAAAACATACCTTCAGGTTATACATTGCCCTTAAATACTATTTAGTAGAGGGATTGACTTGGGTTGATTTTCTTCAGGAATAAGAGCTGCAAGGACTTAAAGGAGTAGTAAGAGCTAACATTTATGGAGTGCCGCAAGTGCCATGCTAAGTGAGCCACATAAGATTATCTCCAGTCCTCGGGCCAATCATTTGAAAAAGGTACAATGTAATCCCATTTTGCTGAATGGGAAAATAAAGGTACAAGGAGATTTACACAGTTGCCCAGGATCAAACAACTGATGGTTTAGAAAGATAGGGAACAGGACACTGTAGAGAAGAAATGGGACCAGTCAATGAAGGAGGGGGACCTAAAGACCAAAAATCCTGTCTCTTAGGAGAAGTGTTCTCTGACTTTCCTGTACTGGGGTAGAACCTAAAATTCTATGACTCTCTAGTTCTATTAGAGAGCAGGGTCCTGGGAGAATGAATTAGAAGATGGGTGAAGTTTGGTGGGATGTGGGCAGGAGATTGCAAAATGACTTAAACTGGGACAGGGTCCCTGCAATGAGAAAAACTGCCAACTCTAGAGCAGCTCAGGTGCTCTTCTTGGTGGCTTTCCTCCCTTATGCCTGCTGGCATAGAGCTCTCTACCGGTTTCTAGATAAAACTCTTTCCCACAAACATAGGAAAGACTGTCTTATCATATACCTTTTCAGGAAAAATGTATTATCTTTAAGGCCATGTGCATTTCATCTTGCTGGGGCCCAGGAAGGGGGCAAGCTATGGATGTCTGTGTAAGAGTTGAGAATAGGCTTGTGTGGGCAAGACTGGGGACTTAGGTTGGGGTGGGGGGCTGATGATAAGCCAGGCATAAAGAAGGGGCCGGAGGGAAGACTTCTCTAGATGGTCTCGAGGCTTATTTCCTCCTGCTCTCAGTAGTAGAGCCAGAAGCTGGATCAACCATCTGAGTCAGCTCCTTAGAAAGACCGACCGATATCAGCAGCTGATCTCTTCAGTCCTAAAGCTCTTGTCACACAGTCAGCTAGATGTTCCTCAGCCCCCTTTGCCTATAATATGTTTTCAGAACATTACGGGATAGTTTCTTTCTACTAGAGCCCTTTCCATGATGTACCCAGCTTTGCTCTACTCAGAAGCCTCTTGCCAGGGTGAGAACCTGTACACTTTGCTGCTTTGCCAGTGAGATTCTCAAGAGAAGTCTGATTTTATTTTATGTGGCACAGGTGGTGGTTGTACTTCTGTTCCCTTCTCAGGGCTGGACAATGGTGAACCAGGTGAGCGCTGCTGGGAGGGTGTCCCCTGGGACTGAGGAACAGTGTGTGCGGTGGGGAGGGTGAAGATGCCTGCAGTTAACAGCAACAGAGCAGGGATCAGGCTCGAATTCTGAGAGGCAGCCTGGGTGTTACCAGAAAAACGATCCCTGAGTAACAGGAGGAGGAATCCAAGCCCATGCTAGAATGATAGGAGTTTAGAAGCCCTCTTTAAAGCATTTGGGCAACAAGCATGTCAAAACAGGCAAGCACGTAGAGATACTCACACAGCACTGGATGCAAGAATAAACTAGAACAGCCAACAACTCCTAATGTGGGATGCACATGCATAGATCTTGCCAGGAAGAACTGACTTGGTCCAGGGCAGGTTCCGGCATGGGCAGGCAAAGGTGTTTGGTCAGGGCTGAGTGTATTAACAGAGAGTGGACCAGGGAATGGGGAAGTGCCTGTCTGCACAGGGTACCAGAACTAGGCAGAACACAGGGTCAGTCAGGCCGAACTTGCCAGGAAGACCAGAGGAGAGGTCAGCCCTGGTGGTGTGTTGGACAAAGCCTGTGCTGTCTAGATGGGACTCTGAGATTCACTGCAGATGGTCACCGGTAGAGAGAGCAGGGTGTGGTGTTATCTAAGGTCAGCTAATGGAGGATCAAAAGCTCAGCAAATTCCAAGAAAGTAAAGAGTTTCAAGCCAGATTAATCATAAAACACTCAGGAGAATGCTAAAGAGCTCTGACTTGGACAAAGTGCCCTGCTGAGTGAGGACTTCTCTCCTGGGCAACTCCTAAAAACCCATTTGTCCCTTCCTCAGATTTAGCCACACATACTAGAGGATCTCAGGTGGTTAGGGAAGCTCTGTTTCTCTTGGGGAATGAAGGGAGAGAGGCATTCCCCCCATTCCTCTTGATACATTGGAATCTGAATTCTGAGGGAGGGAATGGTCTTGGAGTGGAGTTTATTTCTGGGGACTTGGGGTGGAGGGCTAAACCTTGGAAAGGTAGTGGCCATCCTATCGAGACTCAGACTCTTCCTTTAATATCCAGTTCCTTCCTGTCTTTCTGCAACAGAAATAGTGATCCGGTCACATAAACCCAGAGGAAAATAATAACGTTGGTTTATTGACGTATTCCTTTACTCATGCATTCAGTGACTATTTATTGAAAATTTATGAGGCATGGTGCTGTGAGTATGATGGCCAACTAGTTAGGTGCATTCTCTGCCCTCCAAGCACCTTAGAGCAAAGAGGGCAAGACAGAAGTAAAGAGCAATTGTATTGCTTGGAATCCACGGGATGTAACATATATATGGGTGCTGTGGGATCATAGGCAAGAGGTATCTAACGGTGATGTGGAGGTCAGTGAAGGTTCTAGGAGGGGGTCAGCTTGGACTCTGTCTGAACCACTCTTGACCGCCTCCCTCCCTCACCCATTCTGACACCAAATTATCTACTTTCTAAGTGAACCCCTCCCCAAAACAGGCAAGACTCTTCCCATCATATACATTTACCTGAAACACGTTAATGTATTATCTCTAAGGTTCCATGCATTTGTAAACCTTTTATCTCTAATTGTGGAATGACTGATTATTTCTTGTTCAAAGGAATTTCAGGCTTCAGCAAATGGATATAATGGGTACTTTTTCTGTATTTTTAAAAAATTGTGAGCAGCAGAGTATGCTTCATGGAAAGCGAGCGCATGAAGTATGATTATGAAGGACCCAATCAGACCAGTTTTTTCTCTGTAGTGTAATAACACCATGAAAATTAAAAGATTCCACACTGGAAAAAGTATCTACATGTAGTAGATGAATTCTCTCCTAAATGTATGAAGACCATTTAAAAATCATTAAAGAAAAACAGGCATGTAGAAATACGAACAGGACTTGAAAAGACAATGTCATCCCGCTAATTTATAGCTTTTACTTGCACAATTCTTGCACAGGAAGAAAGCTCAGAATTGTTATGGAAAATTTACAAGAAAGTTAATCTGACACATTGTAGTGATAGACATATTATTGTGTTGCATGATAATTAGAGTTAATTTGCATAAAGGCTGTAATTAGTATTACTTTTAGCTAGCCAAAGTTTCAGTTCTTTTTCTCACTTCAAAGTTTCTTTGTAACTGTAATTATTGTCAAAGATGTCAATTTTCCCTCAACACCCTTATGTTCTCTCTCTGTCTCTCACACTCACATATGAAGGGAAGGTGGTAAAACCAGATCAGGTTCCCATATTTCTGTTGACTCTACCTCTCCCATGATTGGAGCCTCCTTTGTGATCACCTAAGCTCTCCTACCTCTGGAGCTGAAACTTATTGAACAATAGGAAGTTCTCAGCTCTTTCCCTCCCACACTTCCAAGGTATCCCTTTGCTAAAGACCTCAAGACAGAGAACTCTGTGCTTTGAGGGAGTGAGCAGTTTTTCTAGAGGGACAGTGGCAGCAGTGAGGGGGGCACATTTGGTTAAGGGGCACAAACAGGTCAGTGAGGGTGGCTCTGAGGAGGGGGGATGGAGAGACCGAAAGACTGGACTGAGTAGTCCTAGGGTATAGGATTCTGGAAGAGCAAGAAAGGGAAGGGGGCTCAGATCCTCTGGACCAGGGGCTTCAGTGCCAGAAACCGGTAATTCTAGGATTTTTTCCACCTGAAACCACTGTAGAAATAGCTTCTTAGGATGCAGTGCAGATACATGCACTGAAGACAGCCAAGTGAGTAAGAGAGCAGAATAGTCACAGCTCTGTGACTCAGGCTGTCTCCTCTGACCCCCATCTCTCATGTTTCTGAAGCAGTGTTGGCCTGGGTACCCCTAAGACTCAGTGCGGTATTGTAGGAGTCCTGGGAAACTCCCTCCCACCTCTACCCTGCACATTTCCTAGTTGATGTGAGAAGTTCCTTTCATGGGAGATAAAATCCTCAATTCTACAATTAAAGATAAGAGTCTTAAAATTATCTAGGAGAACTAATGCATTATTATGAAGGTGTTTTATCAAATTGTAAAAGACTCGAGGTTATGGAATCCTCTTCTGTTTTTGACTGAACCAATGAGAAGGCAGAAGGAACAGGAGATCAAGACTGGGCAGACGACATTGGAAAGAACCACATCAGGGCGACTGTTCCCTTGGAATCTTAATGAGTCATCAGGAATCTTTAAGAAATAAAATGCCTGAGGCCCAGTGTCCCTCTGGCTCATACTACAGAAGTGATGTATCAAGCCCAAGTCAGAGCATCAGGAGAGGAGAGGTGGGGATGACCGGGAGCAGACTATACTTAGTAAACAGCTCTCCCCCTCTACCCTGCTCCCCCACCCCCGCCTCTCAGGACCATCGGATCCCTTTACTCTTTCCAGGACATCTGAAAACTCAGATTGCAAGGGTGTGAGGACCTGTTTCTCATGCTTTCTGGTGGTTCTTCTGAGCACAGTGGTTGGCTCCTGCGTTGTCTAATGAAGACAGCTGGGAGGGAGTGAATGGAGAGGTCTTGGGTGGGGAACCAGCTGCTGGATAGTATGACCAAGATCATTTTTTTCTGTGACTTAAGTTATTATTCATCTATACCCTCCTCTTTATCTTATGGCCCCCTCTTGATGTTTTATAGTCTGTCTTGTAATTACACAGGGGCTGGCACACCATTTGAGTATTGTGAGGATGTGCCTGTTCTGTTATTTTAGCCTATGCAATAGTTTATACTAGGATTATTAAATAGAAATTATCAGACCCAAGAAACAGGAGTTGGAAGGTTGAAAAGGTTAATGAGAGAACCATAAAGAAGCTGGTGGACTGTTTACAAACATTGCTTCACATTGAGGTTATTTAGAAATTTGGAACCTCTATGAGTCCCTGGAGGAAAAAGGGATATTACATGCGCAGATATTTTATTTATTGTCTTCTCCCCAAACAGTAAGTAATAAACAGATGAAACCACAAGGTTATAGAATTGTATTACCTTTTGGCTGTGACCAAGTAAAACTTTAATTTTCCAGCTGGAGATAACAGACAACTCTTATTACTCCAAGGCAGGGGAAGGGCCACTGTAAAATCTTCACATAAGGGGATTTGTTCTGGGCTTTAGTGGCTCCTAGGGAAAAATGCACAGATAACTGGATGATCTAGGGGACAGTTTCATGGATTAGGGTAAGCTCCCTCCCAGAGACAAGCTAGTGAGGTTTATACAGTGATGCCTGAACATGAACTGAGTATTCTAAATTCTGGTGGTTGACCATGGCTTATTTCCCCATTCCTAGCTCTTCATGCCCAGTCCTTAGCCTCACATTAAAAGTTCAAAAGGCTAGCAGACCATTGCTTGATTTCTTGCTAGCACTCTTGTCCTGCAGGATCTGAGGTGAGCTGTTCCTGGCTATATGAGAAAGGACACCAGTGGTGACTGTATGTTTATAAATCACATTGGATTAAACCATGCTGCAGTAACAAACAACCCTGATATCTCAGTGTTTTAACAGCAAGAGTTTGTTTGTTTCTTTATTTATTTTGCTCCTGCAAAATCCATTGTGGTTCCTGCATCTACTCAGGAAGCTATCCTGACCCATCCATCCATCCATCCATCCGTCCATCCATCCATCCATCCATCCATCCATCCATCCATCCATCCATCCATCCATCTTCAGTAATTTTGGCCCTACCGTCAAGATACATAGCCCCCAAACTCTCCACGAAAGGGAAAGATGGAAGCTGGAGAATGTCACTGAGACTTTTTGCTGACTCATCCAGAATCACTTGTTACGTGGCTTCACAAACTAAATTTCCTAATCTTCCATGTGCCCAGGAAGGAATAGACCTGCGTGTTGGTAAGCATCACTGCAGTCTTTCCATGTGCAGTAATTCTGAAAACTAAGGAGAGGGGCTATCCATATTATTATGTCTCTCTTTCAGAGTTTGACACTTGGGTTGAGAAAACGAAGGACGTGTCAAATACCCACTGGGTCAGTCTTCAGGGTAGATGAGCTTCACGCTCGTACATAGGGTATTTGTTTGATTTTTGTCTCAGCTAAAGAAGTGGCTTATTTGTTTATATTTGTTTCTGTGTTCTTGTAAAATGTGTGTTCATTTGAATGGCCTGTGTTCTTTCAACCATGACTCACCATCTCTCAGACTTCCTTAATGATCTCTGACAAGATCTTATAAGCATAGTGAAGGGAAGAGGGAAATCATTAGTAGGTAAACATAGTCACTTTAGGGAATACAGACAGAAGTTCCCCAGTAGTCTGGGCTATATGTTTCCCTTTTAATGATGTACCCAATTGCCCAACCGTATGTTTTGTCTCTGCTAGTCATAGTTCACCTTAGATAGGGTAATTAAAGAATGTCTCAGGGCCTCAGTTTTACCATCTATGAAATGAAGCCACAGAGAGTTTCCCTGTACCAGTAAAGGATGTCCTGATGTTTAATTACTTCAATATGCAATCTGGAAAGAGATCCATGATTTCCTTGGAGGCCAGAGCTTTGCAGATATAAACTCTTATTATCCTTATTTTCCTTGTGACAGATTTATAGCCTGTGGGACTCACTTGGTACCTGTCACTTACCTTCCTCTTGATCCTTTCCTACAGAACTTTAGCTGTCATTGCATCTCAGAACCAAAAGAGTGTATAATATTGGGCTGATGGGGGATGGTGTTGGCAGTGCATTGTGTTCTTCTGGACACCATAGGTCCTGGACTGCCTCGGCAGCAGGAGTCATTTTAGGAAAGGCTAAGTCTGGTCTGCTTGTGGTCATCCAATCTACATGATTTGGTTAGCCCCTACTGTGTACTAAGTACACCCACTGTATTCCACTGTATTAAAAAATGTGAATACCTTCCCAGATCAGAGGATCTCATCTGACTTGTCTATCTTTCCTAGCTTTTGGCTTCCTTGTCAAACTTTCTAAAATAGCATCTTCTATCCCTCTCAGTTGGGTCATCCCCCCCCCCAACCTTTTGTACTACTTGCCATCTTGCATATTTGTTTATTATTTACTGTCCTGTCCCTCTCCCCACTCCACCAATGACATAGACAACTGGAATATAAGTTCCATGAGACCAAGAGAACTGTTTTATTGGCTGTTCGTTTCCCAGGGCTCAGACAGTGCCGGAGACATGGGACACATTTGTTGAGTGACTGACTGGTTGGTAGGTACTCTTGAACACTGCCTCTTCTGTGTATTTGTTCCATGAATGTGTGTCTTTGCATGGTGTGTGCAGTGGGGAGAGAGTATGTAAAAAAGTAACATCAAGGGCACATGGGTATGTCCGTCAGTTGAGTTTCTGACTCTTGGTTTTGGCTTAGGTCATAATCTCCATGGTTCATGGGTTTGAGCCCCGCATCAGGCTCCACAGCTGGCAGCACTGAGCCTGCTTGGGATCTTGCTCTCTCCCTCTCTCTGTGCCTCCCCATGCTCATGCTGTCTCTGTCTCTCTCAAAAATAAATAAACTTAAAAAAAAAAGCAACTCCAATACCTTGCCTTAAGTAATAGTGTAGTTAGTGAACAGGTTGCATTGCAGGAGATGGAACTCCATGGCTCTCCCAAGTGATTCTAATTGTATTCATTGTACTGTGGCTTCTAAACTCCCCTTGTGCAGTACTTGTTGGCAGGCCGTTTTTCTTTATTCTCTTTCTTAAATTGAGGCTCTTTGCTCTAGCAGTTAACAGCTGTGGTATTATACCTCCAAGTTGTCTGGCACCCAGCAGTGGTGAAGTGATCCCTGTGTTAGCTTATCGATATCCATTTGGTACATTTATCTTGTGGACTAGCTCCTTCCCAGCCTGCCCCAACTGTTCTTTAACCCTGTAAGTCATTTTAATCTGAGGTGCTCTGCAGATGAAAGTTATGCTGCATATGCCATATAAATTAATCTTATGATGCTGAGACCATTCCATTTGTCTAGGGATTTGCAGTGATTTACTTTTTATGAGTAAAGTTTTATTCAACTCTTAACAGTAAAACATAAAACTGTTACAGTTATAATGAAACCTATAAAAGCACAGAGGGTATTCTCTGGCAAAATGTGCCAGAAGCGGGGTGATGATACCTCTGAAAACAAATTGAGGAAAGCTTTGGTTAGTTATTTTCAAAGGTCCTTTTGGCATATTTTGGGTGATTGAGACCAGGGCCCCGAACCAGTATGGTTTGTTATTTTGATTCACAATCTCTCAACAGCATCAAAATTTGAAACTCTGTGAGTCATAGAGGGCTTAAAAATGGTCCTCAAGACAGGCGAACTGATGATGGGGCAGGTTGGGTGCAGCAGGCACAGTTGCTGTAGGAAACAGATGGCAGGATTACATTAGGATCATTTTAGGAGATTTTTATTCAAAGAATCCGTTTTAAAAGTATGGTGTAGAAGAACTACCAGCAATAGTGCAGTACCCTGTAGCTAGCAACACTGGGCTCCAGTACCCCTCCCCCCCCCCCCCCCCCNTTTCTGGAACCCTAAGACATTAAGGGCTTCTGGGGAGCATCATTTGACTGTGGTCGAGATTGCTGGAACATAGATAGCCTTGTAACAGCCCTTCAGAAGGAAACTGGGGGAATTCCTCACTATTCTGGTCTCCTGCCATTACTCCTGATTGACCAAACTCAACCGGAAGCCAGAGTACAAGGGTATCAGTGGATGTAGTCTATGTAGGTGAGAACTTGTGGGAAATAGAGCCACGTGGAGCATAATTAAGAGTGAATGTTCATGGGGACAGCAGGAGTGGAAAGGCTTTCCTTACAGGGAGGAAAGGGTCAGTGCTGGGATCTCCGTCATTGTAGCAGTGAAGATGAGACCTCTGCGAGCTGCTATAAACCCTGGCACTGCCATGGTTTATGAACCATGAGATCATGACCTGAGTTGAAGTCAAACCTTAACTAACTGAGGCATCTTGGTGCCTCTTTATGGTTTTCTGATTACTACTAATTTTGAACATATCTTCATATATTTTGTAGGCATTTAGATTTCTTCTCTGTGAATTATATGTTCCTATACTTTACCCATTTGCAAATTGATGTTCCTGTATATATAGTTTTAACGTTGACTATATGTTCTAGATATTTTTTTCCTCTTTGGTTTGAGACATTGCTAATCTATTCTCCTAATCTGTTATCTCTTTATAAACTTTTTGATGCTGTTTGTTGAATAGAAAAATATTTAATTTTGATGCACACTTTTCTTTTTGGTCTTTATAACTTGTTCCTTGGAAATTTTGTTTAAGAAGTCTTTTTTTCACAGCTAAGCCATGTAGATATTCTCATACAGCTTTTGTCCAGCTTTCTGTGAGATACTAAGTGGAGGTCTGGTTTTATTTTTGTCCATGTAATGAGCTAATTTTCCCAATCTTGGTCACTAAACACCTTTTTTTTTTTCTTAAATAGTGTATTGTCAAGTATGTTTCCATATAACACCCAGTGCTCATCCCACAAGTGCCCTCCTCTGTGCCCATTACCTCCCTTCCCTTCTCCCCCACCCCCATCAGCCCTCAGTTTGCTCTCAGCATTCAAAAGTCTCTCATGGTTCACCTCCCTCCCTCTCTCCAACTATTTTTCCCCTTCTTCTCTCCCATGATCCTCCGTTAAGTTCCTCCTAATCCACCTATACATGCAAACATATGGTATCTGTTCTTCTCTGCCTGACTTATTTCACTCAGCATAACACCCTCAAGTTGCTACAAATGGCCAGATTTCATTCTTGCTCATTGCCATGTAGTATTCCATTGTGTAGATGAATCACATCTTCTTGATCCATTCATCAGTTGATGGACACTTAGGCTCTTTCCATGTTTTGGCTATTGAGAGTGCTGCTATGAACATTGGGGTACATGTGCCCCTATGCATCAGCACTCCTGTATCTCTTGGGTAAATTCCTAGCAGTGCTATTGCTGGGTCGTAGGGGAGTTTTATTGTTAAGTTTTTGAGGAACCTCCACACTGTTTTCCAGAGGGGCTGCACCAGTTTACATTCCCAGCAGCAGTGTAGGAGGGCGCCTATTTCTCCACATCCTCGCCAGCATCTAGAGTCTCCTGATTTGTTCATTTTAGCCACTCTGGCTGGCGTGATGTGGTATCTAAGTGTGGTTTTGACTTGTATTTCCCTGATGAGGAGGGATGCTGAGCATCATTTCATGTGTCTGTTGGCCATCTGGATGTCCTCTTTGGAGAAGTGTCTGTTCATGTCTTCTGCCCATTTCTTCACTGGATTATTTGTATTTTGGGTGTGGAGTTTGGTGAGTTCTTTATAGATTTTGGATATTAACCCTTTATCTGATATGTCATTTGCAACTATCTTCCCATTCCATCAGTTGTCTATTAGTTTTGTTGATTGTTTCCTTTGCCGTAAACACCATTTTTTCCACTTTGATTTGTGGTGCCATCTTTATCATACATTGAGTTCTCATGCAGTCATGGCTCGCTGTCTCTCAGCTCTTATTCTCAATGGAACAATGCTTTTCCATTGTCTGTATTTTGTCTTCGTGTCAATATCACCTTATTTTCAGTACTAGGACTTTATTACTATATTTCATATCTGATAGAACAACTCCCTGATTCTGTCCTTTAAGCTTCTTTTTTCAAGTTTGACTTAAATATTTATGGATCTTTAATTTTCCATATAAGATACCAAATGAGTTTTTTGAGTTTCCCAAAATTCCAACTGGTATTTTAAATGAGATTCCATTGAGTTTATAGATTAATTTGAGGGAGAACTGACATCTTCATGACATTAAAATCCTATTGAGTTTTATAAGTTGATCTATACCTTCCAAACTTGCTGAATTCTCTTTTTAATCAGTCTACAAATAATGAGTTATATCTCTCTCTTGAAATGCCTTATTTCTCTTATTTATTTATTTTTCTTTCCTTATATTGTTGGCTAGGACTTTAATGCTATGTTAAAAAGTGTTAGTGCTAATGATGACTTCCTTTTCTTGCTCTCAGTTTTATAGGGAAAACTCCTAAAAGTATTTAATTAATTATATTGCTATAGGTTCTTGTGATAGGACCTTTAAAAAGTTAAGAAAGTTGACTGGATTTCTGATTTGATGAGAATTTTTTTTTTAATAGTTTATTGTCAAATTAGTTTCCACATAACACTCAGTGCTCATCCCCACAAGTGTCCTCCTCCATGCCCATCNATGAGAATTTTTTAATGTCATCATAAATGGAAGTATTGAACCTTGTGAAATACTGTTTCTGCATCAATTGAGAGAATCATATGTTTATTTTTAAGTCTGTACTGTTATAAATTACATTTATAAATTTCCCTGATTTTTTGAAACTGTTTCAATACTGGAATAACGAATAATCATTTTTTTTCCTTTTCCTTATGTAAAATTAAAAATAAAAAGTACAGAGAATAATATAACCATCTCATATACCCACCACCTAGGTTCAATAATTATCAACTATGGTCCATCTTGCTTCAATTATTGCCCTTTCTTCACACCCCCAGACTGGGTCATTTGAAGAAAATTCCATACATTCTGCCACTTCATCAAAAAATGCTTCAGTTTGTACCTTTCAAAGGAAAGATCTTTAAAACCACATAATTACTATATCATTAAGATGCATTTATGTTTAACCATTTAGTGAGAGTTTCATTTAAATTTTTCATCTACATTTAACATGATTAATTTCTTATATTATCTTTATTTGATTTTAGAAAAATATTGGTTGTTGCCTCATTAAATTAACTGGGTGGTTTTTTTTGCTTTTTCTCTTCTCTCGAAAAATTTGTACAACTTAGAAAATAGCTAATCCATGGAATGTTGGCAGAGTTCACTTCTAAAACCAGTTGAACATGGGGATTATAATTCTTTTTTGGAAAGAGAGATCTTTAACTTAAATATTGCCTTTTATATATACTTGTTTGCCCACTTGTGTCTTCTATTTCCTCTTGTGCTCATTTTGGCACTTCACATTTTTTATTTCTTCTAGGTCTCAAAGTTCTTAATGTATATAGTTCACAATATTATTATTTAGATCTTTGTTGTATTTATAGTTATTTGCTGTTTTTCCCCCGTATTTTATTTACTGGTATGTTTCCAGTATTTCTTTGATCAGTTTTACCAGGGTTTTCTTCCTATTGCTGATTTGTTCAAAAAGCCAACTTTAACATTGAGAATATTCAGCTGCATTTCCTTTGCCTATCTCTTGCAGTGTTTCTACTTTTTTTCTTATTTGAATATATTCTGCAAGAGCGTTTTTAGTGGGGATTTTTGTATGTCAACCTTTTGAGGTCTTAAAAAGTTGAAAATATTTTTATGCCCTCATACGTGAATTATAATAACATTCTAGCCTTGAAATTATTTTTTCCTTCAATTCTTGGAAATTATATTCCATTACATTTAAAATAATTCCATTATCATCTTGCTTTCATTATTCTTGAAAATTTTAGTGTTAGCCTGGCTCTTTACTTCATAGGAAACCTTTTCCCCTTCCATTTTGGAAGCTTTAAGTATTTTTCTGTGCTTTAATATTTTAAGGTTTTATTATAATGCAAATAGGTGTGGATTTTTCCTTATCTGTCCTATTGGGTCCTCTAAGAACCTTTTCATTCTGAGGGTTTTATCATTTATTAATCCTGAAATATTTATCTACATTATTTCTTTAAATATTTTGCTTTTTTCCATTCCTCAACCCCATTCCCTCTGGGATCCTATTATCTGGATACTTCTACTTGTGTTCTCCATAGTTCCTAGCTTTAAGATCTTTCTCTAATTATATTTTCTGTCTATTCTTTCCTATAGCTTTTATGAAGAATTTCTCATTCTGATCCAATGCACTAATTCTTTCTCTAGCTCAATTCTACCTGTTATTTATTTTTTTTTATGTCTAGTATTTCACTTAGTTCTTTTTAAGATTATCTTATTCTTCACTAATATCCTCCCATATCTCCTTAAGCACAGTTATCTTACTAATGTTATATTCTTCCATTTGTTGAAAGGGTTCTGCTTCAGATCGTGTGTGATCTGTTTTTGTCTCTCTTTACTAGACTCTAATTATTTAGGTTTATAAGCTCATGCTCTGCTGTGGGTATCAGCTAGCCTGCCTGATAATATTTGTTGGACACGGCCAGCTATCAGCTCTAGTTTTTATTTAGACACATTTTAAAAAATGGGATGTGCTGAGCTCTAGGCCATAGCACAATGGGCACCATCAAAGCACTTTGTATCATTGCCTTTTATTGCTTGTCCCCAGGCAACTTCTTTGGGTGGGGTTCTCCTTTAAATTGAATTATTGGGGAGAAGCAGCCCTGGGATGAGTCACTCTCCACTAATTGTAATTCTTCTGGGCAAGGGAGTTTGGTGGAGGAGTAAGTGGGGGTCAGGATACTGAAGGGCTAAGACTGCTGCTCATAATTGTGCAGGTGGCTCCTACTCATGGGAGAGGGGAGCAGACGGTGCCATCCGCCTCCACTCTCAAGCTGTGTACCCTGGTGTGAGGCCAGGCCTGTCTGTGGCAGGGGTGTCTTTCCTAATACGCAGAGTTAATGTCCCAGCAGTGGCTTTCCAGGAGGGCCAGGTCAGCTGCCCTGCTCTCAGCATCTCCTCACATCAGCATGTATCACCACTGCTTATCTCACTGCCAACAACTGTGTGGAATCTGACTTTTGCAGGGTAGAGGCTGCTGATAATTTTCTCAAAACAACGAGGGAGAAAGTCAGGAGTTACAGTGAAAAGCTTTTCTCCAGTCTTCTTTCTCACTGTTCCCTCTCACAGCCATTTATCTCAGGATGCAGTGTACTCCACATGTACCAGTTCAAAACATCTTCCAGCCTCCCATGAGATTCACATGCTCTTTTATTAGCTCCAAAGAGTCACATGTTCCTCCTGCTTATTCATATATTCCAGGTCGAATTTGAAGGAGTCAGCAAGTACTAGGTCATCATCTTCATAAGATCCAGAAGCCTAACTGTCTATCTTTAAAAATATTACTTAGTGTGACTTTTACTTTGAAAAAAAAAAAATATTTTTGAGGGAGTATTTCTTGAAGACCTTTGAGGCAATTAAAAAAACCAAACAACTCAGATGTGCCCAAATGAGGGTTAGTTGGTGTATTACAAAGGGTTCTCCAGAGAAGCAGAACCCAAAATAAACAAATAAATAAAGGAAAAGATTTATCATGAGGAATTGACTCATGTGATTATGAAGGCTAGGAAGTCCCACCGTGTGCTGTCCACAACCTGGGCACTGAGGAGACCTAGTGGTGGTGTCATTCCAGTCTGAGCCCAGCAGCCTGAGAACTGGGGGAGCTAGTGTTGTGAACCCCGGTGCTGGGGCATGAGAAGACTGGCATCTTACCGCAAGCAAGAAGCAATTGTTGTGAATTCCTCCCCCCTCCAATTTTTCTTCTACTCGGACCCTCCATAGATTGGGTGGTGTGCACCCACACCGGGGAGGGCCCTCTATTTTCTGAGTCCACTGACTCAGATGCTAATCTCATCTGGAAAAACCCTCACAAACACACCCAGAAATAAATTAATCTTGGCCAAGTCAAGTTGACACATAAAATTAACCATCATAATTGGGAATCACGTTGTTAGAGGTAAAGCTGGGTAAAGAAAAATGAATGCTAACTGCCCGGATGACAAGACTCAGAAGACCATGACTCCATCCCCACTAAATCGGTTATGCTCTCTATTATCAAGTTTCTTTGTCTCTAAATTGAGAGTAAGAATACATGCCCTGTTTCTCTCACATGGTTGTTGTGCTGCTCAATGGGATGATATCTGTGGAAGGCACTCTGTACACCACTACACACAGGAAGAGAGAAAGCAGCAATATTTAACATTACCAAAGAGCATTTGAAATGATATTAACTCTCAGGAGACAGGATGTTCTTTGACTGGGAAGGTGGTAATCCCTCCCCTCAGCGACCTCAGTGAATTTCAGACAGATCTTCAAAGCAGATCAGGGCTCTGCAGCACAGAGTGGTGAAAATATTCCAAATTCTCTGACCTCCCTAAGCTGGAGAAGGTTGGTATCAAGGACAAAAGCTTTCAATTGCATTGAACATGGCCTGGACAGGTTCCAACTGGGTAATTACTTTAAGTTTACTTACAATTTCCCCTTCAACATTGAAGGGATAGAGCATCCCTCACTTCCTGGACTCATGGGCTGTTCTCTGTTGCTAGGCATATGTTCAACAGCTGCCCCAGTCACCCACCTCAGCCGACACCACATTTTTGTAATGAAGTCAGGGCTCAAATCGGGAAAAGTTGGGAGCACATTTCTTTGATTAGTGTGCAGGACAAATGTGGCCTCTCTTTGAACAGAAAGGAGAGTGCTTAGCATGTTTTTTCCTCACATCAGAAGCAGGAGGAAACTGAGCAGGATTTTGAGAGCCAGCTATGAGACGTGCTCTGACATGAGTCAAATTAAAATATATTAATTTCGTCATGACCAATAACCACATCCTTTATTCTTTGATTATGAAAAATACATGTCTTGAAAAGTAGGGTGGAAAACAAAACATAATCTAAGGAATTGAGTCCTGTCAACATCTTCTATTGTAAAACTGAGGATGTTTTTAGGCAGAAAAATACCTCCACTCTGTAGGGGTGAAGGTGGGATCTCTGGCAGTGAGAAATTTCACAGGACTGCAGATCAGAAGTTTATTTTGAGTAGTCTCAAATATGCTACCCCTCTGCCCCTCTCCCTCTCCTCATTTTCCCCATTGTCTAGTTAACATAGTGATTTTGGTGCAGGCACTTAACTTCTGAACAGTATGTTCTTTCGTCCACAAAGTAGGGATAATCCTGGTGCCTATCTTGTAGGGCTCTTGTGAAGAATAAAGGAGCTTAGTATTCCTGGCACATGAAAGAGCTCAATAAATGTTAGTAATTATTGCCACTGTTGTTACTATTCATCTTTCAGATCTTAGTTTAAATACCACTTTGTTTGTTACCACTAACTTCTGCTCCTGTTCCAAGACCAGGTTAGGCATATGGCTTTATGCTTCTGCGGAACACTCTACATTGCCTATAAAAAGAAATAACAGTTTTTTGAGTATATTCCAGGTTCCCCACACTATTTGAATTGTTTTCCATGTATATGCTACTACCCCATTTTACAAATAAAGGATCTTAGGTAATCAGAATTCATATAGCTCGTGAGGGGGGAGTTTAAATGCATTTATTTTTATTTGAAAGCTCATATTCTTAACTATGACATTTATCATATTTTGTGGTAATTATTCATGTAATTTTCTGTTCTTTGCTAGACTATGTGTCCACCAGCCTCTCATCCTTTCCAAAGCCCCTACTAACTTATGTGCGGTTTCCTTCTCTTCAAAACCCACTGGTGCCCACAACTTTCTTACCTTTTGACTCCTCAGTTTCACCTCAACCAGTAACCTCTTGCTCTGTGTTCTTGACTTTGAGTATAATCTCTGTTTCAAGGTCAGTCACATCAGTATTGCCCTTGCTGACAACTAGATATGTTCTTATCTTTCTGTCTACCACTCTGTGTATCAGTTTTGATTGCAAGTGATAGAAACTCTCTGTTATAATTTTAACCAGAAAGGGCATAGATTGGAAAGATGAGGTCTCCGAGAACTGATGAGATCAGGCAGAGACTTAGGAAATTAGAAGGAATCAAGGATCCTCTTCCTGTCACTGCAGTGTCCCCCCGTCCCCACCTCCTTGTCTTATGTGTTCAGGATTCAAAGTCCTAGAGTCTGATTGGCTGAGCATAGAGCCCAGTGCCTCTTGTCTAGGATGGCAAAATATAGAAGGAAGTAGAATCTGGGTTCTTTCAGCTTGTGTAATGGAAGATAGTACTTGAAGGCACTGTGCCTTCATACACGAACCCATACCCAACATCATATACACACAGGTGGAAGGCTATTTCCCTCAAAGGTACCAGGATGGATGCTTGGCACCAAAACACATCTGTCCACTGCACATTTTAGTTGTTGCCTGTGGTCACTCTTACCAAACTGTCATCTCCCAATTTTAATTTCATTAGATCAGAAAGACTCTCAGAATTCAGCCCAGCTTTACTTATATAGCATGTGACCTCACTTAAGAAGCTTCCTTGTGCTGAATCCTTCTTGCCTTTTTGGTTCCTATACTCTGTGTCCCTCTGGAGGCCTGCTTGGTTTCCCACGCTGAACACAGGCCTTAAAAGTTGGGAGCAGAGAATTCCTTGTGGGCAGTCACACTATCCCATCTTCTTTACATTTCTCTTTTCAGAAATACCTTAGTGTCTACTTATGTCAGACCAGTAGTCTTTACTTCTGTGTACTCTTATGATGATTATTTCCACTCCCCTGACTTTGTGGTTCTGGACCTAGTTCAGAGTCTTACGTAGTCACTCTTGCCAACCAAATCTGGGATTCTGTCTCCAAATCTCTCTTTACTATGTCCTGAGCCTATACATTGTGACTGCTGGCTCAGTCCTTTTGGAGTTCCCAAACTCATGTTGAAGGTGGTAGGAGAAATTAATTTAATATGACCCTTGAAACTAGTTAAGAGGCCCAAGATTAGTCATATTTTTAAGTCCCAGTCACTTCTCTGTCCCTAATTTCTTTTTTTTTATTTAAAAAAATTTTTAATGTTTCATTTATTTCTGAGAGAGAGAGAGACAGAGACAGAGACAGTGTGAGCAGGGGAGGGTCAGAGAGAGAGGGAGATACAGAATCTGAAATAGGCTCCAGGCTCTGAGCTAGCTGTCAGCACAGAGCCTGATGCAGGGCTTGAACCCATGAACTTTGAGATCATGACCTGAGCTAAAGTCAGATGCTTAACTGACTGAGCCACCCAGGTGCCCCCCAAATTCTTTAATAAATGGCCTACTCTACCTCTTCCTCAAGAACTAATCTTCAGAATGCCATCTCAATTCTAGTGTAAAGGTTTTGACTTGTCCTGTTTGTGCCAGTTCTGTTTGGTAATACCTCAGTGGTTTAGCCCTTTCCAGAACTGTGAACCTGTCTTGTGTTAGATCCTGACATTGACCTTGAGCCCTGTTGGCTGTGACACATTTCTCTGTGCCACCTGCTGGTTGATGCCAAAGGCCAAACATACCTTTAAAATGTTCTAGGAAGAAAATGGCTGCAATTGTGGATGGCTTAATAAAAATATAGCCAAATAGCCTGGGATGTTGTGAAATAACAGGAGTTCTCTGAACTTCACTAGTTAGAACTCTGATACCTATCTCTGTTTCTGTGTTTGCTTCAAAGTTCCTGTACCAGTCTTCAGTATTCAGCTTGGTATTTACCTTAAAAATTTTTTTTAAATGTTTTATTTATTTCTGAGAGAGAGAGACAGAGACAGAGACAGACAGACAGACAGCATGAGCAAGGGAGGGTCAGAGAGAGAGGGAGACACAGAATCTGAAGCAGCCTCCAGGCTGTGCGCTAGCTGTCAGCACAGAGCCCGACGTGGGGCTCGAACCCACAAACAGTAAGATCATGACCTGAGCTGAAGTCCGACGCTTAACCAACTGAACTACCCAGGTGCCCTGGTCTTTACCGTTTGATTAGATGCTGAGCATTTTTCTCATATACCATGGGATCTGATGCGACACTCCTCTGGGTTTTATTTTGCTTCTTTTCCCCACTACTCTACCATAGGATGTATTTGAAAATGCCTTTGCCTTCCCTATCAGCATTCTTTATTACCCTGTCTGGGAGAACCCAGCCCAATCACAGTGGGAGGTTTTAGGTCATGTGTCCTTTATATATCTGCCCTGTTTTGCTGAATACAAGGACATCTGACATAGATTGTGTTCCAAGAGAGGACACTTCTGCCTACTACTTCTTCCAAACCTTCTCCACTCCCCTTAAGTTTCCCACAGTCCTCTTTTCCTCCCAGCAAATGGTCTTGCTTTGTGCTTTCCTGAGACTATGGAAGCCATCTGGCAGTTTCTTCTTCTCCACCTGCTCCCTCAAGTCTCTGCCTTTATTCTCCTCCTATCCTGGAGGAGGAGGAGGAGTCCCCCTTTGCTAAGCTCACTCCTGGCCCCACTAGATAGCTAGTTTCTGTTCCCTCTTTCAGAATGATGTTCTGTCAGGTGCTGCTTTTCCTGGGCATTTTCAATCTCACTTCCTCCTTGGGGGATCATTCCATCTGGCTTTAAGCCAGCTTGATCTCCTTCCTCCAAAAGCATTGTTGTCTGTTCTCTCCTTGCCACACTTATTGAATGTGTGGTCTCCACCCACGGACTGGGCTTCCTCACCACTATTTCGCTCCAAATGCCCTGCAATCTGGCTTCTATTGTCACCAAATTCTGAAGTTCCTCTCAGAGTTCATTGTTAACCTCCTAACTGCCAAACATAAAGGCTCATTCTCAGATTTTATATCTTTTGTTCTATTGCCAACACTTGGTACTCTTAAAAGTTGATCTTATCTTTCCTAATTGAAATTATTTTTTTCTATCTGGCCATCTTATTTTTATTGAATATTCAAATGATGTTTAAAGTGTCCTATTTTCTTTTATCTTCCTTCTTGCCAAATAGATGTTATATTCCTTAAGGCTGGGAGCTGTATGTTGCAGACAGATATACATTGTTGTTCCAAGAGCATCTAGCATCATGCTATGTACCAAACTAGATGTCTGATAAATGTTTTCTAAAAGAAAAGCACTATTCAGAGTGAATTATTCATCCAGTCGTTTATTTATTTATAAACAAATACTTAGTATGTCCAGTGAGGGATGTATACATATAATACACAGTTGTAATACAGAATGATAAGTGTTCTGATGGAGAAGCATTTACCTGGAAGGGTGAGAGTCAGGGAAAGTTTCCTAGAAGAAATAACATGTAAGAGTTAGGAAGGCAAAATGAGGGAAGAGGTAGCAAGTGTTCCTAAAAAAGAACAGTGTATTCAGAGGCTCATGCACATGATACTTTCAAGGAACTTACTGAAGGGAAAGTAGAGCCATGGAGTATAGGGAGCAGTAGGTGAGTTGTGTCTAAATCAAAACAGCATTTTACCCCCTTCCTCATTTTTAAATACTGTACTACTCTTTACTGTTTAATGTTCACAGCCTTTTGAGTGGTAGGAGGCAACTGTTTTATGACAGAGAACTGAGTTTTGTGGAACTAGAACTCAGTAAGTCCATAGGAAGTCTGAAAATACCACTTCTTGATGCAGCTTCTTATTTAACTGACCACCTAAGTAACAAGAATAAGCTGGGTAAGATAGGAAATCATAATTAAAGAAAATGCATCAGAGAGCTGAACACACAAAGAAGCCTGTGTGAGTTCTATTTGACAAGAAAGGAGACATACGGTTGTGTTCCTCACTGGGAGGACAGTGGGGAAGGGAAGGATCCACCATAGACAGGGGTAAAGAGAAAACAGGATGACTGTCTAAGAATTTTAATGACCACGTGGGGACTGGTGTGGGTACTCAGTCACAGAATGTGTCAGCGCCTGCCTGCCAATGTTCTCTTGAATCTTCAGTGAGCAATCAGAGAAAGAATTTCAAAGGTGGGAACTGGGCAAGAGAGCTGACAGAAATTCTCCTGAGACACATGGGGGTCTTTCCTAAGAGAAAGGCAAGGACCTTCTCCAACTGCAATGAAGTGGCCTGATGAACGCTAGAGAAGAGCATCTGAACTGAACAGATTTTCCACCTAGATGTGCCTGGGGCCTTTCCTGAGTGCAAAGTAATGGCCCACTGAAGGCTGCCATCAGTGTAGGAGAATTTATGGAAATCTCTCTAAGTGTCACTGACTCTCTCACTGAATCTTCCCCAAATGCACTGAAGATGCTCCCTGAAGGCTCAGGGAAGAGCAGCACGGGTAAAACAAAATCCCTTCTAGACACCTCAGGTCTTTACCATTGCTGCAGCCTTCCAAAAATTGGGGAGAACATCAGAGTGTAGAGTGATGAATGATAGAATTGGGGCTAGAAAGAAAACATAACTCCCCAATAACCCAAACACTGGTGGTCAGGCTGCAGAGCAGAGATAGCTCATGGTTCTGAAAGTTGATGACTGAGATACAAAGCATTAAAAAAATCTCCAGAGTCTCCCTGATGTTAAGATCCTAAGTTGCGATAAAGGAGAAGTTCTGATTCTGCTCTCAAAATATTTAAATCTAGTTGTAAACTGAATCTAAGTAAAACTGCAACAAAGCCCAGTTTGAAACACAGTAAATCAAAACAGACCCTTACAGTAGTGGCCTGACAGGAGAAGGGATGCATTATTTTCTAGAAACAAATATTTACTTCTTAATCCATTTTGTTTTAAATACACAGTGTCTGGCATGCTAAAAAATTATGGTCAATGGAAGAAGCAAGAGCATAGGACACATAGTCAAGAGAAAAAGAATCAATAGAAACAGACCCTTAGATGAGCAGAATGTTGAAATTATCAAAGAACACTAAAATAGTCAACAGACCTAGTAAAACAAAGGTGAACAATATGCAGAAAGAAGTGGGAAATTCCAAGGAGGAATAGAATCTGCAAAAAAGGACCAAGTGGATATGCTAAAAATGAAAATTAAAGAGAAGTAAAAGAAATGAAGAGTTAATTCAATCAGCATTTCAGTTATCTATTGCTGCATAGCAGGGTGCCACAAGCAGGGGCTTTAAAGAATAACAACTTAAATTTTTCTTACTCTGCTATCTGGGTTGAGCTTGGTTGGGCAGTTCTGCTCCGTGTGGTGTCTGCTGGGCCTCAAATTTTCAAGTTGATTTCTTCACTCATATATTTCGTGCTCAGAATTGCAGTTCTTTCACCAGTGTAGTTTTCCAGAAGAGTTGGAAGCTGATGTATCTTTCTCTCATTCTTTCAGACTTCTCCAGGTTGCTAACTTTGGCTTCCTCACAGAATGGTGGTCCTAGGGTAATTGGGTTTTTCATATTCTGTGCCTGCTTTCCAAGAAAGAAGATGTGGAAGATGTAAGTTCTCTTAAGGTCTGGATTTGTAAATCCTATAACATAATTTCTAATGCATTCTCCTGTTCAGAGCAAGTCTCATGTTTGACCTAGATGTCATCACTTGGAATGTGGGAATAGCATGGGAGTGGCCATCTTGGAGACTCTCTATCCCACTCTTCCCTCTGGCCACAATAATTCACTTCCCTCCTATGTGAAAACTATACCACAACCTCCCTTCCAAGGTCACAAAAGTCTCTTCCAGTTATGGCATCAGGCTAAACTCCTCATCATCTGTATCAAGTCCAGATGTGGCTAGGGCTTCTCAAGTGCTCTTCTTTTCAAAAAAATCACTGCTTCACCCTCCCCTATCCAACATAAACAATAAGACAGTGAAAAAATAACTGCAGTAATCACTTGTATTTAAAAAGAGGGAAATAGTGCCTGGGTGGCTCAGTCAATTATGCGTCTGACTTCGGCTCAGGTCATGATCTCATGGCTCATGGGTTCAAGCTCCACGTCGGGCTCTGTGCTGACAGCTCAGAGCCTGGAGCCTGCTTTGGATTCTGTGTCTCATTCTGTTTCTGCCCCTCCCCCACTTGTGCTCTCCCTCTCTCTGTCTCTCAAAATAAATAAATGTAAAAAAATAAATAAAAAGAGGGAAATGGAAGGCTATAGCAGCCAGTGGCCCACAGCAATTATAAAATCCAGTTAGGCTTATAACCATAGTACCCCCCCTGCCCTGGAGACCATGGGACATTTCACAATAAAGGCACAGTTCTGCTTTTTGAGATTGGTTCTATGCAGCTTTTGGCTCTGTCCTTTGGGATCTGGACTACAATCTCTCAGGTATCCTTAGGAAGTGGTCTAATTTTTCAAGTGAATTAACTTTCTTAGCCTTCTTTAAGTGTCCATACAAGTTTTCTTTCTTTCTTTCTGTGCATTTTAGTCCAAGCTTGTATTTCTTTTTAGTAAAATTATCTTTAAAACTTTTAAAGTATTCTATGAATTCTATTGGTGGTTCTCTTCATCTTAGAAAGGCACCTGTAAATCTCTTTGAGATAGACCTTTTTCCAGTTTGAGCTGCAAGTCAGGGTGCTTTGGTACAATGCCCAAAATATCCTTAGAAAGTTTTTTGTTTAGTTGAGGTGTTTGAGGCAATGCCATAAATCCTAAACTCTTAATGAGAAGTCTTGTAGCCACTCTTAATTTGATCTTTTCCTTGAGGCCACATTATACTGGCAGTGCCCTGCATCTGGTCTTTGTGCTGACTTTATTCTTAAGTAAAGAACTTTTCCCAGCTGAAAAAGCTGGGAATTAAAAGAGCATGAGTAGGGTAAAATCCCTGTTCATTGAAATGACTCGGAAGCAACAATAACCCAGCATCTATGAGCACCCCTAGTACCTAGTTTGTATTCTCTAAATACTGTTTTTAATTCAAAGAAACCAGGAGTCCTTGGAGAAATGGCTGATTCTAAGTTTAGAGCAATAAATGTACAAGATTATTTTGAGCATCATGTGCCAGAAAACTGGCAAGCTATCAAAGACTAATGGGTCACATTAATGAGAATGTGGAGAAATTGGAACCCTTGTACATTGCTGGTGGTAAAATGGTTCAACTGCTGTGAAAAAAACCAGTTTGGCAGTTCTTTAAGAAGCTAAACATAGAATTACTTAGCAATTCCACTCCTAGATATATATCCAAAAACAGGGGCTTAAACAGATGCAGGTATGCCATTGTTGATTGCAACATTATTTACAACAGCCAAAAGGTGGAAATAATTCAAGTGTCTATTGATAGATGAATGGATAAACAAAATGTAGTCTGTACATACAGTGAAATATCATTAAACCATAAAAATGTGTGAACATAGATGGATACATGATGGAACATAGATGAATCTTGAAAGCATTGTTAAGCAAACTAAACCAAACACAGAAGGACAGATATTGTATAATTCATTTATAAGAAATATCTAGAATTGTCTAACTCCTAGAGACTTAGATTATTGGTTTTTAGAGGCTAAGGGTATGGATGAAGAATGATTGTTTATTGGGTACAGAGTTTCTGTTTGGAGTAATGGAAAAGTTGGAAATAGTGGTGATTATTGTGTAATACTACAAATGTAGTTAATGCCACTGTACATTTAAAAATGGTAAAAATGGCAAATTTTGGTTATATATATTATACAACAATAAAAATATTTTTAAAAACCGAATAGTCCTGTCAGAAGAACAGTGAAGTCAAATTGTAAAAACTTCCAGCTGGTTTCCATTGGAAAAGTTGATCATTAAAAAGAATAATAACTACATTTAGTTGAAACACAGGAAACATATAGAAACCCATGACCTCAAACTGGTAATATAAAATGGTCACTGGGCACAGTTCATTACTCTGAAGGTTGGTTAAAAAAATGGGAAAGAGTTATGCTTTTCCCTTGCCTTTCCTCTGGGAACTATACTCAGGAAAACCAGTGGCTGGTAAAGACAGGTCCTTTTTACAGAATTTGTTAACGGAATTGAAAATTCCCATTTGCAACCTCTAATGAGACAGTGGGTCATCAGTTGATCAAGTGATGGACAATTTTTAGGGGAGAGGTTAATGAAGAATATTATAATGGAGGGACCCACTGATCCCCTTGTTCAATCTTAGCATCACTGAAAATGGGACCCCAAATACCATGCACCTTCTGATGTGGTGCAATAAAATGCATACAGCACCAACTATGAATCTTTTTATTAAAAAAGAAAAAGTACCTGAATTTAATCAAACCTCCAGCTTTAACCTCCAGTTTATAGTAAATAGGATAGAAGAACAAGTTGAATAACACCATGAGGAAGCAATAAACCATATTTGGAACATAGGACATTTTAGAGAACCTAGTTTTACAAACTGTTCCGGGAAAAAGGATGAGAATGAAGAAAAGGGAGAAGTGTTACAAAATAAAACCTAATAACCAAATGCAATGCATGCCCATGTTTAGATGTTGAATAGAACAACCAATTGTGAACCGACAGCTTTGAGACAATCCAGGAGATTTGAATATGTTTACGTTGTTTGATGGTAATAAATCCTTGTCAGTTTTTTTTAGGTTTTATCATGGCACAGTGGTTATATAGTCCTAGATAAATACGTAATGTCCTTATCAGTCAGAAATCCACACTACAGAATTGGGGTAGAAATGCATGAAGTCTTGGTTTTGCTTCAAAATATTCCAGGAAAAACAAAAATAACAAATTTGGGGAAATAGATAAAACAAGATTGGCAAAATGTCGATTGCTACTGAAGGAAAATGTGCGTGGGTGTTCATTCTATTCTTTCTGTCTTTGTGTGTGTTTAAACACGATACAAAGTTTTCAAAATTGCATATCTTTTTCTTGAATAAGAAAAGGCAGTGCACGGAGAGGGGCACTTGTGGGGATGAGCACTGGGTGTTATATGGAAACCAACTTGACAATAAACTATTTGTAAAAAAAAAAAAAAAGAGAAAAGGCAGTGCAAAGATACAGAGTAGGACCACACTCCCACTTGGCCTGGTTTTGAAGCCATAGTAAAAGTAATTTGGAGAGCCATCAGCACATGCCACAGTGGAAAGGAACTGTGACACGTGGAGGCTCTGCTTGAGAACACAGAAGTATTTTGAGTGGCAGCTTTGAGGAGCTGAGATCGAATTGAATTAGAAGACATGGCCTGCATACAAACAGTTGGATCATGTCAGTGAGGACTTTATGTTCCTTTTGTGCTTCTGGCCTGCCAGTCCCCTCTTGGTGCCAACAGCTCTGTCTCTCACAAGCTGGAGGCCGATTCTTCATTCAATGAGTTAATTTTGAATGAAATGAAAACCCAAGTCATAATGTTTGGTTCACTACACAGGCAACAGGCACTGTCTGCCTCATTAATGATTAACACAGCATCTGGTAATGTCTTGCAGCTGGCTGACCGGTTTAATGATGCCAAAATTTGGCTACATTCTCCTCCTGCCCTGACCAATGCAGGGATCAGCTTTCTTCACAGTGGCTCAAGCCTGATGCTTGGTGGATACCTCCCCTGGCAGTCTACATGGATTATCAAGAAGAAGGAGTAGGATTTCTTACTCTGGGACCAAGTCCAGTGCAGAGGCCCTAATGGTTTTTTTTTTTTCTTTTTTTTTTTTTTTGCTGGGCCAGACACAAAGAATGCATGAATCAGAATGCATTTATCTATGAAGTTGGAAGAAACAAGATGTTAGCTACTCTAAGAGGCAAGGCTGAGTCTCAGAAAGAGTTAAGGGTCCATGTTAGTAGATTCTGCCCCTGAAAGAAGGTCTAGGAAGTCTCAGGCAAGAAAATAATTAAGAACTTATTCTTCCAAGAGGTGCATATAGGGTCCAGAATTGAAGGTTAAAGAGCAGGTTGCGCCAGGCAAAAGTTCTGAAACCCAGGCTCAAGTAAGCTACAACAGTGATGCAGCTTTCATAACACTGTGATGTGAATATCAAACTTACTCTACTTCTATTTCTGCAGAGTCCCAGAGCTGAGAAAGCCTGAACCCAGAAGTGTGAATGGGGAAATGCTTTTGGCTGACGATGGCCAATCATGGCATTGAAAGGCCAGCAGAATGGAATGAAGATGAACAAGGTGGGCTCCGATGTCAGCAGCCTGAGTGGAAATCGTAGCCATTCTATTTATTATCTCTGTGACTTTGGACAGGTTTCTTAACCTTTTGAGATTCAGTTTCCTCATGTGCAAAAGGAAGCATTCAGAGAATCAAATAACTAATGAATAGAACTGTGAGAGCTATTATAGATATTTGGAAGGTCACGAATATTAGCTTTAATTTTTTAAATGAGGTATACATGTTTATGCATACTTTCTCTCATTTAATTGGGGAAAAAACCCTGGGGGTAGAGATAGGTTATCTTGATATTATAGATGAGAAAACCAAGTCTAGGTATCTGTCCTGTCAATCCCTGAAGTAGAGACTAAGCTAGTTGTGCTTTTTGAACCTCTCACTGCCTATTCTGCCACAGTTCACCAATTTCTTAGCCTCTCCTAGTATCACTTTTAGCTCTAGCATCTCTGATGATTGTGACCAGCTCCCCTGAACTGCCTGCACAGAAACTCCTCATTCACAGCAGTGTAGCACGGCGTGCTAATCAAAGGTGCCATATACGTGAGAACAGAGCTCCATCCTGGGGCCATCTTTGTCCTGGCTGCTTGACATTCTTGATGCCCCTGATTAAGATACACGGTTGACATTCTAGATTGTGAAGGCTGATTTTGAATTAACTTCTTGTACACTTAATCTGTTTTTACCTGATGCATGTTGGGACTGGGCTGTGTGCCCATTCTGTGACCGAGGCTGTTTGTTTTTGGCTGTTTGTTTTTCAGCATTAGACTTTTGCAAGGACACGAGAAGAGAGTAAGGTTTTAGGGATCACACTTTCTCCCATCCCTGCCCCAGCCTCCTGCTCACACAGGCACATAGACATGTGCATACATGCACATGCAAGCCTCCGCACTCTTGTGTTGGAAGGAAGCCTCCCCGGGGCCAGAACAGACAGTATTTCACTTGCAAGAAGTGTTTCATCTCTACCCTTCTGCAACCTTGTCAGGGTAAGAAAAACGGAAGCTGTGACTTTTCAATGCCATCTGGTAAGTTAGATTGAGCATCAGCATGGGGGTGCGTGTCTGTTGTGCTGAAACAGGCCTCTCTAGGATTGACATTTTCACGGGGCTGTCCAGGAAAGGGGGGCACTTCTGAGCCCTGCCTCCCTGAAAGGGGGTCAGGAATTCGCTACCCACCCCTGCCCCAACCATCACTGTCACCTTTTGGATGCACTTATCCTCTATGAGTCATGCGTGTGCTCACAGTCTCACACCACTTGCCTGAGGTCCTGGCAAAGCCCTAGTTCAGTTAATGAGTTTAATAATCTCTGTGCATGTCAACATGGGGGCCGGAACATCTAGCTGCTTTTTATCCAACCCCAGGCAGTTTTCCTTCCTTTCCACAGTAGTGCTAGTAGAACCCAGCTGATTGTAAGTCCCTGCATCGAAACCCACTATCAAAGTGAAAATTGGAGACGGAGAGCCTTCCTGTATGTGTCCTCTAGAAAAATCTGCAGCCTCCTTCTTTAGCAGCCAGAGCTGAATGATGAACAAGTCTGCAGCCCAGGAGGGGACCACCGCACTGCCAGTTAAGTTGGCAAGATGGCAGTATATGGTCACGTCACTGGTGCAGGTGCTCTGGAGCTGGGGAAGGAGAGGAGTGAAGGCTGTGTCAGGCCAGGCTCTCCTTTCCATCTCTGGCCCTTGGCACGTTTGGATGATTCTGCAAACTGTCTCACTCAATGTCCTTTCTCCAGCCCTGTTAGGGGCCAGTGCTGAAAGACTAGACAAGACCCAGTCTGCTGGCAGAAGCTAAGCCCAGAGCCTAATCATTGGTGAGAGAGAGGCTTTAGATGATGTGGTGGCTTTGCGATGTGCAGACTTGGGCAGGCAGAACTGCATTTCCTAGAACTCCCTTTCCTCTAAGTTTCTTCAAAGGTTAGCCGCAGGTGAGATTCGTGAGTGAGAACTGGGGTGCAAGTGAAGCAGAAGCCATTGTGTGGCTCCTGTACGTTGTCAGCTGGCAGCAGCCGCCGGGCCTCACAGGTGCTCCACCCAATTCTGGATCTTCCGGTGTCCCTGACACGAAGGCCAGATGTGTGTGTTTGGTTCTGTGATAAAGGAGCCTGGCTTTAGGAGAGCCGCATCACCAAGGCCAGAGGTAAGAACCGACACGCCTTTCAGTCCATCCTGGGGCTTGTGAGTTCCCTGCGTGTTCTTATTTTCCTCCACCCTCTTGACTACCTGCTCCGTGGTCTCCCAGCTTTAGCCTTAGCTGTGAAGATAGAAGAAACCTATTTAACCAGGTTTCACAATTGCACTTAGTACAGGTTTCAGATCCTTGTACTAAACTTACCTGTCCGTCTCTCTGCCTGCCTGCGTACCTGTCAACAACCCTAGTCGTTCTGCTTCTTTGAACCCTGACTGGTACAGATTGAAGTAGAGACGGGAACCCCATGAATGCTATTAGACTGGTGCCTGGGGACTTGGGGATAGTGTACCCACGACTGGACACACTCAAACATGTTTTTCCATTTTCTGTGGATCCCAAATCTTACATAGTCTGCACATCTAGGAAGTCGTGTTTAGGGGATGAAAGATGTATTAATATTGTAAAAGACTCTTCCAGGTACCTGTCAAGTGTCCCTCTTGCCATACATATATTCCTTCTTTTCATCCCTGCCCCCCCTTCTTCATTTGAATCTTTGGGAAATTTGAGACTGTCTGTCCTGAGTCGTCCTCAGCCTAAAAGACCAACCTCTCCACAGGAGCCAGATGAGCGGGAGACTTCATTCAAGGAAAGGGTTCAGCTGGGAAGTTAGTGCGGCAGACCCTGACAGCAGCCCCTCTAGCGTGGAGCAGGCAGCTGAAGGAGGGAGCATGATTTGCTTTCTTCTGCTGCAGTGTGGGAGCATCACAGACCTGTCGCTCAGTCCAAGATCAGAGAAAGTTCCAAACAAGAAGCCGGCTTGGTTCAGCTGTTTCCCCTGTTCCCCCTGCTGACTGCTGGGAGCTAGCTGGGAGATGAAGGCTCACACTCGCTTCCCCCATCCCAGACAGCAGAAACAGGGCCCCTTCTCACCCATCACGAACGGTAGAGCCTGGAAACACTGCTACCTCTGACTAATTTGCCCGAAGTCCCTTGTATAGGATGCGAATGTGTTTTGCATTTTGAGGTTTGATGGGTAGGTTGATGCCTTCTGGTAATTTCTCAGCACAAAATAATGACAGTTTGAATGAAATTCAATGGTTACATTTTTTCCCCCAGCTCTTAGTTATTGTTTTGCGCCAGCTCATTACTTCCCCTAGTTAAAATTGGTAGCAGAAACAGAAGGGGTGAAATACTACCAAGGGGACTATTCCTTCAGTGTTCATAGCAGGTGTCTCCATTAGGTTTTTCCTAAGAGCCACATCCAGGTGTAGCAAATTAGTTAAGAGGGCCATGGGTTCATTTGCATGTGATCTGCATATGGTTTCAGGGTACCTAGATAAACAGTGCTTGTACATTTCAGGCAATTTTGTGTTTAAATTCTCTTGCTTTTTCCTTGGTCTTTCCCTCTTTGCCCTTTTCTCATTTCCTCCCCACAACTCCATGATTTGAAGTCACACCAGAATCCATATAGTCACATATATGGAAGAACTGTGAAGGGCGAGGGAAGAGCACAGAGAACTACATGGGGAAGATGTCTGTGCTGCTGTGCCCTGGGGTCTGTTAATGCAGAAGACACAAGATAGGGAGGGAAGTTGAAAGTACAGGAGCCTATTCTTGAAGAGTTTTCTCATCTTGAAGACTAATAATGATGAAAGTGGTGTTGCTGTTGATGCTGCTGTCCGTGACAATAGTAACAATTGAGTTTGGCATGCCATGAAGTTCCTACCTCCCCAGGCTAAAAAACACTCAGGGTTTATCCATTCGATCTCTTCATTAATGTAAATTATGGTTTAATTCACTGATCCACAACCTGCAATGGAAAAGTCAGTGGCTGAAGTCAGTGCCGAGTGTCCCTGAGTAAAAAACACTCTGCTTTCAAAGTATTCTTCTAGGATTCTTTATGGATCTCTCCAAACTCCCCCACTCAACTGTCCTCACTTTCCTATCCTTTTCCTCCTTGCTACCATCAGATTCAGGGTCTGTTAGGAGGTTTATTTTGCTTGCCAACAGCCTGCGGGCTTAAAAACACAGCTCACTCTTTCCTTTGGCTGAGCTAAAAGAACATCTCCATCTGATTTCCTTAGGGACTTGATACGGTTTTCTCTAACTTTTTCTTCACTTTTCTCTCTCTCTGCCTTTGTCTTTTTGACATCTGTCTTCCTTCCCTGTTTATTTCCCTTTCCCTCTCCCCTCCCTGTTCTGCACAGAATAACACGAAACTCAGTCCACACAGCGCGGCACTGGTAGGGAGAGGAGCAGAACAGTGCTAGGGACTGCCCTGCAGTGCACAGGGCAGTGGCGGTAGCGCATGTCACGCTAAGGAGGCTGGAGCCGTGTAACAATGGGAACAAAATCCTGTGGTTACACACTCCATAAAACCTCCCCCGCTGCAGCTGGTTTCCATGCCAGGAGGATTAAGCAAGTTTTGTTAAGACCCTTAAAGAAGCAGTGAGTGGCAGAAGTTATTGGAGCGGTTGGAGATTTGTTGGAGTCAAGCACCATGAGGCTGCCTGGCCTGGTTGGAGGGAGGAGAGAGCCATTATACAGATCTGCATTAGAGCCTGGACACTGGTAGAGACACGGAGCCAGGATGCCAGGGTGCGGTGGGATTAATTGACCAGCCTTTCAGCACCAGAGCGAAGCAGGCTTAATGGCAGACTCCAGGGAATCTACAAAACAACCTTTTTGTATTCTTTTCTGTTTGACTTGTGTTTAATTTGTTCTTTCTGCAAGCAGTTCAAAGTGTTTTCTATACGCCACACAGTATTCAACTGATCCCATTTGATCCTGCAGCTCCAGCTGAGGATGGGTGTGGCAGATACCAGACATTGTGGGTTGGGATGTAAGAACCCCTTTAGTCCCTGTGATGTCATCTCTAATCCAGGTCCGTCCTACATCTTCTTAGACGAGTAGAAATGATTGGCCACCTCATTTGATTGATAGGTGAAAACACCAACGGGCAAAAGGGACATTCGCAGCATGCCTCCCTAGCAGAGACCCCTTTTAAGGATCTGGAGAGACCCTGGTAACATATTCATGGGATTATACATTTGGGATAGAAAGAGTTTGTTTTGTTCTGTTTATGTTTTTAGTGCAGTGGCTTAAGATTGCTGTCTTTTTCTACTCCAGGTTCCCCTCTGTTTTGCTACCCTTTGCTAAGGGTTTTGGTTGGAATACAGTTAAGGTGAAGCTGCGGTGAGACATCTCGTTTGTATGTAGTGGGGGTGATAATACAGGTTCCATGCATAGTTGCGTTATGGCCAGCTGTTTCGGTATAGGAATGGCTTCCAGGAATATTTTTGCCACCTGCCGTGCCATCACCAACCTCTGGAGTTGTAGGGCGGGAAGTCCTGTCGTGACAACAAAGATGTGCTGCCTTGCCTGGTCCTGGTCCTGGATGTACGCTGTTAGTAGAGGAGAAGCCATGGACAGAGTTAGAAGCCGGTAGGTGGGAAAGTCTTTTAGACCCTTCAGTTCACATACTCGTGTAGGAAAGAAACTTGGTGGAATTTTCACAGATTGGCCAACAATACTAAGAATGTACACAACATTGCTAATTACAAGTATGAAGCTTGAAGAAATTTCTCTAAATTACTAATAGACACTCACCAGCTATGTAGAGGAAAGACTAAATTGTCCTTCTCTCTGTAGAAACTTAGAACTGCCATGTGCAGAGGCGATTTTGCGTCTAATAATCTATGGAAAAGGAAGCAGTGCAGAGATTTGTCAAGCAATTAATAACAATATTAGGTTACTTTTTAAAATTTGAAAACTTTTGGTGTTTGTGGTATTTGTCAGCTTTTTAAAACATACTTTACTGTGGTTTATTTTTTCATTCTAAACAAGTATTTACTTTCACACTTACTTAACTTTGAGTTTGTCATTTTATATTCTTTTCTAAAATAGCAAGTCCCAAATTTATGAACTTTAGGCTCGGTAAATCCTGAATCTGCCCCTGGGTAATTGACTCGTCTTTGGGAATCCAGACTCTTGGGAGTTCTCCTCCTTTCTAGGTCAGGACTCTGTCTGCCTCATTTTAAGTCTGGCCTTAAAGCTACATGCAGACCCAATGAATGGCTCCTTCCAGTCTTTAGTTTTAAGCTCATGTGCAGAATGGAAATCTCCTGGAGTATCTTGTCTTTCCTAAGGCTTTCTTCCCCCACCCTAGTCAGGGTTGAAGCTTGTAAGGTTAAATGCAAAGATCCTTGGGATAATCTGGTTCTAGTTGAAAGTCAGACACTATCTGATTGGGTGAATTTGACCAAGTCAGTATATCTTTTTAGACCCCAATTTCCTCTTCTCTCACTTGAGAATAATTATGATAGTTTGGTCTTTCTTACAGGATTATAGTAAGTGCCACTGAAATTAAATGAGAGAATAAAGTTGTCTGACAAGTACAGAGTGCTCTACAAACAGAAGGGATTATGGTTTATTGATCAAGTCAAAGCAACCATCTTCCAAACCTAAGATTTTTAGGTGCTTAGATCGGGGTTCCATGTGAGTGAATATTCTCTGCATTTGTTCTGACAATGGCACCCACTTTGCGTTTTATAGATCTAGTTCAGAAAGCCGTGGACCTTGATGGTGGCATGTGTGATGGGGCAGGCAACCATATCTTTTAGATGTTGGAGGGTACTGGAGGATTTGGTGTATCAGAAGGGGCTCAATTCACATTCTCAGAGGCTGCTCCTTTGAGGTAAGCTCCTCCTCTGTGTGCTGAATACTCTGATGCTTCTAATTGACCTGAAAATATCTTGTCTCTCCTTTGAAATGTCACCTGGTCCTTTTCAAGTGCATTTCCAGGCAGTCAGGATCAATACATTGTTTGGGTTAAGCATGTGAGATCGTGATTGACGACCCAAATGAGTGTAGGCTTCACTTCCAGCAACAGTTCCAGTATTAGATGTTGCTGAGACCCATTCATAACTATGAGCAGAGATCAATGATCTAGAAGACAACATCTTGAGAAAAGATGTAGTCTAGAGTGGAGTTTATCACAGCCAGCCTTTAGGTTCAAGCTAGTCCAGAGGGTTCAGGATTCAAAGTCAGTTCCACTTAAACAGTTACTTGCTGGGTCTCTGTTTTGTTCTAGACTTGTCCTGTACATGATTGGGATGTAGGGAGGATCAAGCTTGTCCTTCCTCGTAATGAGCTTACAGTCTGAGGAGGAGTTAACACACATATGACCTACTTGTGTCAATTGTGTAGGGCTGTAATAGCAGTAGGAAGACAGCTTTCAAGATCCAAGGAGGTAGAGATAATGTCCTCTTTGGCTTTCATTTTTCTTTATTTGAACAGTGGGAAAATCTTGAGTAAAAAGAGACTTAGATTGAGGCATTGGAAAGTTAACCCTTTTACCAGCTTAGTCCAGAAATGAGTCTTTGTTTCTCCTGTTTAATGATCAGACCCTCATTTTCTGTGATGCATTAGTCATTGTGCTGAAATGGAAGAATATTTACTCCCTGACTTCAGGGAGTCCATGGTCTAATTCCATGGTCTTTCCTATAGGAAGAAAATACTGCTGGTCCTCAGGGGTAGGACATAAACAGGATTGGGGAGCATTTGTGCCCATTTGTCACTACTTTGCCCACTTAGTTCTTCTGTCCCCACATACTCTTGGTTGCAGGAGAGTGAAACAACATCCAGGGATGTGTCTGTGGACATGGACATGGACACCACAGTCTGACACATGTGAGGACTGACATACAACCTTGGCTTCCTCATGTTATGGCCCCAGTCATCTGCTCAGCCACAGTGCCCTGTAGCATCCCGTGATCCCTGGGGCTTTTATCCTTATGGGACTGGTACATAGATCTGGATCTGGATCTGCATCCTGTCTCACCTCAGTCACAAGGAGCTGTTTGTTTCCTGCCCTTCTTTGCCTATATACTTGGAATCAGGGTGGGGTGTGTGTGTATATCTAGATGTTATCTTGTAGGTAGAAGGCTGAGCTTTCTTAAGATGGATGCAGAAGGGTAAGGGATAGTAATGGCAGTGAATCTGGAACAGTTTGCCTCTCTAGCAATCCTTTGCTTATTCCCAGAGCGTGGCTTCCTCTGTTCTTCCTATTGGCCCTGTTCCCTCACCCCAGTTCCTGTGAATCTCCCCATGGCTGCCTGCTTTTCTGGTCACTCTGGGAGCTCTCCTCATTGCTCTTTGTGTGGACATTGTGCCCTGCTAGGCTTCTGGCTTCTCCGATGCTTGGATTTCCTGCAAGTTTATACTGTGAGGTGACTCTTCCCATACGAAACATGGAACAAGGGACATTCTGAGATGGGAAATCCTGAAATTTACTGAGACAAAGGGACACTAGAATAAGTACTAGTTAAAGGAGCTAATGAACAGAAAGCTCTTAGCATGGTCCTTTCAAGTAGTATACTCTCAGTAAATCCTATTATTATTATTGGTAGTAGTAGTCATGCTGTGATTGTTTTGCTATTATCATCATTATCATTTTTTAACACCTGCTATCCTGTCTTCACTCTGCACGATAGAGGAACCTAGAGCATGCTCCCTGAATGTCAGTGTGCATACAAATCTCCAGAGTGCCTTGTTAAAATGAGGATTTTTATTTAGAAGCTCTGAGCCTCTGAATTTTTTTAAAATTTAAATCCATGTTAGTTACCATATAGTGCAATAATGATTTCAGGAATAGAATCTGGTGATTCAGTACTTACATATACCACCCAGTGCTCATCTCAACAAGTGCCCTCCTTAATGCCAATCTCTCATTTAGCCCATCCCCTACCCACCACCCCGCCAGAAACCCTCAGTTTATTCTCTGTAATTAAGAGTCTCTTATAGTTTGTCTCCCTATTTTTATCTTATTTTTGCTTCCCTTTCCCTATGCTCATCTGTTTTGTTTCTTAAATTACACATATGAGTGAAATCATATGATATTTGTCTTTCTCTTACATATTTCACTTAGTGTAATACACTCTAGTTCCATCCACATTGTTGCAAATGGCAAGATTTCATTCTTTTTGATCTCCGAGTACTGTTCCATTGTATATATACACCATATTTTCTTTATCCATTCATCAGTTGATGGACATTTGGGCTCTTTCCATACTTTGTGAGCCTCTGAATTTTTAACAAGCTCTCAGATAATGCAAGTGTTCCTGGTCCATGGACCACAGTTTGAGAAGCAAACGTCTCAGGGACCCAGAAAAGGGAAGGGGAAAGAGGGTAAGGTGTTGAGGAAAGAGAATAGGATTGGGGACGTTCAATCTCTGCATGCCTCTGAGGTCAGAAACACAGATCGGAGACAATGCTGCTGGAAGCTCTGTTAGTTCCCCAGGTTTATTAACTTTTGTAATTATGATAAAATAACTGCATTTCTATGGAAATGTTGGAAAAACAGATTAAATGAAAAGGGTGTGATGTTGTAAGAGGAGACTCCATTCTACTTAGCCATCATTGGTAGAGAAGAGGAACCTTTTTTTTGTCCTGGCTGGGTTATGGCAGGCTTTGAGAGGACCTGAATCTTCAGGTTCATGGAAAGAGAGAAAGAAGAAGGTTATGAGAGCCTAGGACAGAGTACTGATCCACATAGGTCATATTTTGTGTGATCTGTTTAGTCCTTTTGGACTTTTGCTTTCCCCAATTTAGTAGATTATAAATTTGTTGGAGAAGATGGACTTCAAACAGAAATAATTTGTTTGTATTAGTACTTTCCTAATAATAGTGCCACTTGTAGTATTAGAGCTTGTTTAGGGCCAGATATTATTTCATATAATCTGCATAGCAATTCTCAGAAATAGGTATTGCTTTCTCCCAATATCATTCTTACCAAACATACTTTGTTTTGCTTATTTATTTTGTTCATTGTCTCCCCCAACTAGACTGCAGGCTCCATGTAACTTTATTCATTGCCTCCCCATGACTAGTAGAGCACATCACACTGAGTAGTTGGTGAATATGCATTTGTCAAACAAGTGATGGGATGGATGCAAAAATCAAGAATCAGGAAGGTTTGCCTAACATCACCCAGATGGTAAATGCTGTAGTCAAAACCCAGATCTTGTGCATCTTGCTCTAAAGCTCTTTCCCACCCTGTTGTGCAGGCTCCCTGTGATTTTAGCTACTTCCTAAGCTCAGTGCCATGAGCTTAGGCAGTGAATCCCACCATTCAGTTGAGTCCTAGGCTGCCGAGGCCAAAGTGTTATGGGTACCACTTAGGCTTAACATTAGTTGTCAGTGATCTCTATGAGGTCACAGTAGGACTGACTGATAAGCCAGACCCAGGTCATGTGTACTCCCAGGTAAGCCAGGGGAAGATGCTTCGAGAGATCACACACCCCAGTATGCCAGCAGTCATACTGTATTTATGACTCAGAGTGAGGTCTGTATCAGGCTCATATCATCTTTTTCTTTATGAGGTTTGCCACTCACTCAGCCCCAACAGAAGATTTGCTTATTCACTGTTCTTTTCGGCTCCCAAGGAAAACATTATAAGGTACATGTTTGGGTTGGAAGGGAAGCAGTCAGGCAAGACTCCCAAGTGACATAGACTCCACAGGCAGGGAGTACCCAGCGTTCCTTATTAGACACAATAGTTGGATGCAGACAGTGGTCCTTCTACTGACCAGTAGGCACTGCTTTAACAGAGACCCAGGCTGTCAGCTTAGGAGAACACCAGAAAACAAAATTCACTCATTTCCTAAAGCTAAGTTCTTAAGCCAAAGTTAGCATCTCAGAAACTCCTGACACAAAGTTATAAAAAGCTAGGTAACCTTTATTGAGCAAGGCAGTCACGTCGTGTCATACCACAGCTCTGGGCCAAGGATCCAGAAGATGGGTGCTGGGGGTCCCTTCCCAACCATGCTCAGAGGTATCAAAGTGCAAGCGTTACACCTGCTGCTTAAAACGTTCCCACATGCCCTTGAACATAACCGGGCCCAATGGGCATGAGGCTGGAAATGAGATCCAAATTGATAGAAATAAAATGTGCTGTGCCTTGAGATTGTTGTTATCAGGAAAGAAAGGAAAGGATGTTGTTCTGTGCCGGAAAACTGAGACCTTCTATTTTGGTTATTTTAAACAGCTTATTCTATGAAGAAAGCTATTCATGAAAAGTCAACATCAGAGAATTACCTAGGCCTTTATCATGTAATCAAGACAGGACATCTTCTAATTGGTTCATTATGCATCCACCATGATGCCAGACGAAATGCTCAGTTACTTAATGGTTTTATCCAGTGAAAGATAAGATCTGTTGTTTTTATTATGTCCCTTGAAAGGAAAGCCCCTCAGATTATCCTTGTGAGAAATTTTTGTGCCTAACTAGCGTCATGAATTTAGAGGAAGGACTCTCAGATTCCTATAATCCAGTCTAAGACAGTTTCCTATGGCTTAAAGGTCAATGAAGGGGTTAATTTTCAGAACCCTTCTCCAGGATATAGTAAATATGGAAATGAGAGCAAGGAAAACAACTCTCAAATTTTGGATGATCAGTGGCTCATACCTTACCTGCAACTCATGAGTTCATTTTGTAACAAAGGATTGAGGAATTTTCTGCTTGAGTTACATACATCACAACAGTCTCCAAGCCCAAATGAGGGCCTAGCTCCATCAGGAATAACGAATGTCCAAACTGTTTCAGCTCATAATTTATTTCTGTGCCCAGAGTTCATCACATGATCTGCCACCACTGCTCATTTTCTGAAAATAATTTCTCTAGATGTTCATGGGCTTCCTGCTCTCATCACCCGGAACAGTAAAGAATAGTCACATCACCTCCCCTAATTTATCCCAGTGTCCACAAATCTCTCTAGGTCTCCACAAACAAAGCAGAATGCAAAATGCAGAATACAATTGTTCATCAGCGCATGGGCATGTCTCCAAGTGCATTATAGAAAAAGCGAATAAAAGAGAAAATTTTGGGCCCAGGGCTTTTAACCAGTGGCTCTGATTTTACCCTTGCCTCGCTCTAAATGGAATGCGCTTCTGGCTACAGAGAGATTCCCCTTGTTTCTTGCACTAACTCCCCATTGTAGATGGTCTAATGTAGTTTGGTCTAAAATCAAACTGGTATCTTAGTTGTCATGGGAAATACAAGAGGAAGTAAACTGAGCAAGAATCATGTTTCACGCCAGATACAGGAAGTTGCGTTTAGACCTTGCATGTCCCACATGTCCCACATGTCCCACAACCATTTCCATGTTTGTTTGCTTCGCTTCAGAGTCCCTGGTATTTGTGGTCAGAACAAAATTAGAGAAAAGCGATAAAAGGACAGGAAATCAAGGGTATCATGCCTTGGGTCAAGGTGATTACATCTTTTCTTGCAATTGCTTTCAGATAAATATTATGTTAGGAAAAGCTGGAAGGGGAAAATTACAGTGAAAGATTCACCACAAGTATCATCAAACTCAGTAAAGCAAGTCCCATGGAAGAAGTCATTTTAATGTTGCTCTTATGTTTTAGGAAAGTAAATCAGATACAGCCAAGAAATACCAGGGAAATAACTATAATCATTATTTAGGAATTTGTTCAGCAAGAACCAGTCAGTCCCTTAGTTTTTTCCTATACAATTCCTTCTCCTATTTCAAGCCAGTTACATGTCATAACTAAAGAGTAACCACTGACTTTTTGACTGCCTCTCCTATGCTTCCACTAACTCTCCATCTTTCTACTGCACCTTCTCCATCAGCGAGAATATTTAATCATCCCCTTTTGTCAATCATGCTGTCTTGTTCTTACCATCACCCCCAAACAGTTCATTATTTTGAAATTATAAGTATCCATCTCTCTTTCCTATTTGACTATTTATCAGTCATCTTTGCAAACCTGTGCCCGGAACACTGCTAACCATATAGCGGGAGTTCATGCAAATTTATTGAAGGGATAGATTTGGAACCAAGGAGAAAATCCCATATTCAAATATTCTCTGCACGTACATATATGTGATCTCCAAGCTATCTTTAATAGATTGAAATCTGTAAGATAATCATTATCTATACACTACACACGGGCTTTTTCTTGATTATAAACTTGTTGCATTTAGACATAGTTAAAAAATTTTTTTTTCTCTCATATGTTTCTACTCCAGTTTTAGCAATGTATGATTTGGAATGGAATTTAAGAACAATCTTCCATGAGTAAAAGCCAAACTCACATAAACAGAGCATAGAATGGTGCATGCCAGGGACTGGGAAGTGGGGAGATGTAGGTCAAAGGGTGCAAACTTCCTGTTACAAGATGAATAAGTTTTGGGGATCTAATGTACAGCACAGTGACAATAGTTAACAATATTATATGCTTGAGAGTTTCTAAGAGAGTAGTTCTGAAATGCTCTTACCACACACAGGGTAATTATGTGATGTGATGGAGTTGTTAACTAACCCTATTGTGGAAATCATTTAACATTATATATGTACATTAAATCATCACATTGTACACGTTAGATTTATACAGTTTTATATGCTAATTACATCAGACTAGAGCTGTAGAGCATGGGGTGGTAGGTGGAGAAAGAAGAATTTTCCATCTGGAAGTAAATTTTTTTTTCCTCTGTGAATTACATTGTTTCTTTTTAAGGTATTTGGAATACTCTCTTATATCCCAATGGACCATTTACTAAACAATGCCTTCTGCTGACAAATCCTAACTTTTGCTTAGAAAGGCATTGTGTTTTCATTTTGTAAGTTACTTCTATAAAATTCTGAAGGTTCTAATAAGTGTCAGTGAGTGAGGAACTGTGGATATTATTTGAATAGTAGCATTCACCAGTGGAGGCAGAGGGATTTTTCTTGTGCCCAGTTATCTACCAGTTTGCCCCAGTTCTTTTCTTTTTGCATGAAGCCCTGTCCTTGGCTGTCTGAAGGTGTGAAGGTCCTAGGTTTAGGAAGACCTCACATCTTCAAATAAGGTCAGTGGCCTTTCCATCATTTCTGTCTTGTAAGTGTCCTAAGGTCTCTTTTTCTTCTTTTATTTCAGGTCCCCTAGAAGAAATGAAACCAACCCCCCCCCCCCTTCTTTGGTAGACTGGACCTGCTACCTCCTGCTACATACATCTCTGAAATTAGGGGGTTATCAGTGTACTTCTGAGCAGCTCCTGCTGTATTTTTATGATGGGTGGCAAATTAATTTCTTATCTGTTGGTGTTGGACTATCCTTTCCCCCACATGCCAGGTGTCAGAAAAAGCCTATAATTCTGCAGACTGCTGTGCTAAGTTACCTTTGCCTTTTCTTTACTCCCTTTATTTCTCTGCCTCCCTGGCTTTGTGGTTGACGTTGAAGAGAATGGTTTCTTGAGTGTTCTAGGGCTCATCCAGTGGGTTGCCAGTGGTTGCTGGATGACTTACGGTTCTTAGTTCTTACTTTATTCCCAGTTCTCTCCCACCCCCAACCTATAAAATATTACTTTCTCTCCTTTTTTTCTTTTTTTCTGGAAAAGGATGAAGTGGATCATGTCTTTTAAAAAATTTTTTTAATGTTTTATTTATTTTTCAGAGAGAGAGAGACAGACAGACAGTGTGAGCAGGGTAGGATTAGAGAGAGAGGGAGATACTGAATCTGAAGACCGGCTCCAGGCTCTGAGCTAGCCAACAGCACAGAGCCCAACATGGGGCTCGAACCCACAAACTGTGAGATCATGACCTGAGCCGCAGTTGGATGCTTAACCAACTGACCCACCCAGGCACCCCAAAGTGGATTGTGTCTTAAAAATGGGTGCCAACACATATGGTTAGCTTTTGGGAGACTGCTTGTTGTTACATCCAATACCTGTCTTCTCCCGTCCTGTGTGGATGTGGGAGACTCCCAAAACTCTTACAGGGTTGGTCTGTGAGAATCTCTGTTCAGTCTCACGAGGCAGTAGCAGGAGGTAGAAGGGTAGAGACAAGAGGCAATAAAGCTATATCAAGTGTTATTCTTTCCACATGATAATCCAAGGCAGTTTAACCCAATTATTCTTTTAACCTTCGGGATGTATCCAGATCCCCTTCCCTGGATCAGGATGTATCCAGATCCCCTTTATTTCTGTCTAGAACGAATGCAATAATAACTAATTTTAGTATAATCCTTTGCAGTCTTCCGTTCACTTCAGGATTTTCTCTGTCCTACCATTTTCAAAATAGCCCTATAAAGTAGGCAAGGCCAGTAATATTACCACTATGTGCACACTTCCATCATCCTTCTTTTGCTTTCTATATTTATACATCAACATCAAGTGAACTTTGAGCAAGCCTTTGCCATTCCACTCCACAGGTAAGAAAACTGAAGCTCAGGGAGGTGAAGTGACTTATCTAAGGTCCATGGATGAAAGTTAAAAAATTCAGGTCTCAAGCTCATGCTGTCCACATGCTTTAAAAAAAATAACTTTTTAAAATTTTGACATAAAAGTATATTCACATTATTTGTACAGAATAGTACACAAAGGTCTATTTTACCTTTCTTTACCCAGTTTTCCTCAATGGTAACGTCTTCTAAAAATATAGTACAGTATCACAGTCAGGATCTTGACAGTGATTTAGTCAAGATACAGAACATTTCCATCACCACGAGGATCTCACTTATCTCCTGCCCCTGACCCCTCTTCACCTTCTGACAGTCACTAGTCTGTTCTCCATTTTTATAACTGTGTCATTTCATAAATTGTTATATAAACAAAACAATATAATATTCTAGTTTTTGGGATTGGCTTTTCCCCTCAGCATAATACTCTAAAGATGTGTCCAGGTTGATGCACATATCAGTAGTTTATTTCTTTTTATTGTTGAGTAGCATTTCCATGCTGGGGAGGTACCACCATAATGTGTGGAACCATTCGCCCACTGAAGGATACGTGGGTTGTTTTTAGTTTGGAATATTAAAATAAAGCTGCTATACACGTTTATGTGGGTTTTTGTGTGAATGTAAGTTTTCATTTCCCTGGGACAAATGCCTAGGAGCGCATTTTCTGGATTCTACGGTAGTGACATGTTTAGTTGTTTCAGGAGGTGCCAAACTATTTTCCAGATGGGGTGTACGGTTTCACATTCCTATCGCCAGTGCATGAGTGCGCCCCTTTTTCCGTATCCTCCCAGCCTGTGGTGTCACTATATTTGATTGCAGTCATCCTGATAGACGTGTAATGATCTCATTGTGATTTTAATATGCATTTCTTAATGACTAACAATGTTGAACATATTTTTACGTGCTTATCTGCCATCTCTATTTCCAGTTTAATGAAATGTCCCTTTATATCTTCTGCTTATTATTTGATTGCCTTCTCTCTTTTTTAAAATTTTTATTTACTTACTCATTTTTACTGTTGAAAAGTTCCTTGTATGTTCTAAATAATGGTTCTTCAATAGATACATGGTTTGCACGTATTTCCCCCCAGCCTGTACCTTGTCTTTTCAGCCTCTTAACAAGATCTTTTGCAGAGCATCATTTGTAAAATTTTGATGAAGTCCAGTTTATCAGTTTTTCCTTGTATGCATCGTGGTTTGGTATCAAGTCTAAGAACTCTTTGCTTGCCCTAGATTCCACATGTTCTGATATTCTAAAACATTATAGTTTTATGTTTTACAATTAATTCTATGATCTATTTTGAGTTCATTTTTGTGGAAGGGGTAAGACCCAGGTCATGGTGTGTTTTGTTGTTGATGATGATGATGTTGTTTAATTCTGATGGTTGTGCAATTGATCTAGTGCCATTGGTTGAAAAAACTCTTCCTTCATTGAATTACTTTGGCACCTTTCTCAGAAATAAGTTGGACATATTTATGCGGTCTATACCTGGGTTTTCTTTTCTGTTCCAGTGATTCATCTGCTGATTTCTCCACCAGTATAACCACCAATATTGATTACTGTGGTTATATACTAAGTCATAGAATCAAGTAGAATTCTTTTATTATTCAAAATTGCTTTTAGCTGTTCTAGTTCCTTCACTTTTCCATATAAATTTTATAGTAATCTTGTCTATTTCCACAGATTTTTTAAAAATTTTGGTAGAAAATGCGTTGAACTTACGTATCACTTTGGGAAAAATTGGAAGATTCAGTCTTCCAATATATGAACATGGTATGTCTCTCCATTAATTTAGATCTTCTTTGATTTATTTCATTAGGGTTTTACAGTTTTTAGGGCCGCCTGGGTGGCCCAGTCGGTTAAGCATCCAGCTTTGGCTCAGGTCATGATCTCGCGGTTCATGGGTTTGAGCCCTGTGTCAGGCTCTGTGCTGACAGCCAGCTCAGAGCCTGGAGCCTGTTTCAGATTCTGTGTCTCCCTCTCTCTCTGACCCTCCCCTGCTCAGCTGTCTTTCTTTCTCTCTGTCTCTCTCTCTCTAACAATTAAATAAAACATTAAAAAAAAGAATTTTATAGTTTTTAGCATATAAATTCTGTACATATTTTGTTAGTTTTTTTGAGTTATTATAAGTGGTATTGTGTTTTTAATTTTCGTGTCTCCATGTTTATTGGTGGGATACATAAAATAATTGCCTTTGTATGTTAATTTGTATTTTTCAACTTTGTTGAACTCACTTATTAGTTATACCAATTAAAAAATTTTTTTGGAGTTAAAATATTTAAGAAGTATTTTTTGGAAATTCTTATGAAGACAGTCATATCACCTAAAAATTAGACAGTTCTGTTTCTTCCGTTCAATAAGTATATATTTAACTTCTTTATTGCACTGGCTAGAACTTCTTGAACTACTTTGAATAAGAGTGATGAAAGTCAGATATGTAGGACAGAGCTAAAGCATTACAGAGAAGGAAATTTATAGCACTAAATGTATACATTAAAAAAGAGGAAGAGTCTCAAATCAGTCATTACAAGTCTCCTTAAGAATCTAGAAAAAGAAGAGCACAAAACCCAAAGCACGCAAAAGGAAGGAAATCATAAAATAAGAGCAGAGATCAATGAAATGGAAAATAAAAACAATAGAAGAAATAGAAGAAACAAAAATCTGGTTTAAAAGATCATTAAAATTGGAATACTTCTAGCAGTATTGACAAAAAAAAAATAGAGAAAACATAAATTACCAATATCAAGAATGAAACAATTTTCAACAAATTCTCCCAGAAAATAGAAAAAGAGGAAACACTTCCCAATTCATTTTATAAAGCTTGTATTGCCTTGATACCAAAATTAGACAGACAGTACAAAGAAGAAAAATGCAGACAAATACCTTTCATAAGAATATCTTTAATAAAATATTACCAAATATAGTTTAGCAATATATAAAAATAATTATACACTGTGGCCAAATGGAGTTTATTCCAGGGATACGAGGGTGGTTTAATATTAAAATATTAATCTGTGTGATAGTTGCACTTATGGTAAACATAGCTTAATGTATAGAGTTGTCAAATCACTATGTTGTACACCAGAAACTAATGTGACATTGTGTGTCAGCTATATATACTTCAGTAAAAAAATTAAAAAAAAAGATAATCATTGTGGTATCATATTTTGCTTACCTGTCCCTGTTCTCCCTCCCTTCTCCCTCCTCCCTCCCTTCCTGCTTCTTTCTCTTTCTCTTTCTCTTTCTCTTTCTCTTTCTCTGTTTTCTTTCTTTCTCCTTTTCTTTTTCCTTTTCCTTTTCCTTTCCTTTCCTATGTTCCAATATTCCTTTCTTACCAGTTCTTTTGTTTAGAAAACTTCTTTAGCTATTATTTTTAGGATTGATGTCCTGGTGCCAAATGTTTAGTTTTCCTTCATCTGAAAATGTCATAATTTTCCCTTTATTCCTGAAAGATATTTTCACTGGTTGTAGGATTCTGGATTGACAGTTCTGTTCTTTCAGTACTTGAAAACTAGTGTACTACTTCCTTTCACCTCCATCACTTTTGAAGAGATATATGCTATCATCCAAATATTTCTTCTGTCTGTAGATGAGGTATTATTCTCTGGCTGCTCTCAAGATTATTTCTTGATCTTTAGTTTTCAGAATTTGACTAGACATGTCTTGGTGTAGTTTTCTTTAGGTTTATCCTTTTTGGGATTTACTTTCATTCTTTTTTATTGTGGTGAAATATATGACAACATTTCCCATTTTAATAATTTTCTTTATTTAAGTTTTACTTAACACAGAATGCTTTAATGGTTTTAGGAGTAGAACTTAGTGATTTGTCGCTTACATCCAACACCCAGTGCTCATCACAAGTGCACTCAATGCCCATCTTCCATCTAGCCCATCTATCACCCATCCCCCTCCATCAACCCTCAGTTTGTTCTCTACCATTAAGAGTCTCTTGTGATTTGTTTCCCTCTCTTCTCTTCCCCTGCCTTTCCTAAGTGTTCATCTGTTTTGTTTCCTAAATCCCCCATGTGAGTGGAATCATAGGGTTTTTATCTTTCTCTGATTGACTTATTTTGCTTAGCATAATACATTTTAATAATTTTAAAGTATACAATACAGTGGTATTAATTACATTTACAGTGTTGTATGACTATATTTACTATCTATTTCTAAACCTTTTTTGTCACCTCAAACAGAAACTTTGCATTCATTAAGCAAGCACTCTCCCTTTCTCCCTCCTCCCAGCCTCTGGTAGCCTCTAATCTACTTTTTGTCTCTATAAATTTTTCTTTTCTACATATTTCATGTAAATGGAATCATGCAGTGTTTGTCCTTTTATGCCTGGCTGAGTTCACGACTCATCCATCTTACAGCATGTATCACAACTTCATTTTTTTTAGCTGAATAATATTCCATTTGATGGATATTCTACCTTTTAAAAATCTAGACTCAGTTATTTTCATATGTGAATGTCTAGTCATTCCAACTCTATTTACTGAAAAAACTATCTTTTCTCCATTATATTGCTTTGTCAAAGTTTGACTGTATATATGTGGGTCTATTTCTGGGTTCTCTATTCTTTCTACTTGTCTATTCTTTCGTCAACATATTTGGATTACTATAGCTTTTTAGTAAATTTTGAAATGGAATGCTGTCAGTCCTTGGCCTTTGCTTTTGTTGTTCAATATTGTGTTGGCTACTTTGGGTATTTTACCTCTCCATATAAACTTCAGAATGAATTTGTCAGCATTCACAAAACAACTTGCTGGGATTTTGATTTGGATTCCATTGAATCTGTAGATCAAATTGAGAAGAACTGACATTTCAACAATATTGAGTTATTACTACCCATGAACATTTATCTCTATTTAGTTTGTCTTTGATTTCTTTCAGAGTTTTGTAGTTTTTCTCATACAGATCTTGTGTATATTTTGTTAGATTTATACTTGTGTATTTCATTTTTAGGAGTGGAAGTGTAGGTAGTATTGTGTTTTAAATTTCAGATTCCACTTGTTCATTGCTGATATATAGGAAAGCAAATAACCTTTGTGTATTAATTTTGTATACAACAATGTTCCAGGAATGTTTTATTGATTTTTTTTGGCTATTCAGCCTAGACTGTCATGTCATCTGCAAGGACAATTTTATTGCTTCCTTCCCAATCCGTATACATTTTCTTTTTTCTTTAAATTTTACTGTATTTGCTAGGGATCCCAGTACGATATTGAAAAAGCAATGGTGAGCAAGGACATCTTTGCCTGGTGGCTGAACTTAGTGGGAAAGCTTAGAGTTTCTCACCCTAAGGTGTAATGTTGTCTGTAGATTTTTTATAGATACTCTATATCAAGTTGAGAAGTTTCTCTCTATTATTAGTTTACTGAGATTTAAAAAAAATCAATGGTATAGGATTTTGTCAAATAATTTGCACATATTGAGATGATCTTGTGATTTCTTTTTTCTTCTGTGGCCTTTTGAAATGGTAGACTGCATTAATTGTTTTCCAAATGTTGAACCAGCTTTACATACCTGAGACAAAACACACCTGCTTTTAGTATATAGTTACTATTTTTTACATTGTTAGATTCAGTTTGCTAAAATTTTGTTGAGAGCTTTTGCATCTATGTTTATGGGAATTTTTCATACAGTTTCATAGTTTTCTTGTAATTTCTTTGTCTGGTTTTAGTCGTAGGGTAATGCTGTCCTCATAAAATGAGTTAGGAAGTATTTTCTCTGCTTCTGCTTTCACAAGGAGATGATAGAGAATTGGAATAATTTTTTCCCTTAAATGCTTCATGGAATTTGCCAGTGATCCAACCTGGGCCCAGGCCAGGTTTCTAACTTTAGAAAGTTATTAATTATTGATTCAGTATCTTTAATAGATATAGGCCTATTCAGGTAGCCTAGTGTTTGTGTGAATTTTGGCAGGTTATACTTTTTAAGGAATTGATCCATTTCATCTAGGTTATCAAATTTCTGGGCATAGAGTTATTCGTAGTATTCCGTGATTATCCTTTTAATGTCCATGGGGTCTGTAGTGATGTCTCTTCTTTTGTTTCTGATACTAGTGATTTGTGTCCTCTCTCTTTTATTCTTAGTTAGCCTAGCTAGAGGCTTACTGATTTTATTACTATTTTTTTAAGGAACAAGCTTTAGTTTCCGTTTTTCCCTCCGTATTGATTCTATTTTCAATTCCATTGATTTTTGCTCTGATTATTTTTTCCACTTTAATTCTTGTTATTTTTCCCTTCTGCTGACTTTGCATTTAATTCACTCTTCCTTTCCTAGTTTCCTTGGATGGATGGTTAGATGATTAATTTTAGGTCTTTTTTTTCTTTTCTAATATATACATTCAATGCTATAATTTATCTCTAAGCACCACTTCTGTTGCATTCCACAGTTTGGATAAGTTGTGTTTTTATTTTAATTTACTTAAGAATATTTAAAAATTGCTCTTGAGATTTCTTCTTTGACTGATGTGTTATTTAGAAGTGTGTTGTTTAATCTTCAGGTATTTTGGAATTTTCCAGCTATCTTTCTGTTTTTGATTTCTAGTTTAATTCCACTGTAGTCTGAGAGCAGACATTGTATGATTTCTATTCTTTTAAATTTGTTAAGGTGTGTTTTATGGCCTAGAATGGGCTGTCTTGGTGAATGTTCCATATGAGCTTAAGAAGAATGTGTATTCTGCTGTTTTGAGATGAAATAGTCTGCAGGTATCCATTATATTCATTTGATTAATGGTACTATTGAGTTCCACCTATGTCCTTACTGATTTCCTGCCGGCTGGGTCTGTCCAGTTCTGATAGAGGGGTGTTGAAATATCCAACTATAATAATGGATTCATCTATTTCTCCTGGCAGTTCTATTAGTTTTTGTCTCATATATTTTGACACTCTATTCTTAGGTCCATATATGCTAAGTGTTGTTATGTCTTCTGAGTGAATTGACCCCTTAATCACTATGTAATGCCCCCTCTTTATCCCTGGTAACTTTCCTTGCTTTGAAATCTGCTCTGTGTGAAATTAAAGGTAGCTACTCTTGCTTTCTTTTGATTAGTGTGAGCATGGCATATATATTTTCCATCCATTTAATGTTAATCTATGTGTCTTTATATTTAAAGTGAATGTCTTGTAGGCAATATGTAATTGGGTCTGATCTCTGTCTTTTAATTGATGCATCTAGACCATTGATTTTCAAAATGACTATTGATATAATTATATTAATATTGGCCATAACTGTTTCTATTTGTTGCTCTTGTTCTTTGCTCCTACTTGTGTTTTCCACCTTTTTTCTGAGCTTTGTTGTTTTAATTGAGCATTTTAAATAATTTCAGTTTCTTTCTTTCTTAGCATATTAGTTATACTTTTTTTTTTTAACCTTTTTTTAGTGGTGGCCCTAGAGTTTGAAATATACATTTACAACTAATTCATGTCTGCTTTCAAATAACACTCTGCCATTTCACGGTGTGAATACCTTCTGGTAACAAAATAATCTTGATTTCTTCCTTCCTATTCTATTTTTGCTATCATTCATTTTCCTTATATGTAAGCATACATAGCTCTCACTATATATGTTAAATATACTTATATGTTAATATCAAACAGGTATAAATAACTATATAAAGCACAATAATCAAATACATTGTGGCTGTTAATATTTTGAACAAACTTATCTGTTATATCAATTAAGAATAAAAAAGCTTTAAAAAAATTTTTATCAATATTTTTGAGAGAGACAGAGACAGAGAGAGACAGTGCAAGCAGGGGAGGGGCAGAGAGAGAGAGGGAGACACAGAATCTGAAGCAGGCTCCAGGCTCTGAGCTGCCAGCACAGAGGCTAACACGGAGCTTGAACTCAAAAACTGTGAAATCATGACCTGAGCCAAAGTTGGATGCTTAACCAACTGAGCCACCCAGGCGCTGCAAGAATAAAAAAACTTTTGTAACCTAATATTATTTTATCACTTATTTCTTGTCTGATTCTATTACTTTCTTTGTGTAGATCTGAGCTTCTGACCTTTATCACTTTTCTTCTCTCTAAAGAACTTCTTTTAACATTTATTGCAAGGCAAGCCTGTCAACAAATTCTCTCAATTTTTGAGAAAATATTTTTCTTTCACTTTCGAAGGATGATATCACAGGGCACAGAATTCTAGGTTGGTATTTATTTTTCCTGTCAACAGTTTAAATATTTTATTTCATTCTCTTCTGGCTTACATAGTTTCTGAGAAGTCAAATATAATTCTTTGCTCTTCTATAGGTGAAGTGTTCTTTCTCTTTGTCTGCTTTAAGGATTTTCTCTTTAGTCTTAATTTTCTGTCACTTGAAAATGATACACTTAGATGTAGTTTTTATATTATTTATTGTTCTTGGTGTTCTCTGAGCTTCCTAGATCTGTGGTTTGGTGTCTGACATTAATTTGGGGAGATTAACAGTCACTGTTGTTTCAGATATTTCTTTTGTTCCTTTTTCTTTCTTCTTTTTCTAGTATTCCCACTACACGTATGTTATACCTTTTGTAGTTATCCCAAGCTCTTGGATATTCTGTCCTGTTTTTTTCCCATTTTTTTTTGTTTGCATTTTGTATTGAGATATCTTCAAGCACAGAGTTTCTTTCTTCAGCATATCCAGTCTGCTAATAAGCTCATCAAAGGGGCTCTTCATTTCTCTTACAGTGTTTTTGATATCTAGCCTTTCTTTTTGGTTCTTTCTTAGAATGTCTGTCTCTCCGCTTACATTACCTGTATGTTCTTGTATACTGTCTGCTTTATCTGTTGGAACCCTTAGCATATAAATCATTGTTGTTTGAAATTCCTGGTCTTATAATTCCAACATTCCTGCCAAAGAGGAGTCTGGTTTTGAAGCTTGCCTTACTTTAAAAAAAAAAAAACTTTTTAAATAATTTATTGTCAACTTGGTTTCCATATAACACCCAGTGTTCATCCCAACAAGTGCCCTCCTCCATGCCTATCACCCCCTTCCCCTTTCCCTCACCCCCATGAGTCCTCAGTTTGTTCTCAGCATTCAAGACTCTCCCATGGTTTGCTTCCCTCCCTCTCCCCAACTATTTTTCCCCTTCTTCTCTCCCATGGTCCTCTGTTAAGTTCCTCCTAATCCACCTATACGTCCAAATGTATGATATCTGTCCTTCTCTGCCTGACTTATTTCGCTCAGCATAACACCCTCAAGGTCCATCCATGTTGCTACAAATGGCCAGATTTCATTCTTTCTCATTGCCATGTAGTATTCCATTGTATAGTTTTTCTTGATAGAAATGACGTGATGTGCTAGGTAAAAGAGATTACCACAAATGGGCTGTGAGGAATGTGCAGCTGGGGGAGAGGAAGTGTTCGAAGTCCTATGATTAGGTCTCAGCCTTTTAGCGAATCTTAGTTTCTCTAGGCTGTAAACTCCACATGTATTTCTCACACTCTCTCTCTCCTCTTACTGCCTTATATTGAGACAGGATGATTAGAATGTGCTGGAGTTAAGTACTTCCCTTTTCTCAACAGGAAGGTTAGAGAGGAATGGTTGACTATTTCCCTTCCTCCATGTGGAAAGCTAAAAATGGCTGTTTTTGTTTTTGTTTGTTTGTTTTTAGTATTTCTTTTCCCACTGAGTTAGGCTCTGATAAAACCTCAATAGGTTAGGCTCTGGTTAAATAACTTCTTCTAAGGGCAGACCTTGTTAAGTCGAGCAGAGCACTCAGGCATTTTCCAAAATGGTTCCTTTTTCCTTCCCCCTGCTGGAAGCATGAGAAGAATTTTGTCTGCTGCTCACCGTGAAAACCCAGTCAAGCCCATGGAGGTAAAACTCAGAAATATGTGAGGCCTCCTATGAATGCATCTCCTCAGGGTTTTTAACCGTCAGGAGTTGAACACACTGAACCTCCAGCAGTTGTCAAGTACACTTCAGGTTTTCCTACCTGAGCACTGGTTTCTTTGGAGGTTTAAACTCCTGAGTTTCTGCTCAGGTTAATCATCATTCTCTGTATTCACCCATCAATCTCTGCAGTTTTGAGGTCAGTGGTTTGTCCTGTAACCTCACTTCTCTTTTGGATCCAAGAAGGGTTATTGATTTTCTGGTTTGTTCAGCCTTTTTACTTATTGTTAAAATGCAGTAGCAACTTACAAGCTTATTACATGCTGGACCCAAAACTGGAAGTCAAAGGTGTTTTTCTTTTTAACTTTTTTTATTGTTTTAAAATTTTATTTCCAGTATAGTTAACATACAGTGTTATATTAGTTTCAGTATACAGTATAGCAGTTCAGCAATTCTGTTATTCTAACAACTCAGTGCCCATCCTGACAAGTGCACTCCTTAATCTGCATCACCTATTTCACCCATCTCCCCACGCACTTCTGCTTTGGTGACCCATCAGTTTGCTCTCTGTAGCTAAAATCTGTGTCTTGGTTTCCCTCCCTCCCTCCCTCCTCTCTCTTTCTCTCTTTCTCTCTCTCATTTCCCCCCGATGCTCATTTGTTTTTTAAGTTCCACATATGGAAACTTTCTTTTTCTGACTAGCTCATTTCTCTTGTTCTGTGTTCCAGTTCCTTGGTTCTTTCCATTGCCTTATTCATTCTGCTATTAATTTTACTTATTTATTTTTTAATTTACATCCAAGTTAGTTAGCATATAGTGCAACAATGATTTCAAAAGTAGATTCCTTAATGTCTCTTACCCCTTTAGCACATCCCCCTATCCCACAACCCCTCCAGTAACCCTCTGTTTGTTCTCCATATTTAGAGTCTCTTATGTTGTGTTCCTCTCCCTGTTTTTATATGATTTTTGATTCCTTTCCATTATGTTCATCTGTTTTGTATCTTAAAGTCCTCATATGAGTGAAGTCATATGATATTTATCTTTCTCTGACTGACTAATTTTGCTTAGCATGATACACTCTAGTTCCATCCATGTAGTTGCAAGTGGTAAGGTTTCATTCTTTTTGATTGCCAACTAATACTCCAGTGTGTGTTTGTGCGCGCGTGCGCGTGCGTGCGTGTATATGGAAAGCTGATGAAGGAAATTGAAGAAGACACACAAAAAAAAAAAATGGAAAAATATTGCATGCTCCTGGATAGGAAGAAGAAATACTGTTAAAATGTCAATGCTACCCAAAGCAATCTACATGTTCAATGCAATCCCTATCAAAATAACACCGGGATTCTTCACAGAGCTAGAAGAAACAATTCTAAAATTTGTATGGAACCAGAAAAGACTGCAAATAGCCAAAGCAATCTTGAAAAAGAAAACCAAAGCAGGAGACATCACAATCCCAGACTTCAAGCTATATTACAAAGCTGTAATCATCAAGACAGTATGATATTGGCACAAGAAGAGACACTCAGATCAGTGGAACAGAATAAAGAACCCGGAAATGGACCCACAAACATGGCCAAACTCATATTTGACAAAGCAGGAAAGAACGTCCAGTGGAATAAAGACAGTCTCTTCAGCAAGTGGTGCTGGGCAAACTGGACAGCGATGTGCAGAAAAACGAACCTGGATCACTTTCTTACACCATACATTAAAAATAAACTCAAAATGGACGAAAGACCTAAATGTAAGACAGGAAGCCATCAAAATCCTCAAGGGGAAAGCAGGCAAGAGCCCCTTTGACCTTGGCCACAGCAACTTCTTACTCAACATGTCTCTGGAGGCAAGGGAAACAAAAGCAAAAGTGTACTATTGGGACCTCATCAAAATAAAAAGCTTCTCCACAGTGAAGGAAACAGTCAGCAAAACTAAAAGGCAACCGACAGAATGGGAGAAGATATTTGCAAACGACATATCAGATAAAGAGTTGGTACCCAAAATCTGTAAGAACTCAACACCCAAAAAACAAATACTCCAGTGAAGAAATGGGCTAAAGACATGGACAGACACTTCTCCAAAGAAGACATCTCAGATGGCCATCAGACACATGAAATGATGCTCAACATCACTCATCATCAGGGAAATACAAATCTAAACCACAATGAGATACCACTTCACACCTGTCAGAATGGCTAAAATCAACAAGTCAGGCAACAGCAGATGCTGGTGAGGATGCAAAGAAAGAGGATCTCCTTTGCACTGCTGGTGGGAATGCAAACTGGTGCAGTCACTCTCGAAAACAGTATGGAGGTTCCTCAAAAAATGAAAAATAGAACCACCCTACCACCCAGCCATTGCACTACTAGGTGTTTATCCAAGGGATACAGGTGTTCTGTTTCAGTGGGACACATGCTATTAATTTTTTTAATTTGGTTTTTGTACTTTTCAGTTCTAAAATTTCCAGTTCTTTATATCTTCTGTTTATCTTCTGGGGATTTCTGTTTCTTTGTCTAGATTTTATATTTTTTGAATCTATTCTAATCATGTCTGTAACCTCTAATTGAAACATTTTTATGATGGCTGCTTTAAAATATTTGTCATGTCATGTAATTCTAACATCTGTGTTACCTCAGTGAGGGCATGTATCATCTTTTTTTTTATTCAGTTCAGTATATTGCTGTTTCTTGTTATGATGAGTGATTTTCTGTTTAAACTTGAACCTTGTGGGTATTCTGTTAAAAGACTCTAGAACTCATTAAAACTCTGAGTTTTAGTTGATGTCCTATGAAACCCCTCTGGAAAGGGAGGGAGGTTCACAAACTTATTACTCGCCATATGGAGGTAGAAGTTCACATTTCCCACTAAACCTCCACTGACAACAGAGTGGAGGCTCCTTGTTAATACTGGGCAGGGGTGGGAATTCTGGCTTCAGTGTGATACCTCTCTGGCTGTGGGAAATAAAAGTTCTTCATTACTGTACCTCACATGGTCTCTACTACCTAGTGGGGGTGGCCTTGTTACCACTGGACAGTGGTAAAAGTCCTGATTCTTCGCCGGGCTTTCCCTGACACCACCCTCATGGGAAAGGGAGGTCTGTCTTGGTATTTCTGAGTGGGAGGTAGAAGTCCAGACTCCTCACCATGTCTCTGATGTCTCTGTTCACAGAGGTGGGAGGAGCTCATTACCATCTAATTGGGATGGCAGTTGCAGCCCCCTACTCATCCTTCTTGGACATCCCCACATTTGGTGGGTTAAGGTGTCTTGTGGGTTAAAGTGGGTTATAGCCTTGTTTAGGCTTTCCACTTAGCCTTTGCTGGAATGGGTGGGGATGGGGCCACAGTTTCACCTGTTGAGTTTGGCATAGAGTGATTATTGTCTGAAAGTTTTCTGTCTTTATACTATTCTCCTTTCTTGGTCCCTTGTTTAGAGAGAGTTGACTTTTGTCTGCACTTGCTGGCATTTCCAGATTGCCAGCTTCTTCAGCTCCTACTCTGAGATATAGGAGGCAAAAAGGAGACCAGAGAACTCAACAACAATGTATCATTCCTTGGGTTCCCTAGTTCCTAGTCAGTCCCCCTTCCTCTTCCATCCTTCAGAATTTTCTTATATTTATTTTATATATAATTTCTAGAGTGTTTAGTTGTACTTAGTAGGGGGAATAGGGTAAAACGTATCTTTTCTATCTTACCAGAACTGTCCATATACTTTTAACAATACTTAAACTTTCCATATACTTTAAAGTATGGTTTTCATATTCTTCTCTACCAGACTAGTAGCTCCTTATTAAATATCTGGATCAGTATTTTTAAAACTACAAGCTGCGGCCCATTAGTGAATCATAAAATCGATTTGATAGGTCATGACCATCATTTTAAAAAGTGAAATAAAATATGATAGAGTAGAAAATAAAGTACACCATACGCAGCAAGGGGAATAATTATGACATCACATTTTTGATCATTGTGTGTGTGTGTGTGTGTGTGTGTGTGCACGTACGTATGAATACTGGGTTGCAAAGTAGCATGTATTTGTTACTTGTGGGTTAGTCAACAGAGTTTGAAAGCCAGCCACTTACATAGTAAAGAATAGTGAGAGGCAGAGAAGAGAAGGGTTACTTAGTGGCTTTGGATGAGGCCTCCTGCCACCCACAGACACTTGTTGGGTCAGGGGATTGTATGTTATCTAGGTACAGATTGGACAGAAGCCTTGTGTTTGCTACTTGAAAGTGCTCTCTGCCCCAGAAGGACTTGCCTGTAGGTTGAAAGGAAGAGAACTGAGTGTCACTGTTGGCTCTGAACCCAAGCTCCTTCCTGCAGCCTGAGCTTGGCAGCAAGTAGGCTCTTACAGGGAATGTTGGGAGGAGACTCCTTTGTACTCCAGACATGGATTCATCCAAGCAGATTCTCTTAGGAAGAGAAAGTAGATTAGTGCCATCCACTCCAGCCCCAGACACCTGCATGTCTGAGTTAAAAGCAAAGTCTTGCTGTGTACTTGTTTTTTTTTTTTTTTTTTTTANGCTGGGTACTTCTTGAGCTCTGTTGGCACTTGAGTAAGGCAAAGGTAGTAGAGGGGAGAGACAGGAAACCAGAATGCCAGTGGAGAATCTGCAGGGCTTGTTCCTTGCTGGGGAGAGTAAAAATAAACTTTCTCCAAGCAAAATAGTAGCAAGTTGGACTGCAAGACCTGTATACTAAAGGATAAGCATAGGAGGTTGAGTGTAAATCAGGTAAATCTAAAATGGCCAGAAACCCCTTAAATTGCCATGGAGTTCTCCATATTATTTTCCTTTAGCTTCCTGTGGAAACTATTAACTCACTTGATCTCATGCTAGATGAATTGTGTGTGTCCTGGAGATTCTAATAATGAACTTAATTGTCTATTTTGGGTCAGACTCCGTGCTTGGCACTTTTACATGGGTACTGTTATTGACTCCATAGAATAACCCTGTGAACAAGTATGATTAGCCCCAATTCACAGATGAGAGTGATGATACTTAAGTAATTTGTCAAAAATTTTCTAAGTGGCAGAGTCTGGATTTAGACCTGGTGAAGAGAGCTCAGGTCCAGCATGCCTTTTACTGCACTACAGTTGCTTTTGTGAAATGAGGCCATGAGAGAATACAGTCTCCCTGAGAATGAAGAGGCCCAAATGGTTTTTAAAGGTCTGTAGGACCTACTGTTGATATGTAGGCCAGTGGAAAGGCTTCATGATATAGGACTTTTTATGCAGCTTGACTATTTAAAGAAAATGTATCATCTTCCCTAAAACAAATTTTACTGGTTAAAAAGAGATCACCATGAAATCTACCAAAGCATAAAACAAAATGTGAAATATGACAGGAGATATAAGCAATTTCATCTAATACTGAATGGTGCATTTTCAGAAACAGCGATAAATTAAATAAAGGAGCACATGTTTGAAAACGTTTAAGCCTTTAACAAGTATTTGGGACAGTGAAGCTGTTATGGGAACTTCCTGTTGGTGATAAAAGAACCAGTAGAGAGAAATTCTGGTTAATAAATCCTGTCATTTTGTCAGTGGAGTAGAAGGTACTTTCAATAAGAGGTTCATGATGCAGGACACATTCCAGCAACCCTGTCTTCAACATCTGGACCAGGTGGCATGGTCTAAACCCGAATATCAGCCTGCTTCTAGCATTTCTGCTCCCCTCTAGTGTTAAACAACCAAAGAAAACCAAAACAGATACCTGAACAATCCCTACCTCAGCATCAGGAAGAGCAGAGTGGTTCCTGAGCAGATTAATGAGGACAGTACCAAGGTGTAAAGTACAGACTGAGCAATACAGGTAGAAACCTTAATAATTGACTCTATGTCAGCTTTAAGTGACTCTAAAGGATTCTTTATGGACAGTGTTTTATAAGGCAATACAATTGACTGAATCAGCTAGACCAGCTCCCTTAGCTGATTTGGGTGGGAGTGGTGGTTGGGAAGACTTGAATGTCTAAATCAGGTGCATTACTCACTATGCAGAGGTTTAATTTAAAAAGGGGGAAAAATCACATGCTGTAACCTTCTGTAGGAAAAATGACTTTTTTTTTAAAACTGTCGTTTGAATGACACCTGGATCATTACAGTGAAGAAGAATTTAAAATCTAATCACCCACAGGGTGTTTACGTGTGTTATCACAGGAGCATGGAGAGCAAATCAAGATAGATCTAGGTGCTTTTTATTTAACCTGCAGTCAGTCTTCTCTTTTCAGTTCCTCAGATGCAAATACAATATCATTATGGAGGTAACTCAATTTACATAGATGTATTCCTGAAAACCAGATGTGCTGTGTGAAAGCCAAATTGTTGTGGATCAAATTATGTTTTATATCCTAAGGGAACTTGTTACTTAAGCATCTGTGATGCTTGCTATGACTTAAAGCATTGGCATTTATAGGCCAAATGGTTGTCTGTTCTAAGATGCGGTGTGTCTGTGTTACAGTCAGGGTCATGTTAGGTAGGCTATGGTGTGGGAAAAAATAAGTGTCATTGACTTAATACAACAAAGGTTAATTTCTTTTTTTTTTTTTTTAATAGTTTATTGTCAAATTAGTTTCCACATAACACTCAGTGCTCATCCCCACAAGTGTCCTCCNCAAAGGTTAATTTCTTGTATTTATCAGAATCTGATGCAAGTTGGATCCCCTGGGGGCTGCTGTCTTCAAGGTACCCAGGGACTCTGGGACTCCAGCCGTCTCATTCTTGCAACTCTAACATTTCAGCATCATATGATCAGAAATAGATGCACATAGGCAGAAAAGATAGTAAGGGGATTGCCCAGAAAGTTGAAAATGGTTTGGTGAACACAGTCTGCCACCCTGCTGTTTGTCACTGTGTGATTGCTTCCATGGGTTTTGGAAGCATTGATGAGACTTTCTGGAATAGCCAGTTGATTTTCAGAGCTCTTGGTACATTACACATTCAATAATACTTTTTGTATACAAATCTAACTCTTCATTAAAGTAATGATAAGGGCAGTCTCTTAGAAAAGATATATTGGCCATGAGATTCAGGAACCAGAGGGAGAAGATTCATGGGAAAGGAGTGTCAGACCTCAGAAGGAGTGTTGGCACAGACTGCTCTCTGTGCAGTATCGTTAGTCATACAGTGCATGCTTTCCAGGTTCCTTGGTTTCCTTGACTTTAGGGTAACTTCCTGGATTAGTCTCAGATTGCTCTTCTGACTCTGGTCCTCCTGTTTACTTGTGCTTGACCTGCATGTTCCAGACTTAGTCCCCAACCTCATCCTACAGCCCTGATCCTTCCCTTCATTCTACACTCTTGGCTTGTAATTGCCTTCCCAATACCTGATCATTGTCCATATGCTGCCCGTATCACTGCTCTCATTATAGCATATGCTGCTGTATTCCCTAAAGCCTGCTCAAGGACATAACTCTGGCAGTTCTCCCCTTCTCCTCCATTACCAAATTTCTCCTCTCCACTGAACATACCCTCTCTACTGCATTCAATGATTATTCCATCCTAAAAGGAAACTCCTCTTGACCTCAGTTCCCATTCTAGTAACTATTTAATCTCTTTATTATTACTTCAAAACATGTTAAGTTTTAAAATTAATTTCCTCCCCTTCTTACCTGAAACTACCCTAATCAGGCCTTCACTACTGCTGTTCTCCTGAAACTGTAGTTGTCAAGGTCACCCTTTATTTCAGTGTTGCTGAATCCAGTGGTTACATTGAGTCTTCATCTACTTCAAATCTCAACAGCACTTGACACACAGCTGTTCACTCTCTTCTCTGTAAAACTCTTTCTCTTCTTGGCTTCCAAGATAATCACACTTGTTTGGTTTTCCATCTACCTTTATAAAGGTTCTTTCTCAGTCTTTTTATTTTCTTTTTTCCTTGTTTTACCCCTTATTTCCTTATCTAAAGGAACTGAATATCACAGTGGCTCAGCTCTTGGGTCTCTTCATTTTCCTATTCATAGTCACTTCATAGGTGATCTAGTCTAGTTTTATGGCTTTAAATAGCATCTCTGTGTTGATATCATCCAAATTCTTCAACCCAGTTGTCTTCTCTGATGAGATTCATATATCCTGCTGCCCACTTGACATCTATACTTGGATGTCTAATAGGGGCTGCAAATTTAACATCTCCAAAGCTAAGCTCTGGATCTTTCTCCAGACTCGGTTTTCTTACTCTTTTCTCCATTTCATTTCATGGAACTTCATTTCTTAAAATTGTTAGGATAAAAAAATCTTGATACTCAACCTTAACTCTTCCCTTTTTCTCAACAACAGTTATCGATCCATCAAAAAATCCTGACCAATTCTTCTAAAATTTGACCACTTGTCACAATTCCCATTATGTCATAACTCCCTACTTGATGTCTTGCTTCTACCTTTGTTTTCCCTGACCTCCTCTAAATCTGTTCTTATCAAAGCATCCAAAGTGACCCTATGAAAATATAAATCAGGTTATATCATCCTTCTGCTTGTTTCTGTCATTGGATTCCATTGTCATCAAACTGAAACCCAAAGTCCTCATGGTCACCTAAGGGGCTCTGTGTGACCTGGCTCCTGGCTATTTCTGTTCTTACCCTTGCTAATCCCACTTCAGCCACTTTTCATATGCCAGGCAGTCTTCCCCTTTTAGGTCTTGATCTTGCTGTTTCCTTTGCCATGTGTGCTCTTTTCCCAGCTATTCACATGGCTCACTCACTTACTTACTTTCCTCTTATCTTTACTTTAGTGCAGCATCTCTGATCACTTCCTGATCACTTATTGAAAAATTGCAACTAATTCCCTGATATTTTCTGTCCCTCTACCATGATTTATTTTCCCTCTTGCCATAGCATATTCTTTTATTAAGTTTACTTATTTATTTTGAGAGAGAGAGTGCAAGGGGAGAGGAGCAGAGAGAGAGGGAGAGGAGATAATCCCAAACAGGCTCTGCACTGTCAGTGCAGAGCCCAATGCAGTGCTTGATCTCATGAACTATGAGATCATGACTTGAGCCAAAATCAAGAGTCAGACTTAACCAGCTAAGCCATCCAGGCACCTCCAAACATACCATATTCTTAAACTAATTTTATCTTTTAATTTTATCTTCCCCATTGGAGTAGAAGCTCCATGAGGGTAAGATACTTGACTGATGTGCTTACTGTTGTGACTCAGACAATGCCTGAGATACAGGGAATGCTCAAGAAATGTTTGTTATGAAAGAACAAATCATTGATAGGATTGTGTTCCCAAGGGTATTTTGTAATTTTGCTATTGAGAACACTGTTCATATTTTCCTATAGAAGTAATGATATTCATGGTAAGTAAGTCCTGTACCATTGGCTCAAAATCAAAGTTCTACAATATGCTTAAAACTAGGGGCATTGGTTGAGGTGTCATACAGTGTCCCATACCTAGCTTTTGCCACTGAGACATACTTGGAAGCAATTGATCACAGTATAGCATTGTGAGAGCTGTAAAAGAGGAATTGCAGAATCCAATGGGAAGCTCATAAGAAGGAGGAGTGATTTGGGAATTGGTGTTAATTTCACAAAAGAAGTGGGTCTGTAAGAATGGATGAAAGTTTGCCTTAGAAAAGGAGGAAGATTTAACAGGCATAGAAAGAATAGTATGTCAGATGTCATAAGTATGAAAGTATATGGTATATTCATAAAAAGAACAAATTTTGTGTGACCGGAATATTAGTGTGAGAGGCGGGTGGGTCAGAGTTGTAGAAATGCCATGAGCCCTGTTAGGGAACTGAGATATAATCTATCAGTGCTAAGAAAGGTTTCTGGATTGCATGGAGTTTTGGAGACTGATAAGGAATCAAAAGCTCATTGTTTCTCTATAGAAATTATCTTAACATTTTGTGGCTTATCAATTGTTGGGTTCCTAGATTTCCATTGGTTTCTAACTAATTCAAAAAATCAATTGATTGGGCTACTTCAAAGTTTAGGTAATTACTAGTAACTAAAATCTTAAGTACTTCTAATTCATTGTGATAAGTAATATACTCACTTATATCTTATTTTCAGAATGTCTGACCTCTGAAAGTCCAAATAGGAATTTACTAAGTTTTACCATCATCTTTATGATGTCCATGTACATTCTGGTTAAATACTGGCATGCTATATTTATGGTCATAGCTACTCAATAAAGTCAACTAGATCTTTAGGAAGAAACTGGTGACCTGGATAAAGGCACAGGAGGTTTGCCTATCAAAAATGCAGGTGCCACTTGTGGGGATGAGCACTGGGTGCTATGTGGAAACTAATTTGACAAACTATTTGTTAAAAAAAAAAAAAAGAGTGCAGGTGCCAGAGACCTGGGAGACATAGCCAAGGGAAAAGACAAGGGAGTCAAGATTCAAAATTATCTTGAGCCTGAATCCTGAATGCTGTGCCTATACAAAGAAGAAAAAAATTTAAAAGCAGAAAAGCTTAATGTTCTGAGTTTAGGTTCATAAGTTTAATTATGTGAGTCATGATGGGGGGCAGGGAGGGGGGGGTCTTGAGCTGACAGCTGATGTGAGTTAACTAAGTACCAGATACCATTCATTCTAAGAGCTCTCTTGTAAGGGAAATCATTTATTCCTAGCAGCATCCCTATGAAAAAGGGCAATTATTTTCCTCATTCCACAGGCACCAAAATTCTCCCAGTATCCTATATCCACAGAGTGGTAGAGGTAGGGTTGAAGTGACAGTGACAACTACTATGCTGTACTTCATGGAGGCAGTACATGTGAACATTTTAGACTAATAGGGCTTGAAGGAAACAGAGAGCAGGGTGTTTGTGGTTTGAGTTTTTTCGGCAATGCCTTTATAGGTGCCCTCCAAGAGCAGCAAGACGAGGTAACTGAGTGAGCAGGGACCCATTGTGGCAGACAAAACCAACACACTTCTGTTGATTCTGTTTCCTTGTTGGGGCTACAAATATGGTTTCATTTGAAGTAAGAGTTAACATGACTTTTTCAAAAAAGTGCCTTTGAACTTACAGCCTCAGCCCTTGTTTTGTTGATGAGAATGCCATGGCCAAACTAATGCGTGTAATATGAGCTAACAATGAAGGGGGGCTTCTTGAACATAAAACTCATCCTTTTTTTTTTTTTATGATTCCATTTTTAAAAAAAAACTGTTGTGGTAAGAACATGTCATGTGAGACCTAACCTCTTAAATTTTTAACTGTACAATGCATTATTGTTGACAATAGGTACAGTGTTATACAACACATCTTTAGAACTTATTCCTCTTGCTCAACTGAATCTTTATGCCTTTTGATTTGTAACTCCTTGGGTCTCCCTGGCCCTCTCCCCTGGAAACTACCATTCCACTCTTTGATTCTGTGAATTTGACTATTTTACATACCTCATGTAAGTGAAATTATGTAGTATTTGTCTTTCTGTGATGGGTTTATTTTACTCAGCGTAATGTCCTGACGGTTCATCTATGTTGCCAGGTATGGAAGAATTTCCTTCTTTTCAGAGGTGGAATAGTATTCCATTGTATGTGTATCCCAGTTTTCTTTATTTGTCAATGGACATTGGGGTTTTCTCCCCCCACATCTTGGTGGCTACAAATAATGCTTCAGTGAACATAGGAGTGCTCTTATCACTTTGAGATTCTGATTTCAATTCTTTTAGATAAATACCCAGAAGTAAGATTGCTGGATCACATAGTATTTGTATTTTAAAATTTTTGAGGACTTTACATACTGTTTACCAAAGAAGCTGCATCATTTTTGTTCCAACTAATCATGTACAGATATTCTAATTTCTCCACACCCTTGCTAATGCTTATTAACTTTTTTTGATAATAACCATCCTGATAAGAGTGAAGTAGCATCTTACTGTGGTTTTGATTTGCATTTCCCTCAAGATTAGTGGCAGTGAGCATTAAAAAAAAATATGCCTGTTGGCCATTTGAATGTCTTCTTTGGAGAAATGTCTATTCAGGGCTGTGGCCACGTTAAAAAGGGCATTGTGTCCCACATAGCAGACATGACTCTTCCTTCTTGCATCACATTTGGAATACTGTACTTAAATCAGGGGCTGCATTTTAACTGAGCTACAAAGTGCTCCCCAGGAAGGCAGACAGCATGCTGTGGGGGCTGGAAACACATAGAAAAACTGAAGTGACCATAAGAGACTCTTAAATACTGAGAACAAACCGAGGATTGAGGGGGTTGGAGGAAAGGGGGAAAGAGGTGATGGGCACAAAGGAGGGCACTTGTTGGAATGAGCACTGGGTGTTATATGGAAACCAACTTGACAATAAAAATAAATAAATAAAAATAAAAACTATCATTGGGGGAGAAAAATATATGTTTAGCCTGGAAGGAAGTTAAGGAGAAGGCTGACAGTTGTTTCCAATATGGAGGGCCGACTTAAGAAGGAAAAGTTTGGAGATGAAAATCTTTGGTCTCAAACATAAAGGGTGCTTTAATGGTAGACTTCCAGAAATGGAAACGGCATCTCATGAGAGAGTAAGGTCCCTGCCATTAGGTATATTCAAGCCAGGTCGTGAGCACTGTAGACATGCAGCTGAAGTGGTTCCTCCAACGGTTGGGAGGTTTGACAAGTCAGCTGCTGAGGCCACTTTCAGCTGTAAGAATATATGAGTCTAAGAGGTCCTCAGTCCAAAGGGTAAGCCATTAAATCTTTACACTCCATTTGATGTTACAAATACCATTTTAGATTATATTCTTTATCCAAGGTCACTTACCATAACCCTTTATATAAATCAATAGATGATATGATTTTAGCAATTCCCAGCTGATCTAACAATATATCAATTCTAAACATAGAATACACATTAGATTTGGTTCACAGATCAAAGAGTTTCAGAGCTATGAGCTACAAGGGCCTTAGAGATTGTCTGATTCAGTCCTTTTATTGCAGGTTGACAGAATTGAAGCAAAGAGGCAGTGTGTCTTCTGCCTTACCTAGGTCCTTGCAGGGGCATAAGGAATGAACAGGCTCAGCCCTGTCCATTTCTAAGCCAGGATAAACCAGGGCAGGACATGTAGCAACAGTCTTTGCCTCACATCTGGGAAAGTCTAGGATTTGTTGAATAATGATAGCTGTGTTTTATCTAGTGCCAACTGTACTGGACATTATTATGGGTGTTTTGCAAACAATATGAAACTTAATTATATGAGAACAGGATTATTATTTTTTTATTACATATGAGGGAAGGGAGGCTCTGTCATTTATCTAAGGTCACAGAGCTAGTAAGGTAGCAGACATCAGATTCTAATACACAAAGGTTTGACCCTAAAGCTTGTGCTCTTAACCACTTTATGTTGTCATTCAGATGTAGCCTGTACCTGCCCACCTTTCCTGATGCACTTTCTTTGCTCACCAGATTGGATCTTCCTAATATAGGCATTCTCCTGGATCATGCTATCTCCTTTTGGACATAGGGTATGGAGCCATTGACCTGTTCCTCAGGACCAGGCTTGGCAGCCCAGCCATCACCATATATAATTTTTACATAGCTGTCACCTTGAGTTAGGACAGGTGAAGTAGCTTGCTCAAGGAAACAAGCAGTGTGAAAGAGGCCTGTGAGATGGGCCCCAGAATTCTGTTACTCAGCTTAGTGCACATTCTTCTATCCTTCATTCTATTTCCCCATAAAGCTGTGAATAAGATATATACTTTTCATTTATTAATTTGAGCTTCACAGACTAAAGTAAAAAGCCAGGAATCATGTTTCATTGTCTTCTGGCACTGACTATTGCTGTGAAGCCATCAGGATAATGTGGGTTTCCAATATCCTTGTAGGAAACTCACTATTTTTCTCCTTGTATAATGTCAGTCTTCAGGTTCAAGCATGTTCTAATTAATGAGAGATTTTTAAACAGTATTTATTCTGGGCCATTTGGTGTATTCTATTTCTTATAAACAATGGATTATGGATACGGTTGATCTATTTTATCTTCCGTAACAGCTTCTCTTGAATCATTAAAATTTTTTTAAATGTTTATTTATTTTTGAGAGAGAGAAGCAGAATGCAAGCGGGGGGCAGGGGGAAGGGCAGAGAGAGGGAGACACAGAATCCAAAGCAGGTTCAGCAGGCTGAGCTGTCAGCACAGAGCCAAGTGCTGTGCTCTACTCACGAACCGTGAGATCATGACCTGATCTGAAGTCGGACGCTTAACCGACGGAGCCAACCCAGGCGCCCCTCTTGAATCATTTTAATAAAAGATTTCTATTCATTCCTCTCTTAGTTTCTCTATTTATATTTAAAAACTACTTAAAACAATTGCAAAATGTTGAAGTTTTAACTCCAGCAGTGGGTTTGTCTATTTCTCCTTTCAGTTCTGTCAGTTAATACGTCATGAATTTTGAAGCTGTTACTAGATGTGTACACATTTAGGATTGTTCTCTCTTCTTATCTTTAAAAAAGTCCTTCATAATTTATGATAATAGTCCTTGTTCTGAAGTCCCCTTATCTAAGATTAATATAGCTACATTAGATATATTTTTAAATGTTTGTTTATTTTTGACAGAAAGAGCTTGTGTGTGGATGGAGGAGGGGCAGAGAGTGGGACACAGAATCCAAAGCAGGCTCCAGGCTCTGAGCTGTCAACGCAGAGCCCAGCATGGGGCTCAAACTCACAAACCGTCACATCATGACCTGAGCCAAAGCAAGATGCTTAACTGACTGAGCCATCCAGGAGCACTTAACTACTTTAGATAGTTTATTCTGACTGATACATATCTTTTTTCATTAACATTAGCATGCTCTATCTTTTTCTGTTCTCTTACTTTTAAGCTACCTGTGTTGTTGTATTTAAAGTGAGTTTCTTGGGGCGCCTAGGTGGCTCAGTTGGTTAAATGTCTAACTCTTGATTTTGGCTCAGGTCGTGATCTCATGGTTTGTGAGTTCGAGCCCTGCGTCATGCTCTGTGCTGACATGACAGCATGGAGCCTGTTTGGGATTCTCTTCTCACTCTCTGCTCCTCCTCCTGCTCACACATTCTCTCTTTTAAAATAAATAAACATTAAAAAAAAAACAACTAAGTTTCTTATAGACAACATATAGTTGGGAAATTTTTAAATAAATTGACTCTGTCCATTTCTGTCTTGTAATTAGTGTATTTGAACTACTTATATTTACATTATTTATATATTACACTAAGTCTGTTCTGCTAATATTCTTTGCTCATTTCTTTTTTTTTCTTACATATAGTTTATTGTCAAGTTGGTTTCCATATAACACCCAGAGCTCATCCCCACAAGTGCCCTCCTCCATGCCATCTCCCCCCTCCCCCCCACATCCATCAGTCCTCAGTTTGTTTCTCAGCATTCAAGAGTCTCTCATGGTTTGCCTCTCTCCCTTTCCCCCACCATTTCCCCCCTTCTTCTCCCCCGTGGTCCTCAGTTAAGTTCCTCCTAATCCTCCTATACGTGCAAACATATGATATTTGTCCTTCTCTGCCTGACTTATTTCGCTAAGCATAACACCCTCAAGGTCCATCCATGTTGCTACATGGCAATGAGAAACAATCATTTCTTTTTTTTTTTTAAAGTTTTATTTAAATTCCAGTTAGTTAATATACAGTGTAATATTTATTTCAGGTATACAATGTAGTGATTCACCATTTCATACAATCCCCGGTGCTTATCATCACAGGGGTCATTAAGGATCATCCTTAATCCCCATCACATTATTTCATCTATTCCCCCACGCACCACCCCTCTGGTAACCATCAATTTGTTCTCTATACTTAAGAGTCTGTTTCTTGGTTTGCCTCTCTCTTTTTCCCTCCTTTGTTTATTTGGATTTTTTTCCTAAATCCCACGTATGAGTGAAATCATATGGTATTTGTTTCCCTTGTCTCTGTTTTTTTCTTGTGAGTTGGAATGTTCTGTAGATAATCAGGTAAAGGTGGTTGCTAGTATAGCTCAAGTCTTCCTTGACTTTTTATTTTTTCTGTGCTCTCTGGAATCTCAACTCTTCTGTATTCTCTTTTGCATTTCCATGTGAATTTTGGAGTCACTTTTTCTTTCCTTGAAAGACTCCTAATGTTTTACTTGATATTGCATAAATCTACATATAAAATGTAGGACAACTGATATTTTCATGGTAGAGAGTATCCTTAATATGGTATAAATTTATATTTATGTAGTTCTCTTTATTGTCTTTCACTTTTGGTTTATACTTTCTCCATAAACACATTGCCCATGTTTGGATATATTTATGTCCAGGTACTTTATATATTTTTATGGTACTTCAAATATTTAAAAAATATTTTCTATTTATTGCTGTTATAGAGAAGTACAATATTTGTATATGAATTTTAGTCTAGTCACCACATTTTATTATTAATTCTAGTAATTTTCTGCAAAACCATTTGTATTTTCTGTGTAGATAATCATATCATCTGTGAATAATGACAGTTTGTTTCTATCATTCCAATCTTTATAGCTTTTATTTTCTTTAATAATATTATATGAGTTAGGCTCTCCAGTGCTAAATAGGAGTTCTTTTATTAGGAAACATTATCCTGTTACTGATTCCATAGAAAATAATTCTGACAATTCTCTATTGAGGTGGTGCTTCTTCCAGGTTTTTGGTAAGATGTCATTTACTAAGTTTAGGAAGAATTGTATACATATACTGTTCATCTCTGTTTTCAGAATTAAGCTCATACTAATCCCACAAAATGAACTAAGAGTCTACTCTAACCAAAAATTGCTCTAGTGATTGGGGATATAGCACAGAACAAAACATAAAAATCCTTGCCTTTATGTTGTTATGTTTTGTTGTTTTGTGAATATTTGGTAGAATTTACCTGTAAAACATTTGAGGCCAGTGTTTATTTGGTGGAATATTTAAAAATTACTGGCTCAGTGTCTTTTATGACAATTGTTTCTCTATTCTTTTTGAGCCAGTTTTGATAAATTATTCATGAATCTGTGGGTTTTCTTTACAGTTTAACACATACTGGTTTATGATTAATGATAATAATTGATATTGTTAGCCTCTTTGCTGTATTACTAGTTGTGTCCCTCTTTCAAATATCTATCTTGAATTTATTTTTTGTAAAATTTTGCATAGGTAATATATGTATGTGGTTAGAATTCAGGAGGCAAAGAAGGATATACGGTAGGAAATCTCCCTCTCATTCTTTTTTTTTGGCCATTAAATTACCCTCTAATCACTGTTATCAATTCCTTGCATATCCTTCTAAATAAGGATGCACAATATATAAGTAAAAATAAGTATATATAAGTAAATAGTTCAACAGTTTCTTAATTGGTAGTGTGCTTTTTTTCTTCTAAACTTTTGCACTCAATAATATATGGAATAATAATTTTCCGTATTAGGAAAGATAAATTCTTTCATTTTCTTTTGTGGATACATAGTATAATTCTATATGGGTATATATAACTTATTTTAACAGATTTTTTCTCTTTGATTAAATGACCTAATTTTTTTTTTCCTTTTCTTCTTCTTTTTTTTTTTTTTTTTTTACAAATAGTTTATTGTCAAATTAGTTTCCACATAACACTCAGTGCTCATCCCCACAAGTGCCCTCCTCCATGCCCATCCCTCCTCCCCCCCAAAATCCATCAGATTGGACCTAATTTATATCCAATCTTATGCCACTAACTTCGAATATTTGTCATTCTACACTTGTGCAGATGTATTTTAGGATAAATTCCTAGAAGCAAAATTATTGGATTAAAGGTTACAGGAATATATTTTATTTTACTCATGTTGGGTAAACTATATATGCATATGTGTAAGATTCAAAAGAAACAAAGGGGTAAATGGTGAAAAATAAATCTTCCTCATATCTCTTTTACCAGTTCTTCTTCCCAGAGTCAATCACTTTTTCTTCCCAGAGATATTCTGGGTATATACAAATATATATGCTTATGTAAGACAACTTCTCTTATGTTTCAGTTTGTGGGTATCCAGAAGATTTTGCTTATTTTTTTTTTTTGGCCAAAAAAGAATTACCAGGTTTAGTGAATCGACTCATTTTAAGAACATCTTCTTTGTCTTTCAGATTCAGCCTTACACCAGCAACATTTGGACATCATCAGGACAAATAGTGTCCTCTATTGACTTTTATTATGTTGACTCATGTATTTTAGAAGAAAGAGTGGCTATTTTTATGGGATCCTTAACTTTTGTTAAAAAATTTCAAACATGATACAATTTCAATTGTTTGCCATTTTACACCTCTTCATCTGATATCATCTTGGGGATGATTTCAGCCTCCTTTTGCACCGGGCTTTCATTTCTTGTGTGTCATATATTTCTCTTTCTTGATTTACTTCCTAGCTTTGATGGGATACGTTCATTAGTAGTTTTCTGGGAAAGGGGCCGTAGCAGGAAAAAATTTTAAATGATCTATGTCTGAAGACATCTGTACTTCTCCCATCCATTTAATTGGTATTTGGTTAGTGTAGAAATAGAATGTAGAAAACATTTTCCTTTAGAACTTAAAAGTCATTGTTTTCCCTGTGATTCTTGATCCCATCTGTGTCACCTGTTTTTTCCCTCTAGAAGTTTTAGGATCTTTTTCTTCTTCTCAATGGTCTGAAATTTCACAGTAATAGGCCTTAGAGTGGGCTTAATACCATCCATTGTGCTGTGCCCTTTTCAGTCTAGAAAATTATGTCTTTTCATTCTTGATAAACCTTCCTGAATTATTTTATTGATGATATTCTGCATTATCTTTTCTCTCTTTTTGGATGCTGAACATATTGAAATGGATTTCTAATTAGATTATCTTTTTCTACTGTGATTAAGTTATTGTCTTTTTACATTATGGTAAAATTCCTTAAACTTATTTAGCAATCCCCCTTGCTCAGTTTTATTTCTGCTATTGTATATTCAATTTTGTTACTACATGTTCCTTTTATTCTAGTACTCTGCTATTGGTTCCTTAAAACTTTGTCTTTTCTTATATCTCTGAAGATATTAATGGCAACTTTAAAAAATTTTTCTTCCCCTTTCTGAGAAATCTTTGCTTTATTCAAGCTGCCCCCCTCCCATTTGTTCAGTTTTATTTGCCTTTCATGTTAGAGGCTTTCCTTGTGTATCTGATAATCTTTGGTTGTATATTAATGATGAAGGGCTAGAGCCTAAAAATTTCTTTAGAAGCTCTCAACAATTAGTGGGTTTTAAACTTTGAGTATCACTAATGGCCAAAGAGTGTGAGCTATCTGTTGGGGCAAATATCTTGTTAATAACTTTGTTTCTACTTTCCTAACTTCTCCTTTCTTTATAAATTACTTTCTTGTACTTTATTTGGGTTTCTTCTCTTGCCTTTTATTCCCCCTCACTTCCTAGGCTGTTTGTTTACCCTACAGAGTTTTACCCATACTTCTTTTCTGAGTATTTAAACATAGAAAATATTTTCTAAGCATCACTTTGCCTATGACCTACAATGTTTGATGAGTGGTAGTTTCATTGCGGGTCTTCCCCCTTTACCCGTGAATTATTTAGAAACTTCTCTTGTGTGCACACATGCATGTGCACACTTTCATTTTCTATTCATATGTTTGTTTTTTTAAATTGCATATGGTCAGAAACATCTGGCCTTTGTGATAGTAAGTATTGAAAACAGTTGGATGTTGGAGTACCTGTTTGGCTCGTTTGGTTAAGCATCCTACTCTTGATCTCTGCTTAGGTCAATATCTCAGGATTCCTGAGTTCGGGTCCTAACTCTGGCCCCATGTGGGGCTCTGTGCAGACAGCACGTAGCCTAGTTGGGATTCTGTCTCTCCCTCTCTCTGCCTCTCCCCTGCTCATTCTCTCTCTCTCTTCTCTCTTTCAAATAAATAAACTTAAAAAAATAAAAAATAATTAAAAAAAGTATTTGGATGTTGCTTTATAGCTTAGTATGTGCTCAGTTTTCATAAATATCGCCTGTATATTTGTAAAAAAAAAAAAAGTTAGCAAATTGTTGGTTGCATATCCTATATATGTCTTATATAACCGAAGGTTATGAACTGTGTTGTCAAATATTTTATACTCTATCAATTTCTATGAGAGGTGTGTTAAATTTTCACCATACCTTTGTAGATGTTCTTTCTCTGGGAAGTTCTTTCATTTTTTTGCTTTATGCATTTTAAACTATTTTATTGGGTATATTCAAATATAAAATTGTATCATTTTGGAGAAGCAAATACTTTTAGCATAATGAAATTCTTCTCTTTATCTTCAGTAATGCCTTTGCTTTAAAGTCTATTTTTGCCCGATATGAATACAGCTATATGGTTTTCCTTTCGGTTTATGTTTACATCTTATATAATTTTTCTGTATTTTAACTTTCAGTCTTTTGTGTCTTTATGTTTTAGGCATATCTCTTAAAAATACTGCATAGCTTTTTAAAAAAAAGTCGTTTTTGACAGTCCCTGTGCCTTTTAACCAGAGTTTGTTTATTGTAGTTACTGATATATTTAGCTTTATTTCTTTTATTTTATCTTATGATTTTTGTTTTGCTTTTGCTGTGTTCTTTTTTCCGTCCTTTCTTGCTTTTATTTGAATTGATGCAAGTATTTTTTCTTCTCTACTGCCATATGTATGTATAAATATTTTTTTATATTTTAATACACAGTTCAATATCAGTTTCAGAAGTATAATTAGTGATTCATCACTTAACATATAATATTCAGTGGTCATCACACAAGTGCCCTCCTTAGTACCCATTATCCATCTAGCCCATCTTCCACCCACCTCCCTCCATCAACCCTCAGTTTGTTCTCTGTCAATAAGAGTCTCTTGTGGTTTATTTCTCTTTCTTCTCTCGTATCCCCTACTTTCCATATGTTCATCTGTTTTGTTTCTTAAATTCTGCATATGAGTGAAATCTGCTTTTGAAGATTTTTATTTCTATTCTTTAAGTGGCTACCTTTGAAAATTTTTAAATGTACACTTAACACAATATAAAGTTAATATTTTTACCTCCCTCCCCCAAAATATAAGACCTTAGAATGGTTTAATTCCAATCACCTCTTATTATTGTCTAGACGTCCACCCCTTTATTCTCTCTTTTTTATTAGATCATAAATTAGACACTTTTTGTTGTTTTAGAGAGTCAGCTTTTATGTAATATATAAATATATATATATTTACTTTTTATTTCAGTGTATGTGCTGCCAAAATGAGCATAATATATTTACTTTTTATTTCAGTCATAGTCTTTCCTATACGTTAGACCTTTTTGCTGTTTCCTTTCTTCTTGAGACACATACTTTAAAAATTAGTAAAGATTTAATAGTGGTAAACTCAGATTTTTATAGCTAAAAATATCTTTATTTAATCATTGTTCCTGAGATATAGCTCATATTAGTGTACAATTTTAGAGTGATGCATTAAACATAAGCCCAAATATTCATTTTTTTTTTAATAGTTTATTGTCAAATTAGTTTCCACATAACACTCAGTGCTCATCCCCACAAGTGTCCTCCTCCATGCCCATCCCCCCCTCCCCCCACATCCATCAGTCCTCNAATATTCATTTTTATAAAGTGCAGGGTCCAGGCAGAGAAGGACAAATATCATATGTGCACGTATAGGAGGATTAGGAGGAACTTAACAGAGGACCAAGGGGGAGAAGAAGGGCGGAAATGGTGGGGGAAAGGGAGAGAGGCAAACTATGAGAGATTCTTGAATGCTGACAAAAACTGAGGACTGATGGATGTGGGGGGGAGGAGGGATGGGCATGGAGGAGGGCACTTGTGAGGATGAGCCCTGGGTGTTATGTGGAAACTAATTTGACAATAAACTATTTGTAAAAAAAATAAAATAAATGTAAAAATTAAAAAAAAAATAGGAGACAGCTGTTTTAATTTCTCAGAAGATGCACTAGGGCTATGGTTGTACAGAGGTAAAGGGCTGGTTTTTCTATCAAATGTTTGTAGCATTTAGTTTCATATGTGAGTGAATGCTTTATGAAAAATACTTAATGAGGATGTATTATCTTATTTGTAAGATTAGATAGGTTTTAGAGTGAAAAAAAGATTTTCTTGTCTTTCAGAGGTCCCTTCACTTGAAGGCGAAAGATGTATAAAAGGTTCTGTGTACCAAGGGCTCCGGGTGGTATGACAGAGCACATAGCAGGTACAGAGGGTGCAGAAGGAGGGGAATGGTTGATTCTTCCTGAAGAGTTAAAGAGAAGGGTTAGGAAATTTTTCATAGAAGAGATGGTGTTTCAGCCAAATCTTGAAAAGCGCCCTTGCCACGCACTTAAGTTTTACACCAGGGTTAATAAGCAACAGCCACTAGAGGCAAACAGAGTGAGAGGAAATCAAAAAGTAGGACAAGAGAGAAGTCCAGAAACAGAGAGATTATGAATTGTTAACTCTCTGCAGCAGGAGGACTTCCTTGTTCTGTAAAATAGGATGGGAACCAGAAGTTAAAGTTGAAGAAGCTAAATATTTTAATGTATTTCCAAACTAGTAGAAGGATGAGATATGAGATAGCACTTTCACAGGTCCTTTTTTATCTTTTTAGTATAATAACTTCAAGGAAGAGTAAATGCAAAGAAGAATTTCTGAGTAGTATTTCAAACATAGCTTTCTGTTTTTAAAAGGATGATGTGTTTTCTCCTTTTTTTTTTTTTTGGTTTTCATTTAAAATAATGGAGAGGTAGGATGCCTGGGTGGCTCAGTAGGTTGAGTGTCTGACTTTGGCTCAGGTCATGATGTCACTGTTCATGAGTTTGAGCCTTACATAGGCTCTGTGCTGACAGCTCAGAGCCAGGAACCTGTTTCAGATTCTGTTTCCCTCTCTCTCTGCCCCTCTCCCACTCGTGCTCTCTCTCCCTCAAAAATAAATAAACATTAAAAATTTTTTAAATAAATATGTAATAAAATAAAATGATGGAGAGGAAGAAAGACAAAAAAGGGGAAAAAGAGGAACACTTGATCATCAATGAAACAAAAAATATATCTGTAATCTGACATTACAAAATATGAAGAATATTTACCAAATACTGTAAAAGTTGGACCAAAGAGATAAAGTATTGAAAGTTGATATATACCCTCCCAGATTTTAGACAGGAAAAGATTTCTTAAAAATTGGAATCCTAATTCTTATAAGATCATGTATTAAACCTTTGATTAAAGCAATGAAATGGAGAATTGTAGGGAAGTCATAGAAAATGAGGAGCATATCCTTATAATCATCAACTCAATAGAACAGATTATGAAGAGAGATGGGATGAAAAGCACATAATACCGATATATATTGTTTGTGATGGATTTTATAACATCTTAGTCAAAAAATATCTGCTGGAGGTATCATAAAGGACAAAGGGAAAGCAAAAAAAAAAATAATAATAAAGTGCAGGGTCACATTATTTTAAGGTTGAGATAATTTGATTGAAAAAAACTGGCTACGGGTTCCCAGGTTCAAGCTGTATGATGCAAATCTATGTAGATCTCAGAATTACTTAGGCACAATCTGGTGGCCAGATGTGTACATCAGCTTAAATATTGATGGGACAGTTCTGGGTCCCATGGTAGCCTGAAATTTCCAAGAGAGTAACAGTGATTCTAAGGCTCTGTTACTTAGTCGAGGAAATTGAGAATCATCTTTTTTCCACTTTCCTCACCTCTTTAACCTTTGATCTGTACATGGTAAGAACTGGAGCCAGAGAAGGAGCCTGTCTTCACTTGTACTATATATGTATCTACTTATGAGGAAATGCATTACTGCTTGAGGATTTTATTGTACCTCTTGTCATCACAGGAAAGATTACAATATTATATTATCTTCTGAATTCACTGCTGCTGTTGGGGTATTAGCTATCAATTTAATTATTATTATGACTATGCATACAGTAATCTCTGGTTTCTTTTGAGGTCTTTGGTTTATTTTTGGTGTTCTGCAGTTTTACTGTGGTGAATCTTGGAATTGTCAAGATTCCTAAAATGAGATTTGATGTCTTAAACAGTTCTGGAGAATTTTCACTCATTGGCTTTTGAATATTGGCTCTTTTTTGCCTTCTGGTTTCAGTGTGTCCTTCTGATTGCTGGACTCCTTAAATCTGTGGTTGGCCTTCTGAATCTGTACTCTTGAGTTTATTTATTTCTATTGAGTGTTTGCTATTTTAATAATATCTCTGAGTGGCATTTTGCATTTTTCTTTCTCTCTCGGATGTATTTATTCTGTTTAATCCTTTCATTGAGATTTCTTTTTAAGTGGAGGTGTAATTAACATACAATGAACTCCACAGTTCTTAGGTGTTCATTTGATGAGTTTAGACAGTGTATATGGTCATGTAACAATCACCCATAACAAAATAGAAACCACACAATTATCCCAAAAAGTTTCTTGGTCTCTTTTCAGTTATTTTTGTTTAATTTCTTAGTTATTTTCATTGTTAATTTCAAGAAGTTATATTTAGTTGTTTTAAAATTTGCCTGGTCATGTTTGATAGTCTGTTGCTCCTTATTTTATAAATTCCTTTTCTAATTCTTTAAACATACTGAACTAGTTATAATTCTCTGATAATTCCAACATCTAAAGTCTGTTTTATTGTTGCCACTATCATTCCTAGCTGATTTTCACAAATGGTGGCTTTTTTACCCTGAATTTTTTGACTTTTATTGTGAACTTATACTTATTGGAACACATTTTATGGGAGATTTATGAGGCCTGACTTGAAGGAACTTCACCAACATGCCCCCTACCACCAGAACATTTTGTGTTTACTTTTATTGTTTTATAATATTTTTTTTCAAATTCTTATTTTTCTCTTTTGAATGTATGTTTCAAATTTTTAATTGTTGTTTGGTAAGAGAGATGTCAGTAGTATATAAGTTTTTGAAGATAAGAATTATTTTTTAGGGCCGCCCATTGGCTCAGTCATTTAAGTGTCCGACTTTAGCTCATGTCATGATCTCATGGTTTGTGAGTTTGAGCATCGTGTTGAGCTCTGTGTTGACAGCTCAGAGCCTGAAGCCTGCTTCAGATTCTGTGTCTTCCTCTCTCTCTGCCCATTACCAGTTTGCACTCTGTCTCTCTCTCTTTAAATAAATAAACAAACATTAAAAAAATTTTTTAAATGAATTACTTTAAAAATGATATTTCCTCTCTTTTGGTGATTCCTCCTTCAATGTGTAAAGTAATTTTTATGTGATTTTGCTCATGTTCCTTTACTTGGTTCTTGATTTTGGTCTGGGGGTCATAGCTGCTCACAACTTTCATCTTTTAAGATGTTGGTTCAACTTAGAGGAAGATCTCAGAAATTGCAAGCTTTCTGTCTTGTGATCTGGTGACTATAAGTCATGGTGTCTTCCTTACTGGTTTCACCCCAGTGATCTCCCTTGGCTAGGGGTTTGGGTCAGTGGCAATAAAATGGGATGTCAGCATTGTTACTCCTTAACTGTCCCCTCCACTGAGTACCATACTGTTCATCTGCTTTTCTCAAGCATTTTTTTTATCATGTTATTTAAAAATTTTATTTTTAAGTTATTTTATTTTAAGTTAATTAATATACAGTGTTAGTTTCAGGTGTATAATATAGTGATTTGACAATTCCATACACCATCCAGAGTCATCATGATAAGTACACTCCTTAATCCCCATCACCTATTTTACTCTTCCCCTAACCCCTGCCCCTCTGGTAACTGTCAGTTTGTTCTCCATATTTAATGGTCTGTTTCTTAATTTCTCTCTCTCTTTCTTTTTTTCCTTGCTTGTTTTGTTTCTTTAAAATTTTTTTTAAATGTTTATTTTTGAGAGAGAGAGACAGATGTGAGCAGGGGAGGGGCAGAGAGAAAGGGAGACACAGAATCGGAAGCAGGATCCACACTCTGAGCTGTCAGCACAGAGCACGCCATGAGGCTCGAACTCACGAACCATGAGATCATGACCTGAGCTGAAGTCGGACACTTAACTGAGTTGAGCCACCCAGGCTCCCCTTATTTTCTTAAATTCCACATATGAGTGAAATCATATGGTCTTTGTCTTTCTCTGACTGACTTATTTTGCTTAGCATTAACTAAGCATTATACTCTCTGGCTCCATCCATGTGATTGCAAATGGTAAGATTTTGTTCTTTTTTATGGTTGAATAATATTCCATTACACACACACACACACACACTCTCTCTCTCTCTCTCTCTCACACATGCACACACATGCACCCCACATCTTCTTTATCCATTTCATCAGTAGATGGACACTTGGGCTGCTTCCAGGCTTAGCTATTGTAAGTAATGCTGCTATAAATGTAGGGGTGCATGTATCCCTTTGAGTTAGTGTTTTCATATTCTTTGGGTAAATATTCAACTGCTTGATTGTAGGGTAATTCTATTTTGAACTTTTTGAGGAACCCAGAATATTTTCCAGAGTAGCTGCACCAGTTTGCATTCCTACCAGCAGTTCAACAGTGTTCCTTTTTCTCCACATCTTTGCTAACAATTGTTTTGTGTGTGTGTGTGCTTTTGATTTTAGCCATTCTGACAGATGTGAGGTGATATCACATTGTAGTTTTGATTTGCATTTCCTTGATGGTGATGATGAACATCTTTACATGTGTTGGTGGCCATCTGGGTGCCTTCTTTGAGGAAATGTCTGTTCAAGTCTTCTGCCCATTTTTAATTGGATTATTTGGTTTTGGGGTGTTAAGTTTTATAAGTTCTTTATATATTTTGGATACTAAACTTTTATTGGATTTGTTATTTGCAAATATCTTCTCCCATTCCATAGGTTGTCTTAGTTTTGCTGATTGTTTCCTTCTCTGTGCAGACGCTTTTTATATTGATGTAGTCCCAGTAGTTTATTTTTGCTTTTGTTTTCCTCTCCTCAGGTTTCCCAAACATTTTTTGACCAGTGATTTATTAGCTTTTCCTGGATAATTACTTTTAAGAGTCTTATTGAGGAACTGAGGAGCTATGTCAGCTCCTAGAATTCTCTTTCATTTTGGTCTGGGTTTCTCACTACATGGCACATATGCTTCATTGTTTACAGTTGTCTTATTCCACAAGTTAAAAAAAAATGTTGTCAGGAACCAGGGTGACTCAGGCAGTTAAGTGTCCAACTTCAGCTCAGGTCATTATCTCATGGTTTGTGGGTTCAAGCCTTATGTTGGGCTCTATGCTGATAGTTTGGAACCTGGAGCTGGCTTCAGATTCTGTTTTTCCCTCTCTCTCAGCCCCTCCCCTGCTCACATTCTGTCTCTTTCTGTCTCTCAAAAATAAATGTTAAAAAAAGATTTTAAATGTTGTTGTTTTTTTGGAGTTAAAGAGGAGATTATGGAGTAAAAATGTCCTTACTCTGCCAGCTTCACGTGGAAATCCCCTTAAAATGTTTACTAGATTAACACCTTATCAAATTGAGTAACCAGCTTGGGAATAAGAATTGTAGGAAGAGCCGAAGCATTAAAATATGCTGGATTACTTTAATATCTGTTTTACTTCTTCCCTGGAGTCACTTATCTCCTCTTCACTAACACAAAATAACAACCCTTGGACCATTACACTTACAGCCTGGCTAAGTGATATCACCCTGGTTTGCTTTGGTATGTATCTCTGTGGCGGAGATGACGAGCTATACCAAAATCCCTGCTTGAGCTTCCATACTGTTGAGTTGTCACTGTAAAGCAATTCTGTACTTGAGAATTACATTTCCCCATTCCTCTGCATGTGGCTAGTTCTCACAGATGGAATATAAACAAAAATAATGATGTCACTTTAAGGCCAAGGATGTTAAAAAGAGGTGTGGCTTTTCTGCCTTCTATTTTTCCATCTGCCAGAGCAGAACAGATGGTTTCAAGGCTCTAGAGTAATAACAAAGGCATAAGACGTTTGATGGAACTTGGGTCTTTCAGTTGCCAAATGGAGAAAAGCAGCTTATCTGCTAGGAACCCGGACGTTGGAATTGCTATTTAAGTGAGAAATACACTTTTATTTTGTAAAGGGTGCTGAATTTTTGTAATTGGTTTGCTCTAACAGTGCTGTGTGCATTACCCTAACTTGCATAATCTAGGTATTTATTTTGAGAGACCTAGTCC